>NC_042991.1:34636648-34744148 GCF_901001165.1 Salmo trutta
CACGGAGGGCTTAGCGGCTTAACACGGAAAGCCCTAGCTATAGTACCTCACTTCTGTAGGTCACAAGCCCCACTGGCAGAAAATTACCCCCCCTTCGAGCGTAGTTGCCTGCTGCTGCTGCTGCTGTTGCTGAGTGAATTCCTGTGGGTTTTAACTGGGGGCTCTATTCAGTCTGTATCGCTGAAAAATGTCCTATTGAGCCGACGTCTGCAGCGTTTACCATGAATGCAGTTTCAACTAACGCCGGAACATTGCCTTTCAATTTAAATCACGCTGCAATGCTGAATTTCCCTGATACGGATTGAATAGAGTCCTAATAAGGCTTATTCTTGCACTTTCCATCACATCCGGCAGCCACCCCTCCACTCGTGGATTTCTCTCATGAAAGAAGTGAAAAATTTAACTGAGTGAGTTCACATGTGAAATATGGCTGTGGGTGGTATTTGTTTTACGGGGCTACCATGCTAACGTCAACGGTTAGTATTTTTACGAGGTCTCTCTGTTTGGGACTGCCAAGCTTTTAGCATCCCTGTGTAGCCTGGTCTCAAAGACTAGACGTAACATCAATATGGTATGTTGCATTTGGTGTGGGTACAAAAGACAGATGGTTACTTTAAACTTCTCTGGGCAAGGTGGGACGTGACAGTCCCACACTATTCAACAGCCAGTGAAATAGCATGGCGCGAAATACAAAACAGCAAAAATATCATAATTTCAATTTCTCAAACATACAACTATTTTACACCATTTTAAAGAAGCACTTCTCCTTAATGTAACCACATTGTCCGATTTCAAAAAGGCTTTACAGCGAAAGCAAAACATTAGATTATGTTAGGAGAGTACATAGACAAAAATAACCACACAGCCATTTTCCTAGCATGGAGAGGTGTCACAAAAACCCAAAACACAGCTAAATGAAGCACTAACCTTTGACGATCTTCATCAGATGACACTCCTTGGACATCATGTTACACAATACATGTATGTTTTGTTCGATCAAGTTCATATTTATATCCAAAAACAGCATTTTACATTGGCGCGTGATGTTCAGAAAATGTATTCCCACCAAAACCGCCGGTGAATGAGCACATCAATTTACAAAAATCATAAACGTTGACAAAATACATAACAATTATTTAAAGAATTATAGATAGACTACCCCTGGATGCAACCGCTGTGTCAGATTTTAAAATAGCTTTACGGCGAAAGCACATTTTTCAATATTCTGAGTACATAGCTCGCCATCACAGCAAGCTATACAGACACCCGCCAAGTTCTGGGGTCACCTAAACTCAGAATTAGTATTATAAATATTCTCTTACCTTTGCTGATCTTTGTCAGAATGCACTCCCAGGACTGCTACTTCCACAAGAAATGTTGTTTTTGTTGGAAATAATCCATATTTATGTCCAAATACCTCCGTTTTGTTCATGCGTTCAGGTCACTATCCAAAGGCATTATGCGCAAGCGTGATTCCAGACACGAAAAGTCAAAATGTTCCATTACCGTTCATAGAAACATGTCAAACGTTGTTTGCAATCAATCTTTAGGGTATTTTTAACATGAAATTGCGATAATATTGCAACCGGACAATATCGTATTCATTCCAGGAGAAAAGAAGGAACGGCGCGCTCGCGGGACCGCGCATACCCAAACCCTTTGTCCATAGGCAGTCCACTGATTGACTGAGCTTCTATTATCTGCCCAGTAACAGGAGAAGAATGAAAGAACTTTCTGAAGGCTGTTGACAGCCAATGGAAGCCTTAGGAAGTGCAACATGACATTTACATTACATTTTAGTCATTTTGCAGACGCTCTTATCCAGAGCAACTTACAGTAGTGAATGCATACATTTCATAGATTTTTATTTTTAATTTTTTTCCCGTACTGGCCCCCCGTGGGAATCGAACCCACAACCCACCATGCTCTACCAACTGAGACCGGGAACATGACCCCACAGACACTGTAGTTTCAATAGGGATTCAAAAGAAGAACAACAATTCTAAGATCTCCCACTTCCTGGTTGGATTTTTCTCAGGTTTTTGCCTGCCATATGAGTTCTGTTATACTCACAGACATCATTCAAACAGTCTTAGAAACTTCAGAGTGTTTTCTATCCAAATCTACTAATAATATGCATATTCTAGTTTCTGGGCCAGAGTAGTAACCAGTTTAATTTGGGTTCGTTTTTCATCCGGCCGTGAAAATACTGCCCCCTACACTTTAAGAAGTTAAGGCAAAAACCAAAGTAGGTCGGTTGATTGAGGTGAATGGGTGGGAGTGTAACGCAAAAGTAACGCAAAAGTTCGCAAAAGTTCGCAACCTTTAAGTTCGAATTTCAACACACGCAACTTTAGCATTTAAGCAACTTTTCAACTACTTACTACTTTTTAGCTACTTTACAACTACTTAGCATGATAGCTAACCCTTCCCCTAACCCTTTAACCTAACCCCTAGCCTAGCTAACGTTAGCAAGCTAGCTAATGTTAACCACCTAGCTAATGTTAGCCACCTAGCTAGAATTCATAAAATATCATAGGTTTCGCAAATTCATAACATATTGTATGATTTGAAAATTCATTAAATATTGTACATTTTGTAAGTTCGTAACATATAATATGAATTTTAATTTGTTACATATCATATGAAATGGGTGATGGACCTTCACAAATGACAAAATAATACATATCATACGAAACATAACACATCATACTAAATAGAGTGCCCCCGGATTTACATACATAATAATACAAAATGCTCTGAGACCAGTTTGTGCTATGGCTCAGCTCAATGCTACTAGGCATGGCGCTCACAACTCCACTATGGTTTTTATGAGGAGAACGCTAAACACGTCCTCCCGGGAACATGCTGACCATGCCACATTTTTAAGCATATGTGTGTGTCTGAGACGGCATGGTAACTTTTTTTTGGTCTTTGATGCAAGGATGGATGCCTGTTTAATGATATCTGGAGCATCAAAGGGAAAATCCACTCAAAAACTTTATTTTGGTATTGTTTCATTAGTCCTTGTTGATACAGTTCCAAAATGTTTTGTAAGTGAGCAATCAAGTTTTCAAGATATTAGACTTTCAAGAAGCAAAGTATCACCGGCCACATCATCCCTTTAAGTTAAGAGTTTATGTTGTGACTTTGGAAGGCCGAACAGAGAAGAACCTGTTAATTAATAGTCCGAATTTAAGTCATTATATAAAGGTTTGTAACGCCATACTGTATATAGCAGTCATGTAACGACAAGGTGTTACATTTACAATAAAAAAATATCTGTAGGCAGGAATAGAAATTAAGCTAGCCAGCTAGAACTTTTCAGACCGGGCTAGTAGAAAAGGTGCCAGTGCCCAAAATCCTTAAATTCCATCCCTGTCTGTAGGTAATTTATTAATCTGATTTGTAATACTCAAAGGTCTAACGCCATATGATGGTTGGGAAAATACAGCTGGAAGATAGTGGATATGAATAAAGTTATTTCATTTAGAATATTTCATTGAAGAACTGAACTATTTCTCCCTGACCTCAGAAGCCATTCGTGTTGTATGACTTCCAGAAACTAATACAGTCCAAGGGGTCAATATCAAACGATCAAAAGTCCCAAAACAAGAAATACCAGAGGAAGAGGATGACATCTAGCCTCTTATAAAATCCCTCTGAACAGATGCTGCACATGTGCTCTGGTCTCTTATTTCTCAGTAAGTTCTCTTAGCATCATCCAACCCATTGAAGGTAGTACTGCTGCGTACCACAGCCACGCCAAGAGATGAAATAAAGATACAAATTCAAGATGTTGGATTTAAATGGTGGAAGCTGTTAAGACCATAGAGCCTGGGGCTCTGGAATATTTATTTGAGAAATGTATAAGCAGATGACAGTTGGTACACTGGGATAGATGCTACTCAGATGTACTTTTATGAAGTATTGCTAAAGGGGACTCATAGACACTACTGAAAGTTGAGATTTGATTTTCTATTTGGCTTCCTAGCCCACAATGTCTTTAGGTTTACAGTCTCAGCACCAGGTCTAAGGATTCTAGAAGGATTATGTTTCTAGAAGGATAAGGATTCTAGAAGGATAAGGATTCAATATTCCCATGGATAAACATAAATAAATATGGAGAAAATGAGAGTGAATCTAAAGCTGTTAGATAAAATCCACTACAGGCTACCAGCATCGTGTTCAGAAATGTAAGCTTCAGTGCCATCATCAGTGAATGAATCACACCTATAGACGCCGTTAAGAAAACCTACTTTTTGCAAGATTTTAAAATTCATTCATTTTTACATCAACATCCCCATCAGATTCAAATGGGTAACCTGATGACTTAAGACTGTGTTCATAATTATAACTTATCCCAACAGAGCTTAGTTTTCCTCTGTTCAGTGTCAACATGCATTCCTCTGGCGTTAGCTGACGTTAGAGTGATGGTTTATCAACGGAGAAGGCTTCATCTAGCCCCAACCCAAAACAAGAAGAGCGTTCAGCAGATGGATGAGAGTGTATAGACGACTTGATGGGGCTCCTATCTGATCATGTCTGCGGGTTGTATCGAAACCAGAGAAACACCTGGATGTGTGGGGTTGTTTTTCCTCTCTCCTCTCTTCCAGAGCTGTGGAGATGAGAGGAGGAAATGGGGATGCTAAGGAGGAATGAAAGAAGGTTGAAAGAGAGGTATTTAGGCAGTGTGAGCAAGAGTCATGGTCCATGAACAAACAATAGTGTTTGCTTTTCTCTCCTTCACAGAGAAGACATCATTACTGCCAAGCTCTGAATGTACCTTCTGTCCAAAGTTTTACCAATGACTGCATTACTGTATCACATTGACCCTCTCTTGGCCGAGCTGAGTCAATAGACTAATTGAGGTCCAGGCACAGAGACCCAGCAGACCACAATCAATGCGAATGTAAAGGAGTAGAATGAAGTCATTTTGTTGATAATAGAGGAGGCTGTATATAGTTTGTATCTTGGATGAGCAGGAAGTCAGCTACTAAACTGTAGGCGTGTCTCTTTATTAGTGCCTTGTGTCTTAGATGAGCAGGAAGTTAGCTACTTAACTGCTGACATGTCTCTTGATTAGTGCCTCGTGTCTTGGATGAGCAGGAAGTTAGCTACTAAACTACAGCTGCTCCTACTGTATTTAATGGTGCCTCATGTTAAGCGAATCCGCATCAACATCCCCAAAAAAGATTCTCATGACAAATACCAAACATAGCTTCGTTTTCCCAAATAGTACTATAACATGTTTTGTAATCTAGCCTCGCATTTTATCGCTACAAGGTCACGATATCCCAGCTAAGGTTTTCCCCAGCTAGATTATGGTTTATTTATTTTTTCATCTCCATGGAGACCGAAATTACACAGATTAAAACAACGCAAACAATATTAACAGGGGAACATTTCAACCTTCAGCATCTCCAAGTACGTCATCATAGTGCCCTGGTATGTCAAGAGCTTGACTGTGTCTCTATCTCGTTATTAACCGATTGTTCCAGTCCAAGTTTAATGTCAATCATATTAATTTGTTTCTGCAGGCTCTGAAAATAAAATTTAAAGCATGAATTTGAAGAAAGGGATTCAAATTCCTTCCTAATAAACAAACAAATTTGAAGAATGTACAACAGAGAATAACTGAGTTAGTTCATACTTGTGGTCCAATGGCCAGGGAAACAATGTTATAGTCACCCATGATAATAAACATGGCTGGTCTTTATTTCCATGTTTTCATGATATGTTCTTGTTTGTTGGATTTTAGATTTGTCATACATCAAATTTAGATCTCTATGAAGACAATATTGCTGTGGTTGTTATTGATACAATTTCCCTGTGCTTGCAGAGGATAATATAACAATTATTTCTGTCATGTATTCTATCTTTATACAGGCACATTTTTTGTGTGATTAATTTCACATTTCATACGTCACTGATTTCAGAGAAAGGGCTTCAAACCTATGATATAACTCTTACCAGGCAGGGTGTCCTTGGGTGCTCTTGTGTAGCTATTTTAAGGGCCATCTTTTGAAGGGTCAACAACAAAGTATCCATAATACTGAAAACAAACTACCCCAAAAAATCTCCTTTCAGTTCAACAAACCCTGTGTCACACTGCTGGATCAAAGGGGAGAGTTATTTGACTGCTATTGTGCCGTAAATCCTGTTGATACCCACACAAACATGACCCTGTGCCTCCAGCTGAGGCTGTAAAACCTCCTTTTAGACAGTAAGCCTGAGTCCAAAATGGCACCCTATTCCCTTTATAGTGCACTAATTTAGTGTAGCGCACTATAAAGGGAATAGGGTGACATTTGGGATGCAATTTCAGACATTTCCATCCTGGATTGTGCTAGCTGCTGTTGAGCCAAGGCCTGGCTCCCATAAAGAGTGATTATTTTGCATCCATCTCCCAAAGACCAATGTGGTGAAAAGGTGAAATTTGATTGGCCGCAAAGAGCGAGTGTCTTATGAAAATAATGTTGTTTTTCTCCAGTTGTCACGGCAACAGTCACTCAGCAATAATTTTTTAAAACAGACAAGTTATGCAACCTTGGACGTTTAGAAGTTCAGCCTGTTGAGTTTCATGCCAAGTTCAGAGGGACTTTCAGGAAGTAAAAAAAAAGGGATATTACCCTTTTAAAAAACTGTAGCATTTGAACTGTCCAGAATAAGATTTAAACTGAACGTGTGTAACTGAAGTCACAGTGTGACTGTAAAGACAAAGCCTTATATCAAACGTGTGATGAAGTGACAGTAACACACTCAAGAAACCACACATCACTAATTTGCATGGTATAAATGACATTATAAACTGTGTGGTTTGAGCCCTGAATGCTGACTGGCTGACAGCTGTGGTATATCAGACTGTATACCACGGGTATGACAAAACATTTAGCTTTTACTGCTCTAATGACGTTGGTATCCAGTTTATAATAGCAATAATGCACCTCTGGGGTTTGCGGTATATGGCCAATATACTGTACCACAGCTAAGTGTTGTATCCAGGCACTCCGTGTTGCGTCTTGGCTAAGAACAGCCTTTAGTTGTGGTATATTGGTCATATGCCACACCCCCTCGGGCCATATTGCTTAATCATAAGTGATATCCCAGCTGTATTGATAAACTGAGATACATGGGTGAAGACCATCTGTGTGTGGTCCATCCCCTAACAGTTGCAACACCTCCCCCCCTACATTAAGTACAAGTTACTACACATCCCCCTACATCAAGCATAAGTTACCACACATCAAATCAAACTACTTGTCACATGCGTCAAATACAACAACTGTAGACCTTACCGTGAAATGCTTACTTACAAGCCCTTAACCAACAGTGCAGTTCAAGAAGAGTTAAGAAAATATTTACCAAATAAACTAAAGTAAAAAATAATAAAAAGTAACACAATAACATAACAATAACGAGGCTATATACAGAGGGTACCGGTACCGAGTCAGTTTGCGGGGGTACAGGTTAGAGGTAATGTGTACATGTAGGTAGGGGTGAAGTGACTATGCATAGATAATAAACAGCGAGTAGCAGCAGTGTAAAAAACAAATGGAGGGGGGGTGTCAATGTAAATAGTCCGGTGGCCATTTGATTAATTGTCCAGCAGTCTTATGGCTTGGGGGTAGAAGCTGTTATGGAGCCTTTTGGTCCTAGACTTGGCGCTCCGGTACAGCTTGCCGTGCGGTAGCAGAGAAAACAGTCTATGATTTGAGTGACTGGAGTCTCTGACAATTTTATGGGCTTTCCTCTGACGCCTATTATATAGGTCCTGGATTGCAGGAAGCTTGGCCCCAGTGATGTACTGGGCCGTACGCACGACACTACTCTGTAGCGCCTTATGGTCGGATGCTGAGCAGTTGCCATACCAGGCGGTGATGCAACCGGTCATGATGCTCTCGATGGTGCAGCTGTAGAACTTTTTGAGGATCTGGGGACCCATGCCAAATCTTTTCAGTCTCCTGAGGGGGAAAAGGTTTTGTCGTGCCCTCTTCACGACTGTCTTGGTGTGTTTGCACCATGATAGATCGTTGGTGATGTGGACACCAAGGAACTTGAAACTCTTGACCCGCTCCACTGCAGCCCCGTTGATGTTAATGGGGGCCTGTTCGGGCAGCCTTTTCCTGTAGTCCACGATCAACGCCTTTTTCTTGCTCACATTGAGGGAGAGGTTGTTGTCCTGGCACCACACTGCCAGTTCTCTGACCTCCCTATAGGATGTCTCATCGTTGTAGGTGATCAGGCCTACCACTTGTGTCATCAGCAAACTTAATGATGGTGTTGGAGTCGTGTTTGGCCACACAGTCGTGGGTGAACAGGGAGTACAGGAGGGGACTAAGTACACACCCATGAGGGGCCCCAGTGTTGAGGATCAGCGTAGCAAACGTGTTGTTACCTACCCTTAACACCTGGGGGTGGCCCGTTAGGAACTCCAGGATCCCGTTGCAGAGGGAGGTGGTTAGTCCCAGGGTCCTTAACTTAGTGATGAGCTTCGTGGGTACTATGGTGTTGAACTCTGAGCTGTAGTCAATGAACAGCATTCTCAGATAGGTGTTCCTCCTGTCCAGGTGGGAAAGGGCAGCACAGAGTGAGATTCCGTCATCTGTAGATTTGTTGGGACGGTATGCACATTGATTGGTCCAGGGTATCTGGGAGGATGCTGTTGATGTGAGCATTGAACAGCCTTTCAAAGCACTTCATGGCTACCGACGTGAGTGCTACGGGGCAGTAATCATTTAGGCAGGTTACCTTCGTGTCCTTGGGCACAGGGACTATGGTGGTCTGCTTGAAACATGCAGGCATTACAGACTCAGTCAGGGAGAGGTTGAAAATGTCAGTGAAGACACTTGACAGTTGGTCTGCGCATGCTTTGAGTACACGTCCTGGTAATCCGTCTGGCCCAGCAGCTTTGTGAATCTTGACCTGTTTAAAGGTCTTGCTCACATTGGCTACCGAAAGCGTTATCACACAGTCAACCAGAACAACTGGTGCTCTCGTGCATGCTTCAGTGTTGCTTGCCTCGAAGCGAACTTAAAAAGCATTTAGCTCGTCTGGTAGGCTCGCGTCACTGGGCAGCTCGCGTCTGGGTTTCCCTTTGTAGTCCGTAATAGTTTTCAAGCCCTGCCACATCCGACGAGCGTCAGAGTCGGTGTAGTAGGATTCAATCTTAATCCTGTATTGATGCTTTGCTTGTTGGATGGTTCGTCTGAGGGCATAGCGAGATTTCTTATAGGCGTCCGGATTAGTGTCCCGCTCCTTGAAAGTGGCAGCTCTAGCATTTAGCACGATGAGAATGTTGCCTGTAATCCATGGCTTCTGGTTTAGGATATGTATGTATGGTCACTGGGGACGACGTCGTCAATGCACTTATTGATGAAGCCGATGACTGAGGTGGTATACTCCTCAATGCCATTGGATGAATCCCGGAACATATTCCAGTCTGTGCTAGCAAACAATCCTGTAGCGTAGCATCCTCGTCATCTGACCACTTCCGTATTGAGCGAGTCATTGGTACTTCCTGCTTTAGTTTTTGCTTGTAAGCAGGAATCTGGAGGATAGAATTATGGTTAGATTTGCAAAATAGAGGGCGGGGGAGAGCGTTGTATGCATCTCTGTATGTGGAGTAAAGGTGGTCCAGAATTCTTTCCCCTCTGTGACATGCTGGTAAAAATTTGGTAAAACTGATTTCAGCTTGCCTGCGTTAAAGTCCCCGGCCACTAGGAGTGCTGCTTTTGGGTAAGCATTTTCTTGTTTGGTTATGGCTTTATAGAGTTGGTTGAGTGCTGTCTTAGTGCCAGCGTCGTTTTGTGGTTGTAAATAGACGGCTACGAATAATATAGTTGGTAGATAGTGTGGTCGACAGCTTATCATAAGGTACTCTACATAAGGTGAGCAATACCTCGAGACTTCTTTAATATTAGACATCACACCAACTGTTACTGACAAAAAGACACACACCCCCACATCCCCACCTACATCAACAATAAGTTACCACACAACCCCCTACATCAAGCACAAGTTACCACATATCCCCCTATATCACTACGTCAAGAACTGTCCCTCAGGGTGACTATTATACCCGGGGTAAGTTATCCGCATCCCAAATGGCACACTATTCCCTTTATAGGGCACTACGTTTGACCAGGGTCCATAAGACTCTGGTCAAAAGTAGTGTACTATATAAGGAATAGGGTGCCATTTGGGACACATGTCTTATCTACTTGTAACCCCTGTGTTTTCCCCTGGGAAGTGAGTGAGGGGAATTATTTAAACTACCAATGGTTGTACAGCCACGGAAAGATAGTGTTTTGACAGTGTGTGCTCTCCTATCGTGCAGGCTGCAGATAGGATACCAGAGGACAGAGCAGTCCAGGGTTGGCTAGCTGCCATGACACGCCGTAGCCACGACAAACAGAGGCCATTGGAGGAAAGTTGGTGTTGGCTCTGGGTTTGTCTCAGTGAGGCAGTGTCAATATCTTCAAAGAGAATAGATAGATATGCTTGGCAGTCGTTCTGTGTATACCCTCACAGTGGGTTCTTGAAAAGTACAAGAAGTAAGGTCTCAAAAGCAATCATTATTCCCTGCTGTAATCACTTGTATCCCTCTCTTTGAATCCCAACTCCTCAGTCTCTGTATTTCTCATGTCTCACTCTACTCTACGGTACACAATGACTTACTAGAGAAACATCTTCAATGACCAATGCCACAATATCTGCTACCCTTCCCACGGGAAGTCTACTGTAGTAGCCTACAAGATCACTGAATGGTAGTTATACATTTGAACTCTTGAGCAGTTACACATTGGAACCGGGCCATGTTCTGCCGGTTCCGCTGCTCCCCTGACAGTTGGGGTCATAAATACAGGCTGTAGCAGAAAGTCCCAGTCGGTATTAGACAGAACGTCGCGGCCCCACATGCCTGTGGGAAAAACAACCTGTGGTTACCTAGGTTATCCCATTGGCTGACTGCAAAAACGTCCCTTTTTTCAAACGCAATTTTCTTGTTGTCAGCATGTTTTAGTCAATTACAAAACAACATTTAACCTCTACGGGATCGGTGTGTCCCCCATGAGTTGGTTGAGCTAACGTGCGCTAATGTGATTAGCATGACGTTGTAAGTAAAAAGAACAGTTCCCAGGACATAGACATGTCTTATATGGGCAGAAAGCTTACATTCTTGTTAATCTAACTGCACTGTCCAATTTACAGTAGCTATTACAGTGAAAAAATGTCATGCTATTGTTTGAGGAGAGTGCACAACAACAACAAAAACTTTTATCACGCAACTGGTTTGGTACATTCACCTCTGAAGGTAAATAATGTACTTACATTCAGTAATCTTGCTCTGATTTGTCACCCTGAGGGTTCCAGAGATAAAATGTAGCATAGTTTTGTTTGATAAAAATTATTTTTATATTAAAATGTAGGAACTGGGTTCTACAGTTTGAACCCCTGCTGTGTTTGGCCCCCAAGACACAGCAGATAAAACGTATCGTTGCTCATCGGCCATTGGACATAAACATTACACAACAATTTGGAGATCGCAAATTCAACAGTGAGTGGTTTGTAAGGAATCGATGACAGTGGCTAACTGCAAGCATTGCAACTGGGAAAATACGTTTTGAACGGTCATTCAATTTGGGATTGTAAATCCGGCATCTTTCTCTTTGATGACAAAATTTGCTAACGAAGGTCCGCCGCTCCACTTTCCTGTTCAAATACATTCAAATGTCTTATTCTGCTTCATAAATTATGTTTGTGGGCACCGTTAGTCACCGTTATAGTGCAATTAATGTATGTTTAGTGTTGTGGCTTTGCTGGCATGAATCAAAAAAAAAATAATGTTTTGTTTGTCCCACCCAGATTTACATGCTAAAATAGCCACTGCTTACCTGTGATGAAATGTTTTCCACACACATACAGTAGCTACCGTGTAGCCTGCTTGGACACTGGTTCCTCACATTTCCCACTCTGCCAAACTGAATATCCTGGAGCATTGCGAACTGAACAACACAGCAGCCTTTCGGCATGGTAAGTTATTTCTGTGTAACAAAATATCGACAATGAAGTTGTATCTTTTCCAATTGGGGTCAATGGGAAACACAAGAATAAGTTCACCAATTTGTGGGCGTGGTCCTTGTTATGACGTGAATATCGACTCGGAGTATAGAGTGAAGTAATAATGTCCTTTCTGAGGAAGTTATTTTCAGCCATAAAATGGCCTCCCCATCATTTAGGACCTGTGCTCCTGGTCAGATCCATTCCATTGAACCGTTTCCAAGACCAAGGCGATACAATGATTAAAAGATGCTGATCTGCTGCTCGCTCTGAGGAGTCCAATAGGTTGGGTGGTCTGGCTTTTGGCTGTTAGAACTGGTTAGGCCAGTTGCTTTCAAGGAACTACAAATCTGGTCGGTTCAGGTTGAGGTCCCAATTCTAAAATGATTGATGAAGGCATGGCCTTGATAAGAAAGTGATTGTTAATTTCAACAATCCAGTGGTTGAAATTACCTCAACAAACTGGGGGCTGGGGGATTAAAAATGAAATGAGACAATTCAGGGTTCTCTGTGAAACTTGAAAGCCGTTTGATCCCAACAAAGGAGGGTTTTAGTTTGGATTTTAGTTTTTTTTTTCTTCTCCAGCAGACTGTAAAAATGTCAGGACCAGTAATATGTAAAAGATTGGGAGGATTTAGATTATGTTAATCTGGGATGACTGTTAAAGGTCGTGACTTGTGTTGTAATGATTTGGGACTAAGGCAAGTGGCATCAAGTAACACTTAGAGCCATACTGTACCATATCAACCCTCTGAGTCTGTTACAGACCGGACCACATCTCTTAGAAACCCCTTAACAAAATAAGCACTTACAAAATAATATTATAATGTAGCAAATCAGCTTTAGAAATATCACTTAATTTAGCAGTAACCTGTTAAAGCTTACTTCTGGGATAGAACACAAAAGTAGAGTTTCCCAAGTCCACTGACCGACCATCAAAGGATGTGAGTTTTATTGTGTAGTAATAAAATCAGGAAGTCATGTAATGCTATGTATCCAGAAACGGAGTCACGGTCGATGGGGGGGGTACTTCCTATTTCTCTCAGCTGAACATTCTGTGTGACGTCAGTGTGTCTTTCCCCCTGTGGGCTATTACGGTGCTTTTTTAAATTGATTTGTGGATTTAATAAGCAGGCAAACAATTAAATAACCCAGATCATTTTTTCCCAATTGGTCAGAAAGGAGTTGGGACCCATTGGTGGCTGATTCTTTTTGGGTTGTGGTTTAAGATCAAAGCCTGGCTAGAGAAATAATGAGTTTGTTCTCTTGGTGGCTCATAAGACAGCCCACGTTAGTGGTTTGGGAGCCACTGACTTGATCCACTTCTTAATTAAAAGAATAACAAATCACCATATACAATGGCACCCCGGCACTTTTCTTTTTGGGCGACCCACCAAATTCACATTGACAGATCTATAACACATATTTCTTTCTCATTGAAAGCAAGTCTAAGAAGCAGTAGATCTGTTTTATTTCTATCCTTCTCGTTCTTATGTTAAGATTTTGCTTGACTTTTTGGTTTTGTACACCAGCTTCAAACAGCTGAAAATACAATATTTTTGGTTATGGAAAATATATTTCACAGCGGTTTAGATGATACAATGATTCTCTACACTATACTTGCTTGTTTAGGCACATAAACTGAAATTAGGCAAACTATTAGAATGGCACAGGGATTTCTGCATCTTTAAACAATTCCCATATTTATTCGAAAATAAGTTTAAAAAAATGTAAATAAAAGCTGGTCTTGTTATTGGATTTTCAACATTGCATAACCAATTTTATTTTTGTAAACTTAAGTTTACTATTTTAGTTTAGAAAATAAAGTCAAATGGCATGGAAAAATGATTGGCATTCCGGAGCTAGTACTTGGTTGCACAGCCTTTGGTCAAGATAACTGCAGACAAACGCTTTGTCACGATCGTTATATAAATAATCGGACCAAGGCGCAGCGTGAGTAGAGTTCCACATATTTATTACAGTGAAACTTCAAAACAACAAAGAATTAACGAACGTGCAATACGTAGCGTGCACAGGAACTCCGACAAACAATACCCCACAACGTAGGTGGGAAAAGGGACACACTAAGTATGATCCCCAATTAGAGGCAACGATTATCAACTGCCTCTAATTGGGAACCATACACATACACCAACATAGAAATAAACTCACTAGAAATCCCCTAGTCACACCGTGACCTAACACACCATAGAGAACGCCGAGGGCTCTCTATGGCCAGGGCGTGACACGCTTCCTGTAGCCATCGGCTTATGGAATTATTTTTTTTTAAGTACAAGGGTGCAATACAACTTTATATTTATGGAAACATAACCACAAATTTGCAAGCTTTCCAAAAATTGACATAAGGGTGAATATTTCTACAACAGACTTTTTTTCAATAGCTGTTTATCCGGATGATTTGAGTAAACACACCATGTCCCTCTTCAATCAAAATGACCCTGAAAACTTTTAGCTATAGATGCCAATCTAACATCATACTATTAATAAAGAACATAAACTCAACATGAACTTCAACTTTTTCACCCTACTGTGCTGGTGCCATTTTAACCCGGCCAATAATGTGAAATAACAGACAGGTTGGTGCATTCACCCTACAATAAGATTCCTCTATGAGCAAGTGATCAGGAGAAGAGCAGACAATACCTCTATAGAGGTTCACTCAGGCACTAAATACCTGGTGAAAGGCCCAGTGTTGCTCAGAAACATGGCATGCGGTGCAGAGCTGAACTACAGCACAACAACCCTGAGGCTATGACTACTGCTTCATCCAACCAAGCATAAAAAAAACACCTAGAGTCAAGTGTAGCATATTATAGACATCTGAGGTATAGCTAGCTTCACCCTTAAAGTACTGGGCTGGAGTGTGTTGCATTACCTACCAGTACAATAACTGAATGCACTGAGTATACAAAACATTAAGAACACCTGCTCTTTCCATGACATAGACTGGACCAGATGAATCCAGGTGAAAGCTATGATCCCTTAAATCCACTTCAAATCAGTGTAAATGATGGGGAGGAGAAAGGTTAAATACAGATTTTTAAGCCTTGAGACAATTGAGACATGGTGCCATTGAATGGGCAAGACAAAATATTTAAGTGCCTTTGAACAGGATATGGTAGTAGATGCCAGGCGCACCAGTTTGTGTTCCCTGTGTGTATGAAGAATGGTCCACCACCCAAAGCACATCCAGCTAACTTGACCCAACCAACAATGGTCCACCACCCAAAAGACATCCAGCTAACTTGACCTAACCGTGGGAAGCATTGGAGTCAACATGGGCCAGCATCCCAGTGGAACACTTTCGACATCTTGCAGAGTCCATGCCCCGACGGGGGACAACTAAATATTAGGAAGGTGTACCTAATATTTGGTATACTCAGTGTATGTTGAAAACAACGATCAGTCAATGGGAAATATCATTATACTTTCGGGTAAAGTATTTATTTTTAGTGCAATATCAGTAGAAATGTTACAAATGGGGAGGTTCAGGATCCTCGTATGACATCACAGTAAAATAGAAGGAGGTATTGCAAAAGGAAATAGCAGAATGGCATTATACTGGGAATGATGGGTTAATCTGTGGACATCGGAGGCTTGGAGTTCAGATCAGAATGAATGGTGGATTGAATGCTGTGGGAGAAAATCCAGCACTTGAAAAAAAATAAGAAATTAGGAATATATGTATAATTATTTAACTGGAGGTGCCGTCGATGTGAGGGAAAATAGCTGTAAGTAGCCGTATAAATATTGTTGTCCGTTAGTTTACTCCAATAAGGGTAGGGATTGTAGGGTAGGGGGAAAAGTACAGAGAAAATACATGAATAAATAAATAAATAAATAAATAAATAAAGGGGGATTGTAGGGTAGGGGGAAAAAGTACAGAGAAAAATACATGAATAAATAAATAAATATCAAAGCTGATCTACTACCCCGCCCCAGCCATGTGAAATGTCAACACCTGGAGGTATAGCTGAAACGGAGCCCGTTTCCGTCTGTGGCTGAGGTGTCCTAGTCACAGGAGGTTGGTGGCACCTTCATTGGGGAGGACGGGCAGGTCAAATCAGTTGAATGGTATCCAATACATAAAAAAACATGGTTTCCAGGTGTTTGATGCCATTCCATTTCCTCCTTTCTGGTTATTATTATGAGCCGTCCTCCCCTCAGCAGCCTCCACTGGTCCTAGAATACACCCCGTTAGCACTGAGGTACACGCCTCCAACAGACATAATTATGTGTTTCTTCCTGATCTGAGGTTCATGCAGTTTGTGGCTGTACATGTCTAGACAGCTAGACTGCCTCTCTCTCTCTCTCCCTCTCTCTCTCCTCTCCCCTCTCTCTCCCCTTTCTCAGACATATGCAGGTATCAAGCCCAGGGGCGATATTAGATAGCAGAAGAGACATTGGAAGACTGTTCCTTGAAATGACTCCAAATGCGTAGGAGGAACAACCTCACTGATTCTGGCAGGTCTTTATACACTCTATCAGACATCTTTGATGAGGCTGGATATTCAACCCCACTGATTCTGACAGGTCTTTATACACTCTATCAGACATCTTTGATGAGGCTGGATATTCAACCTCACTGATTCTGACAGGTCTTTATACACTCTATCAGACATCTTTGATGAGGCTGGATATTCAACCTCACTGATTCTGGCAGGTCTTTATACACTCTATCAGACATCTTTGATGAGGCTGGATATTCAACCTCACTGATTCTGGCAGGTCTTTATACACTCTATCAGACATCTTTTATGAGGCTGGATATTCAACCTCACTGATTCTGACAGGTCTTTATACACTCTATCAGACATCTTTGATGAGGCTGGATATTCAACCTCACTGATTCTGGCAGGTCTTTATACACTCTATCAGACATCTTTGATGAGGCTGGATATTCAACCTCACTGATTCTGGCAGGTCTTTATACACTCTATCAGACATCCTTGATGAGGCTGGATATTCAACCTCACTGATTCTGGCAGGTCTTTATACACTCTATCAGACATCTTTGATGAGGCTGGATATTCAACCCCACTGATTCTGGCAGGTCTTTATACACTCTATCAGACATCTTTGATGAGGCTGGATATTCAACCCCACTGATTCTGGCAGGTCTTTATACACTCTATCAGACATCTTTGATGAGGCTGGATATTCAACCCCACTGATTCTGGCAGGTCTTTATACACTCTATCAGACATCTTTGATATCATGGATATATCCCAAATACCACCTTATTCCCAATACAGTGTACATATAGAGTTATGGTCAACAGCAGTGCACTATGTAGGGAGTAGGATCCCATTTGGGATGCACACTCTATTGTGTTGAGTGAAGTGGAGAATCAGAGGGATTTTATGTCCACCCCGATAGCATTTAGACTGGGGGAGGTGTGTGGAAACGGAGTGACGTATCTCCTGGTATATTTATCCATGGCAGAGAGCTATGCTGGGAATGTGGGCTAGGTAGGTAACCTTTATGGATGTCCTTATAAGGGAGAAGAACAGGGTGAGGGGGCTAAGAGAGCAGAACAGGGTGAGGGGGCTAAGGGAGAAGAACAGGGTGAGGGGGCTAAGAAAAACAGGGTGAGGGAACTAAGAGAGAAGAACAGGGTGAGGGGGCTAAGGGAGCAGAACAGGGTGAGGGGGCTAAGAGAGAAGAACAGGGTGAGGGGGCTGAGAAAAACAGGGTGAGGGGGCTAAGAGAGAAGAACAGGGTGAGGGGGCTAAGAGAGAAGAACAGGGTGAGGGGGCTAAGGGAGCAGAACAGGGTGAGGGGGCTAAGGGAGCAGAACAGGGTGAGGGGGCTAAGGGAGAAGAACAGGGTGAGGGGGCTAAGGGAGCAGAACAGGGTGAGGGGGCTACGAGAGAAGAACAGGGTGAGGGGGCTGAGAAAAACAGGGTGAGGGGGCTAAGAGAGAAGAACAGGGTGAGGGGGCTACGAGAGCAGAACAGGGTGAGGGGGCTAAGAGAGAAAAACAGGGTGAGGGGGCTAAGAGAGAAAAACAGGGTGAGGGGGCTGAGAGCAGAACAGGGTGAGGGGCTAAGGAGGGCTGTTTTTTGCTGCTACTGGTCAGGTCACCACAGTCTGTGTGTGTGTGTGTGTGTGTGTGTGTTGCACACTTAAATAACGACGACGACTTTCAAGCGTGTAGAAGTTTAAAACGTTTACTTTTCTGGAATCACAAGATTCCAGGTCTCCTTCTGCTGATGGTCAACAGTCTAACAGCCCTACATGCTGCCTGTATCATCACTAGGTCTCCTGCTGATGGTCAACAGTCTAACAGCCCTACATGCTGCCTGTATCATCACTAGGTCTCCTGCTGATGGTCAACAGTCTAACAGCCGTACATGCTGCCTGTATCATCACTAGGTCTCCTGCTGATGGTCAACAGTCTAACAGCCCTACATGCTGCCTGTATCATCACTAGGTCTCCTGCTGCTGATGGTCAATACCTCTGAGATCTCTTAGCTGGCCTAACAGAGGCTCACATTGAACATTACTCAGTAATAACCGCAATTACCATCTCATATCCTAAAATACTAGTCTGCTTTACAGTATCATGTGAATGAGCCACAAAGATATTACCCCAAAATAATAATGATTATGTATTGTGTGTGTGTGTGTGTGTGTGTGTGTGTGTGTGTGTGTGTGTGTGTGTGTGTGTGTGTGTGTGTGTGTGTGTGTGTGCTTGCGTGTGTGTGTGTGCTTGCGTGTGTGAATAAGGGATGCTTTTCAAAATCTCATGCTCATTGAATGATGGTTGCACAGCACTGCACAGTTATAGCCTATTTTGGCGAATACGGATATGTGGGTCAATGATGTCAAACCAGCCGAAAAGACAAGCACACACACACATGTTAACACACACACATTTTTATCTCCCTTTTACTGCCGCCTGCAGACTGCCTACATATCCCAGAGGGTTAAGACTGATAAATGACACCTCATTAACCCATTGTTTCCGTGCAGCGCGGAAAATAGCTGTCTAATGACTGGTGTGATGTAACAGTGTTGTCCTTTTTTCCAGTGTTGTTGAGAACATTTTACCCGGACAATTATTTCTGGTTATTTAACATGAGATATATGCTTTCCCTTTGACAGCAGAGAGCAGATGCTTTTTGAGTTATAGCCAACAACATCCTTTATGTATATCAGGTGTTTCACTTCAAAAACACGTTCAAGTACTATTTCAGTCTTTTTCTGTTAGCCATTATAGCATGGCATTCCAAAATAATCTATTACAGGTCTTGGGTAGAGAATAAAATGAGTCAAATGCTAGCCATGCTATTCCTAGGAATCAAATTTGGAGAAAACAGTTCCCTCGAATAATTTCACCATCAGAACAGAAGTTATTTGAAATCCACAGCTCTGCCTCTGAGCTGTAAAATCACCAGATGATTCAAATTGAAAACACTCAGCGTTCATTTTTTCCATTCCGCTGCCGGGTTCTGGAATGCAAATTACATTGTTCATGGAATGGCGAAATACTATTAAAAAGAAGCATGGCACAGCATGACCTTTTAATTGTTAGACTGATGGAACCAGGTCAAAAAAACATTCTTAAACACAATTAGATAGTTAGACATCATACAACACTATGCAGTGTGGCTTGTGGCAACACATCTCTGTTTCTCAGAGCAGACTGACTCCAGCCCAAGGAATTGTCCAGGACACAGTCACGTCTTGGGTGAACACACTGAGGACTTTTTTTTTATTAGGTATTACAGGAAGTAGGGAGCGAAGGAGGAGGAGGGAGGGGTTAATAACTGAAAGACCTGTCCAGGTGGTCAATGGCAGGTCTGAACCTCTCGTCAGACATACTTCAGGACAGTGAAGTGATGCTGAAGCAACAATGGGGTGATAGGGTGACCGACTGTGTTAGCCCGCTGGGCAACAATCTAGGCATTAGCTTCGGGAGCTAACGTAAATCTTCAGGTCCCAGATCATTTGAGTTACATTTGCATGTCCAGGACAGGGGTATATCCAGTTGCCTGCTGCGGCTGGATACTGTACTATAATACAGTAATACATTCTATAGGCCTACACACATGCCTGGGCTCTCTTTTCAGGCAGTGTAATGTACTGTGATTCTCCCCCCTCTCCTCTCTACGGCTGGTTTTCTATTGTAATTAGTTCAGGTGAATAGGAGCTGTTGGGGTTATAATCTCCAGTCAGCCTGCACTTTGCCCTGGATGTCCTCAGGCAAAGTATCACCTTTTGGGGGGAAGGGGGTTCATATTAACTCTCACCTTTTGGGGGGGTTCTATATTAACTCTCACCTTTTGGGGGGGGTTCTATATTGACTCTCACCCTTTGGATGGGGTGTTCTATATTAACTCTCACCATTTGGGGGGGGGGGTTCTATATTAACTCTCACCCTTTGGGGGGGTTCTATATTAACTCACCTTTTGGGGGGGTTCTATATTGACTCTCACCCTTTGGAAGGGGTGTTCTATATTAACTCTCACCTTTTGGGGGGGTTCTATATTGACTCTCACCCTTTGGAGGGGGTGTTCTATATTAACTCTCACCTTTTGGGGGGGTTCTATATTGACTCTCACCCTTTGGAGGGGGGTTTCTATATTAAACATCACCTTTTGTGGGGGTTCTATATTGACTCTCACCTTTTGGGGGGGGGTTCTATATTAACTCTCACCCTTTGGAGGTGGAGGAAGGGTTCTAAATTGACTCTCACCCTTTGGAGAGGGGGAGGGGGGACTCTATATTAACTCTTACCTTTTGGGGGGGGTTCTATATTGACTCTCACCCTTTGGAGAGGGGGAGGGGGGATTCTATATTAACACTCACCTTTTGGGGGGGGGTTCTATATTGACTCTCACCCTTTGGAGAGGGGGAGGGGGGATTCTATATTAACTCTCACCTTTTGGAGGGGGGGTTCTATATTAACTCTCACCTTTTGGAGGTGGAGGAAGGGTTCTAAATTGACTCTCACCCTTTGGAGAGGGGGAGGGGGGACTCTATATTAACTCTTACCTTTTGGGGGGGGTTCTATATTGACTCTCACCCTTTGGAGAGGGGGAGGGGGGATTCTATATTAACTCTCACCTTTTGGGGGGGTTCTATATTGACTCTCACCCTTTGGAGAGGGGGAGGGGGGATTCTATATTAACTCTCACCTTTTGGGGGGGTTCTATATTGACTCTCACCCTTTGGAGAGGGGGAGGGGGGATTCTATATTAACTCACCTTTTGGGGGTTTCTATATTGACTCTCAACCTTTGGAGGGGGTGAGGGGGGTTCTATATTAACTCTCACCCTTTGGAGGGGGTGAGGGGAGTGTTCTATATTGACTCTCACCCTTTGGAGGAGGGGGGGTTCTATATTAACTCTCACCCTTTGCAGGGGGGTTCTATATTAACTCTCACTTTTTGGAGAGGGGGGGTTCTATATTAACTCTCACCCTTTGGAGGAGGGGGTGTTCTATATTGACTCTTACCCTTTGGAGGAGGGGGGGTTCTATATTAACTCTCACTCTTTGCAGGGGGGTTCTATATTAACTCTCACCCTTTGCAGGGGGGGGGGGGTTCTATGTTAACTCTCACCCTTTGGAGGGGGTGAGGGGGGGTGCTATATTAACTCTCACCCTTTGCAAGGGGGGGGTTCTATGTTAACTCTCACCCTTTGGAGGGGGTGAGGGGGGGGTGCTATATTGACTCTCACCCTTTGGAGGAGGGGGGGGTTCTATATTAACTCTCACCCTTTGGAGGAGGGGGGGGTGTTCTATATTAACTCTCACCCTTTGGAGGAGGGGGGGTGTTCTATATTAACTCTCACCCTTTGGAGGAGGGGGGGTTCTATATTAACTCTCACCCTTTGGAGGAGGGGGGGTTCTATATTGACTCTCACCCTTTGGAGGAGGGGGGGTTCTATATTAACTCTCACTCTTTGCAGGGGGGGTTCTATATTAACTCTCACCCTTTGCAGGGGTGGGGGGTTCGATGTTAACTCTCACCCTTTGGAGGAGGGGGGGGGTTCTATATTAACTCTAACCCTTTGGAGGAGGAGGGGGTTCTATATTAACTCTCACCCTTTGGAGGAGGGGAGTGTTCTATATTGACTCTCACCCTTTGGAGGAGGGGGGGTTCTATATTAACTCTCACTCTTTGGAGGAGGGGGGTTCTATATTAACTCTCACCCTTTGGAGGAGGGGAGTGTTCTATATTGACTCTCACCCTTTGGAGGAGGGGGGGTTCTATATTAACTCTCACCCTTTGGAGGAGGGGAGTGTTCTATATTGACTCTCACCCTTTGGAGGAGGGGGGTTCTATATTAACTCTCACTCTTTGCAGGGGGGGTTCTATATTAACTCTCACCCTTTGGAGGAGGGGGTGTTCTATATTAACTCTCACCCTTTGGAGGAGGGGAGTGTTCTATATTGACTCTCACCCTTTGGAGGAGGGGGGGTTCTATATTAACTCTCACTCTTTGCAGGGGGGGTTCTATATTAACTCTCACCCTTTGGAGGAGGGGGTGTTCTATATTAACTCTCACCCTTTGGAGGAGGGGAGTGTTCTATATTGACTCTCACCCTTTGGAGGAGGGGGGGTTCTATATTAACTCTCACTCTTTGCAGGGGGGGTTCTGTTAACTCTCACCCTTTGCAGGGGGGGGGGGTTCGATGTTAACTCTCACCCTTTGGAGGAGGGGGGGTTCTATATTAACTCTCACCCTGTTGGAGGAGGGGGGGTTCTATATTACCTCTCACCCTTTGGAGGAGGGGTTCTATATTAAATCTCACCCATTGGAGGAGGGGGGGTTCTATATTAACTCTCACCCTTTGGAGGAGGAGTTCTATATTAACTCTCACCCTTTGGAGGAGGGGGGGTTCTATATTAACTTTCACCCTTTGGAGGAGGGGGGGGTTCTATATTAACTCTCACCCTTTTGGGGCAGGGGTTCTATATCAACTCTCAACTATTGTCACGTCCTGGCCAGTATAAGGTTAATTGTTATTGTAGTTTGGTCAGGACGTGGCAGAGGGTATTTGTTTTATGTGGTTCAGGGTGGTGTGTTTTTGTTAAAAGGGTGGTTGATTTAGTAATTCCGGGTTTTGGTTTATGTTTAAGTATTTCTATGGTGAGTCTAGTAAGTGTATGTCTATGTTTGGTTAATTGGGGTTGGGACTCTCAGTTGAAGGCAGGTGTTGTCTATCTGCCTTTGATTGAGAGTCCCATATAGTAGGGTGTGTTTGTGTTTGGTATTTGTGGGTGATTGTGCTGTGTTGAGCTTTGCTTGGCCAGACTGTTTGTAGTTGTTCGTTCGTTCGTTTCTTTGTTATTTTTGTATGTTCATTTTTGAGAGTAATAAAAAATCAAGATGAGCATACACGTACCTGCTGCGTTTTGGTCCTCCTTCACCGACGACAACCGTGACAGAATCACCCACCACTCAAGGACCAAGCAGCAGAGGAAGGAGCAGACGGCGTTCGAGTTGGACTGGCGGGAGAAGTGGACTTGGGAGGAAGTTCTGGACGGGGCCGGACCTTGGCACCAGGCTGGGGAGTATCGCCGCCCGCAGTGGGAAATTGAGGCAGCCAAGGCAGAGAGGCGGTGGTACGAGGCCAGAGACGCGCTGAGGGAGAAGCACGAGAGGCACCCCCAATAATTTTTTTGGGGGGGGCACACGGGTAGTTTGGCTAGGCGAAGGAAGAGCCGGAAGCCAGCTACCCGTGGTTATATGGAGGAGCGTATGGGGTGGAGAGCGCTATGTTTCGCTGAGAAGCGCACTATCTCACCCATACGCACGCACAGTCCGGTGCGAGTTATTCCAGCCCCTCGCAGGTGCCGTGCTAGAGCGGGCATCCAGCCTGGTAGGAGGATGCCTGCACAGCGCATCTGGTCGCCGGTACGCCTCCGAGGACCAGGCTACCCAACTCCCGCTCTACGCACGGCTACCATCAGGCCCCTGCACAGCCCAGTCTGCCCTGTACGAGCACTCCGCTGGTGCAGGGCTACTAGTTCCATCCAGCCAAGGCGGGTTGTGCAGGAGGTAAGATCTAGACCGGCTGTGCGCCTCCATAGCCCTGGGTTTCCAGCTCCTGTCTCTCGTGCGGACCC
This sequence comes from Salmo trutta, assembly GCF_901001165.1. Lineage (NCBI taxonomy): Eukaryota > Metazoa > Chordata > Actinopteri > Salmoniformes > Salmonidae > Salmo > Salmo trutta. The sequence goes on from NC_042991.1 coordinate 34,660,815, forward strand.
GGAAGTGCGTCAACCCAGTCCGACTCGTCCTGTTCCCGCTCCCCGCACTAGCCTGCAAGTGCGTAAACCCAGCCTCGCCAGTCAACAGTCGTCGGAGCTGCCCGCCAGTCAACAGTCGTCGGAGCTGCCCGCCAGTCAACAGTCGTCGGAGCTGCCCGCCAGTCAACAGTCGTCGGAGCTGCCCGCCAGTCAACAGTCGTCGGAGCTGCCCGCCAGTCAACAGTCGCCGGAGTGGCCAGACTGCGCTGAACTGCCGGAGTGGCCAGACTGCGCTGAACTGCCGGAGTGGCCAGACTACGCTGAACTGCCGGAGTGGCCAGACTGCCCAGACTGTCCCGAGTTGCCAGACTGCCAGACTGTCCCGAGTTGCCAGACTGTCCCGAGTTGCCAGACTGCCCAGACTGTCCCGAGTTGCCAGACTGCCCAGACTGTCCCGAGTTGCCAGACTGCCCAGACTGTCCCGAGTTGCCAGACTGCTCAGACAGCCTGGAACGGCCTGAGCCGGAGCCACCTCCAGAAATAGGTGGGTTGGGGAGGGGGGGTGTAGCACAGTGCCGTCGTTGACGGCAGCCACCCTCCCTTCCCTCCATTTAGAAAAGGGGAATTTTTCTTTTGGTGTTGCTTGGGGTTATTTTTTGTTAAGGTGCTTCCGGGGTAGCACCTTTAAGGGGGGGGGTACTGTCACGTCCTGGCCAGTATAAGGTTAATTGTTTTTGTAGTTTGGTCAGGGCGTGGCAGAGGGTATTTGTTTTATGTGGTTCAGGGTGGTGTGTTTTTGTTAAAAGGGTGGTTGATTTAGTAATTCCGGGTTTTGGTTTATGTTTAAGTATTTCTATGGTGAGTCTAGTAAGTGTATGTCTATGTTTGATTAATTGGGGTTGGGACTCTCAGTTGAAGGCAGGTGTTGTCTATCTGCCTTTGATTGAGAGTCCCATATAGTAGGGTGTGTTTGTGTTTGGTATTTGTGGATGATTGTGCTGTGTTGAGCTTTGCTTGGCCAGACTGTTTGTAGTTGTTCGTTCGTTCGTTCGTTTCTTTGTTATTTTTGTATGTTCATTTTTGAGAGTAATAAAAAATCAAGATGAGCATACACGTACCTGCTGCGTTTTGGTCCTCCTTCACTGACGACAACCGTGACAACTATAGGGTGTGTTCTATATTAACGTTCACCCTTTGGAGGAGGGGGGTGCTATATTAACGCTCACCATTTGGAGGGGGGTTCTATATAACTCTCACCATTTGGAGGAGGGGTTCTATATAACTCTCACCATTTGGAGGAGGGGTTCTATATAACTCTCACCATTTGGAGGAGGGGTTCTATATAATTCTCACCATTTGGAGGAGGGGTTCTATATAATTCTCACCATTTGGAGGAGGGGTTCTATATAACTCTCACCATTTGGAGGAGGGGGTGTTTTATGTTAACTCTCACCTTTTGGGGGTGGTTCAATATTAACTCTCACCTTTCTGAGAAGGGTTCTATTTTAACTCTCACCCTTTGGGGGGGGAGGGTCTATATTAATTCTCAACCTTGGGGGGGGGTTCTATGTTAACTCTCACCTTTTGCAGGGGGGTTCTATATTAACTCTCACCCTTTGGAGGAGGGGGGGTGTTCTATATTAACTCTCACCCTTTGGAGGAGGGGGGGTTGTATATTAACTCTCACTCTTTGCAGGGGGGGTCCTATATTAACTCTCACCCTTTGCAGGGGGGGGGTTCTATGTTAACTCTCACCCTTTGGAGGAGGGGTTCTATATTAACTTTCACCCTTTGGAGGAGGGGGTTCTATATTAACTCTCACCCTTTGGAGGAGGGGGGGTTCTATATTAACTCTCACTCTTTGCAGGGGGGTGGTTCTATGTTAACTCTCACCCTTTGGAGGAGGGGTTCTATATTAACTTTCACCCTTTGGAGGAGGGGGGTTCTATATTAACTCTCACCCTTTGGAGGAAGGGGTTTCTATATTAACTCTCACCCTTTGGAGGAGGGGTTCTATATTAACTTTCACCCTTTGGAGGAGGGGGGGGTTCTATATTAACTTTCACCCTTTGGAGGAGGGGGGGTTCTATATTAACTCTCACCCTTTGGAGGAGGGGTTCTATGTTAACTTTCACCCTTTGGAGGAGGGGGGGTTCTATATTAACTCTCACCCTTTGGAGGAGGGGTTCTATTTTAACTTTCACCCTTTGGAGGAGGGGTTCTGTGTTAACTCTCACCCTTTTGGAGGAGGGGTTCTATATCAACTCTCAACTATAGGGTGTGTTCTATATTAACGTTCACCCTTTGGAGGAGGGGGGTGCTATATTAACGCTCACCATTTGGAGGAGGGGTTCTATATAACTCTCACCATTTGGAGGAGGGGTTCTATATAACTCTCACCATTTGGAGGAGGGGTTCTATATAATTCTCACCATTTGGAGGAGGGGGTGTTTTATGTTAACTCTCACCTTTTGGGGGGGGTTCAATATTAACTCTCACCTTTCTGAGAAGGGTTCTATTTTAACTCTCACCCTTTGGGGGGGGGGGGTCTATATTAATTCTCAACCTTGGGGGGGGGGGGGTTCTATGTTAACTCTCACCTTTGGGGGGGGGGATGGGTTCTATATTAACGCTCACCTAGAGCTGGCCGCCCGACCAAACTGAGCAATAGGGCGAGAAGAGCCTTGTTCAGAGAGGTGACCAAGAACCCAATGGTCACTCTGACAGAGCTCCAGAGAATCTTCCAGAAGGACAGCCATCTCTGCAGCCCTCCACCAATCAGGCCTTTATGGTAGTGGCCAGATGGAGCCCACTCTTCAGTAAAAAGCCATGACAGCCCTAAGTCCTAAAACACTGACCAAACCTCTCTCCTCTCCTCTAGTCCTAAAACACTGATCAAACCTCTCTCCTCTCCTGTAGTCCTAAAACACTGATCAAACCTCTCTCCTCTCCTCTAGTCCTAAAACACTGATCAAACCTCTCTCCTCTCCTGTAGTCCTAAAACACTGATCAAACCTCTCTCCTCTAGTCCTAAAACACTGATCAAACCTCTCGCCTCTCCTGTAGTTCTAAAACACTGATCAAATCTCTCTCCTGTAGTCCTAAAACACTGATCAAACCTCTCTCCTCTCCTGTAGTCCTAAAACACTGATCAAACCTCTCTCCTCTCCTCTAGTCCTAAAACACTGATCCACAGTGTTTCTTCACATCAAGGGTGAGTATTTTTGCTGTGCGTGATTGAATTTCTCTGGGGCAATGGAACCAATGGCACGGTCCCAAAAGTACAAACCATGCCCATCTGGCACTCAATGAAACACTAAAAGTTTGTAAAAGAAAACAAATATGATTTGAACCCAGGTCTGGAGCGTAACTGGAGCATAAAGGACTACGGCCTTGCTGTATGATCCATTACCCTCCAGAGAGGAGTTGGATCTCTCTCTGCCAGCACATGGTCAGGTCAGGGCCTGCTGGTAGGGTGAATCCTTACATCAGAGGAGAGGAGACAAAAGGCACGGCAGAGTTAGTAACCTGTCATAAAGAGTTACTCACTGATTTCCTGGATGCCTATCATTAGTTAGGTACAGCCTGTACAGCATGTACCTGTTACTGGCTAAGGTTCACACGCAGGGCATCAAAACACCAAGCCTGGCTGTGAGGGTTACAAGGAATTATCAATGTGCAGAGGGGAAAGGAAGTGAGTGTGTGAGAGAGAGAGGGTGTTTCTGTTCTGAATTTTATTAGTTATGCCTTCCTTTTGCAAGTTTAGGTAGTAGTAGTAGTAGTAGTAGTAGTAGCAGTAGTAGTAGTAGCAGTAGTAACAGTAGTACTAGTAGCAGTAATAGCAGTAGCAGCAGTGGCAGTAGAATTGGTAGTAGTAGCAGTAGCAGCATTAGTAGCAGTAGTAGCAGTAGTAGTAGTAGCAGTAGCAGCAGTAGCAGCAGCAGTAGCAGCAGAAGCAGTAGCAGCAGTAGTAGTAGCAGTAGCAGCAGTAGTAGTAGTAGCAGTAGCAGCAGAAGCAGTAGCAGCAGTAGTAGTAGCAGCAGTAGCAGCAGTAGTAGCAGCAGTAGTAGCAGCAGTAGCAGTAGTAGTAGTAGCAGTAGCAGCAGTAGTAGCAGCAGTAGTAGCAGCAGTAGCAGTAGTAGTAGTAGCAGTAGCAGCAGTGGCAGTAGAATTGGTAGTAGTAGCAGTAGCAGCAGTAGCAGTAGCAGTAGCAGCAGAAGCAGCAGTAGTAGTAGCAGTAGCAGTGGAAGCAGTAGCAGCAGCAGCATAGTAGCAGTAGTAGTAGCAGAAGCAGTAGTAGTAGCAACAGCAGTAGGAGTAGCAGTAGTAGCAGCAGTAGCAGCAGCAGTAGTAGTAGTAGCAGCAGCAGTAGGAGTAGCAGTAGTAGCAGCAGTAGTAGCAGCAGCAAAAGTAGTAGCAGTAGCAGCAGCAGCAGTAGCAACAGTAGTAGCAGCAGTAGGAGTAGCAGTAGTAGCAGCAGTAGCAGCAGCAGTAGTAGTAGTAGTAGCAGCAGCAGCAAAAGCAGTAGCAATGGTAGCCGTAGCAGCAGCAGCAGTAGTGGTAGTTGTAGTAGAATTAACAGTAGCAGTAGAAGCAGTAGCAGTAGTAGAAGTATTAGTAGCAGCAGTAGAAGTATTAGTAGCAGCAGTAGCAGTATTAGTATTAGCATTAGCAGTAGCAGCAGCAAAAGCAGTAGCTGTAGTAGCAGTAGTAGTAGTGGAAGTGGCAGTATTAGCTGTAACAGCAGCAGCAGCAGTAGTAGTGGTAGCAGTAGAAGTAGCAGTAGCAGTAGTAGGGGCAGTAGCAGCAGTAGTAGCAGTAGTAGCAGAAGCAGAAGCAGTAGCAGCAGTAGTAGTAGCAGCAGAAGCAGTAGCATAGTAGCAGTAGTAGAAGCAGTAGTAGCAGAAGCAGTAGCAGTAGCAGTAGTAGGGGCAGTAGCAGCAGTAATAGTAGCAGAAGCAGTAGCAGTAGCAGCAATAGTAGCAGCAGCAGTAGTAGTAGCAGCGGCAGCAGCAGTAGCATAGTAGCAGTAGTAGCAGTAGCAGCAGCAGCAGTAGCAGCAGCAGTAGTAGCAGAAGCAGTAGTAGCAGCAGTAGCAGTAGCAGTAGTAGTAGCAGCAGCAGTAGCATAGTAGCAGTAGTAGCAGTAGCAGCAGCAGTAGTAGCAGTAGCAGCAGTAGCAGAAGTAACAGTAGCAGTAGTAGCAGTAGTAGCAGCTGCAGTAGTAGTTGTAGCAGTAGTAGCAGTAGCAGTATTGGCATTAGCAGCAGCAGTAGCCGCAGCAGCAGTAGCAGCAGCAGTAGCAGCAGCAGCAGTAGCAGTAGCAGCAGCAGTAGCAGTAGCAGTAGCAGTAGTAGTAGTAACAGTAGCAGTAGCAGCAGCAGCAGTAGTAGCAGCAGTAGCAGTAGTAGCAGCAGTAGTAGCAGCAGTAGTAGCAGTAGCAGTAGCAGTAGCAGTAGTAGCAGTAACAGTAGTAGTAGCAGAAGCAGTAGCAGCAGTAGTAGCAGTAGTAGCAGCAGTAGCAGCAGTAGTAGCAGCAGCAGTAGCAGCAGTAGTAGTAGTAGCAGTAGTAGCAGTAGTAGCAGCAGTAGTAGTAGTAGCAGTAGTAGCAGCAGTAATGGTAACAGCAGTAGTAGTAGCAGCAGCAGCAGTACTAGCAGTAGTAGCAGCAGTAGTAGAAGCAGCAGTAGCAGTAGTAGCAGTAGCTCAATTATCTGAATGCTTAGTTTACCAATTCCTCTCTGTGTGTTGTTCCAAACATACTCCACTCCACAGTATCTGAACCTGCGTACTTTGTCAACACTAAACACTGAATCACAAGCATGCTTTTACACGTTTCTGGTCAAAGAAACATAAAAATAAACCTGCGTCACCAATCCAATATATTGCTGCACACCCCGCTCTGCCTCCGTCCCAAATGGCTCCCTTTTGCCTACATAATGCACTACTTTTGACCAGAGCCTTGTGGGCCCTGGTCAAAAGTAGTGCACTACATAGGGAATAGGGTGCCATTTTGGAGAGAAGCCTAGCTCTTAGCAACAGAGTGGTTACGCTATGTGTCTGTGAGTGTCTGGCAAGGCTATAGTAGGCCACAGCAGGACATATTAGAATTCATAACAATAGGAGAGAATGTCTGGAGGATGAAGCAGGTTAACACAGACGATTGATGACGGTCGGCTGGTGATGCACTCACTGTAGAATACTCGGACCCAGTGAACAGCTGGGCCCTGAGGGGACAGATTTAGAGGTCAAAGGTCAGTGTGACCTCACGACTACAACCTGTATTACCACCTTGTGCGGCAACTGCACCGCCTGCAACCGCAGGGCTCTCCAGAGGGTGGTGCGGTCTGCCTAACGCATCACCAGGGGCATACTGACTGCCCTCCAGGACACCTACAGCACCCAATGTCACAGGAAGGCCAAATTGATCAAGGACATCAACCACCCGAGCCACGGCCTGTTCATCCCGATATCATCCAGAAGGTGAGGTCAGTACAGGTGCATCAAAGCTGGGGCAGAGAGACTGAAAAACAGCTTCCATCTCAAGGCCATCAGACTGTTAAATAACCATCACTAGCCGGCTTCCACCTGGTTACTCAACCCTGCACCTCAGAGGCTGCTGCCCTACAGTCGTGGCCAAAAGTTTTGAGAATGACACAAATATTAATTTTCACAGTCTGCTGCCTCATTTTGTATGATGGCAATTTGCATATACTCCAGAATGGTATGAAGAGTGATCAGATGAATTGCAATTAATTGCAAAGTCCCTCTTTGCCATGCAAATGAACTGAATCCCAAAAAAAACATTTCCACTGCATTTCAGCCCTGCCACAAAAGGACCAGCTGACATCATGTCAGTGATTCTCTCGTTAACACAGGTGTGAGTGTTGACGAGGACAAGGCTGGAGATCACTCTGTCATGCTGATTGAGTTTGAATAACAGACTGGAAGCTTCAAAAGGAGGGTGGTGCTTGGAATCATTGTTCTTCCTCAGTTAATCATGGTTACCTGCAAGGAAACATGTGCCGTCCTCATTGCTTTGCACAAAAACGGCTTCACAGGCAAGGATATTGCTGCCAGTAAGATTGCACCTAAATCAACCATTTATCGGATCATCAAGAACTTCAAGGAGAGCGGTTCAACTGTTGTGAAGAAGGCTTCAGGGCGCCCAAGAATGTCCAGCAAGCGCCAGGACCGTCTCCTAAAGTTGATTCAGCTGCGGGATCGGGGCACCACCAGTACAGAGCTTGCTCAGAAATGGCAGCAGGCAGGTGTGAGTGCATCTGCACGCACAGGGAGGCGAAGACTTTTGGAGGATGGCCTGGTGTCAAGAAGGGCAGCAAAGAAGCCACTTCTCTCCAGAAAAAAAATCAGGGACAGACTGATATTCTGCAAAAGGTACAGGGATTGGACTGCTGAGGACTGGGGTAAAGTCATTTTCTCTGATGAATCCCCTTTCCGATTGTTTGGGGCGTCCAGAAAAAAGCTTGTCCGGAGAAGACAACGTGAGTGCTACCATCAGTCCTGTGTCATGCCAACAGTAAAGCATCCTGAGACCATTCATGTGTGGGGTTGCTTCTCAGTCAAGGGAGTGAGCTCACTCACAATTTTGCCTAAGATCATAGCCATGAATAAAGAATGGTACAACACATCCTCTGAGAGCAACTTCTCCCAACCATCCAGGAACAGTTTGGTGCCGAACAATGCCTTTTCCAGAATGATGGAGCACCTTGCCATAAGGCAAAAGTGATAACTAATTGGCTCGGGGAACAAAACATCGATATGTTGGGTCCATGGCCAGGAAACTCCCCAGACCTTAATCCCATTGAGAACTTGTGGTCAATCCTCAAGAGGCGGGTGGACAAACAAAAACCCACAAATTCTTACAAACTGCAAGCATTGATTATGCAAGAATGGGCTGCCATCAGTCAGGATGTGGCCCAGAAGATAATTGACAGCATGCCAGGGCGGATTGCAGAGGTCTTGAAAAAGAATGGTCAACACTGCAAATATTGACTCTTTGCATCAACTTCATGTAATTGTCAATAAAGGCCTTTGACACTTATGAAATGCTTGTAATTATACTTCAGTATTCCATAGTAACATCTGACAAAAATATCAAAGACACTGAAGCAGCACACTTTGTGAAAATGTATATTTGTGTCATTCTCAAAACTTTTGGCCACGACTGTAGACTTGGAGTCACTAGTCACTTTAACAATGTTTACATACTGCTTTACTCATCTCATATGTGTATATACTGTATTCTATTCTACTGTATTTTAGTCAATGCCACTCTGTCATTGCTCATCCTTATATTTATATATTTCTTCATTCCATTCTTTTACTTTTAGATTTGTGTGTATTGTTGTGAATTGTTAGATACTCCTGCACTGTTGGAGCTAGAAACACAAGCATTTTGCTACACCCGCAATAACATCTGCTAAATATGTGTATGTGACCAATAAAATTTGATTTTGATTTGATTTAGGAGTATAGGGCCAACGGTAGATGGACTTCATCCCAATTTGGATCACTGTCTTGCACGCCAAGGGGGAATGGGAGTGTGTGCGCATGTCCTCACATTCACTAACACCTCCTCTAGCAGGTCCCGCTCAGAAAAATCTTAATTGATGACTCACACTTTTGAATGGAAACCTGACTCCCCGTGACAATGTGACTGGACAATGTTATTGTTGTTGTGACTCCCTGTGATAACGTGACTAGACAATGCTGTTGTCATCAAAGTTGTAGCACACTGCCACACTACACATACAATACTGGAGCATTTACATTATCCAAACTACGGTCCAGTACTGCCTCAGGTAATAAACAGGCCAACTGGACTCTGGACTCTCTGACCAGAGACAGAAAGAAGACAAATTGTTGTTGCATGAATTGTGCAAATGATTCAATCATTTGTCAAGATTATGATCTACATTTTTCACTCTGTCCCGATCGTATCACCGCGACGTATGTTTGTGTTGTAGGCCTAGACAGGACAGGATCAGCTCAGTTTCACTGACAGGTGGGAGGGAGTCGAATACATAGATACGCTGTGTATACAAAAGCTATTTTCATGACATAGACCAGCGGTCACCAAACTTGTCTGAGTCAATATCACTTTTTGAGTCAAAATGCATGCCGAGATCTACCGCTCTGATATTTTATTAACATGACTTAAACAAATGTAAGCCTATGCAACATTAACCAATTAAAAACAGTTCTGTAGCAATGAGGCTTGTGCAGTAAACTATAGGCCCAATAGATTAACACTGCATACTGGCTTTGCTTGAATTTACATGTCAACGCAGAAGACTGAGGGTCCGTCTCTCAAGATCCCTCCGCTCTCCCTTTCCTCCACTGACTCTGACCAAAAAGGGACACCGTCTTCCAGCTGATGGCGAAAATCGAGTCGCACCGCATTATTTCTGCCTCGTGCACAAATTCATGTTGTTACTCCTATGAACAGAGAAAGTTAAATATTCTTTGATATTAAAAAAGACCCAAGCCACTAATAATAACAACAAAGCCTATAGATACACTTTCCTACTCATTCATTACTGCTGCACTGCTTGTTGTAGCGCTGAGTGGTAATAGGAAGAACACGCATTTTATGGGTTATAAAAGTGTTGAATACAAAGTGTTGACAGTGCTGAGTAACATGAAGTCACTCATAAAAACTGCAGCTCTTTGCTGTATTCGTTGACAGAAAGTCTTTCTCTAGTCATGGTTTTAAACGTTTAGAAATCTCACAGTTTCAATTTTTCCGTAGCTCTCTTTATGCCTGCTACGTTACTGCAGACTCGGTCATCTGAGCAATCTGATTGGCCAGCGGTGGCACAATGCACTTGGTTTCCTCTCCAGGCCCACCGGGAAGGCAGAGTTTGTACCTTCAGACACATGAAATGGCAACAGTTTGCCTACTCGGCGCGCAGGGCAGCTGAATTGGCTGCACCTACCACCAACAGCCCGAGACAAAAAAAAAATAGGAACACAAGGATTTTGTCGTTGGGTTTTTTACAGAAATGTTTGGCGATTGACTAGAAATGCCTTGGAGATCAACAAGTCGATCGTGATCAACAGGTTGGTGACCACTGACACAGACTGACCAGGTGAATCCAGGTGAAAGATATGACCCCTTATTGATGTCACTTGTTAAATCCACTTCAATCCGCGTAGATGAAGGGGAGGAGACAGGTTTAACAAGGATTTCTAAGCCTTGAGACAATTGAGACATGGATGGTGTATGTGTGCCATTCAGAGGGTGAATGGGAAAGACAAAAGATTGATTAAGTGCCTTTGAATGCGCACCAGTTTGAGTGTGTCAAGAACTGAAACACTGCTGGGCTTTTCATGCTCAACAGTTTCCCGTGTGTATCAAGAATGGGGGGGTGCAACTCAATATTAGGAAGGTGTTGAAAACGCCACATGTTTCAGCTTGTGATTGTGATAGCTGAGCTGGACGCTGGACGCTGGATCAAAACATGACTTTAGCCAAGACTCAGGGAGCAGTCTGGTGAAGGAGAGCCGAGCTAATGAGACCTGGGGGCTGGTGAGGATGCCACACACAGACATGCACGCACATTAACAAATACACACACACACACACATGTTGTGAGCACACACACACACACACACTCCAGCAGTATCCCCTTGCTGTGCCGGTGAAAACCCCAGGATGAGAATGTCAGCTGATGTCTTTGTTATACAATACTAGCTTCCATATCATCATATCTGACCCAGACATTCCTAACGACCACATCATCATATCTGACCCAGACATTCCTAACGACCACATCATCATATCTGACCCAGACCTTCCTAACGACCACATCATCATATCTGACCCAGACCTTCCTAACGACCACATCATCATATCTGACCCAGACCTTCCTAACGACCACATCATCATATCTGACCCATACCTTCCGAACGACCACATCATGTCTGACCCAGACCTTCCTAGCGACCACATCATCATATCTGACCCAGACCTTCCTAACGACCACATCATCATATCTGACCCATACCTTCCGAACGACCACATCATGTCTGACCCAGACCTTCCTAGCGACCACATCATGATGTCTGACCCAGACCTTCCTAACGACCACATCATCATGTCTGACCCAGACCTTCCTAACGACCACATCATGTCTGACCTTCCTAACGACCACATCATGTCTGACCTTCCTAAGGACCACATCATGTCTGACCTTCCTAACGACCACATTATGTCTGACCCAGATCTTCCTAACGACCACTTCATCATGTCTGACCCAGATGTGTCATAGTCAATGATAGTTCATCTGCACCAATACCCAGACATATTCATCATGTCCTTTTTTGCATACTCAGCCGTCTTTACTTTCAGAGAATGTTGAATGAAGTTGAATGAAATAAATTGCATTGATTGGAGAGTACTCACAACGGTCTTCTGCAACTAAACTATAGTTATATTCATTTTCACATATAGTTCGATGAACTATAGTCAATTTTGGCTATACAAGTGTAACCGATGTGAAATGGCTAGTTAGTTAGCGGTGGTGCGCGCTAATAGCGTTTCAATCAGTGACGTCACTCGCTCTGAGACTTGAAGTGGTTGTTCCCCTTGCGTTGCAAGGGCCGCGGCTTTTGTGGCGCGATGGGTAACGATGCTTCGGTGGGTGTCAGTTGTTGATGTGTGCAAGGGTCCCTGGTTCGATCCCAGGTTGGGGCGAAGAGAGGGACGGAACCTACACTGTTACACAAGTACAAAAGTAGTGACCCCGAACCACAGATATCCTATAAATGACTATTCCCAGAACATCCACAAATGCATTTAGGCCATAGGTCACATGGAATATAATTATATTATATGACCTGATAAAAATAACAACCGGTAATAGTACATCACATCTGTGTGTGTGGATTGTATGGAAATCCAGGTGTTCTCATTCGTATCATTGCAGGACGGCCCTCGGCGCCTCTCTAGTGAGCTCACAACGGCTCCTAACGGACAAACTTGGAACAGCAGTAGGGAATAAAATCCCTTCCGTTGCCTGATTGAGCATCCTCTACTAAGTCTCTGAAGCGCAGTCGGGGAAACAAATAAGGACCCGTTTCTATACGAATTTAATAGCACCTCGGTTTTCATTAAACTTTTCACATAGATGTACAGCAGTCTGGTGATAAAGACATGTGCATGTATCGCCACTTGGCCAGAAAACTTGATTGATAATGGCAATCCTGGGATTGAGAATTGAAACAAAATGTATCAAACATGCGCAAAAGGTTCAAAGATAGTAGAGAGGTGGATTTTTGTTATAAAACGAGAAGATTTCAGACTGGTGTGTGAGACAATAACCGGAAACGATGGTCTATTAAGTATGGATCCAGTCATGGAATTTGGCCTCTGGAATGTGGCGCTTTTTTTCTCCCCCCTCTCACCATAAACTCGTCCCTTTTTCCTTCCACCATCTGATTGGGCGAGACGCGTTCTTAGGAATGTCATGAAACTATTTAAATAGCACTTTGTCCCCTGGCTTACAGTTAGGTTCTAGCGTCCGATACCGGAGAAAATTACCATTCAATTAAACCAACAAAAGAAACGACATTTCTGCGTCTTCAATCGGACCCCAATTCCATCAAGAAACACTTGAATCTTGTGGATTATTATTGGATTTCCATTTGGATTTGGATTTTACTGTTTCTCTCTGCTGTGTTCATTCAACAGGTGGGTGAGCAATATTTCGATTTTCCTTCAAGGAATCTATCCAAATATATATTTTTTTATTATATTCTATTATATTTTATTATAAATAAATAATGTGACTTAATAAAGTGTGAGATAATAATGTGTTTTGATTGTTTATTTTGAAATTTAAAAATGTATTTTATGTATAAATATTAATATTAATATAATATATATGACATTTAGCAAACGCTTTTATCCAAAGCGACTTGCAGTCATGCGTACATACAAAGTGGACGTTTCTATGTTTATTTTTCATAGGTAAAAACCAGAGTTTCACCATGAAGTTGACAGGAATATTTCTGCTATTGATGCTTTGGACCTGCGAGAGCGTACGAGTTGCAGGTGAAATCATTTCCCTGATGTGTTCGCCTACTCTAGAATGAAAGGAGTTTGTGTTTCGATTTGAACATTAAACTATAGAAAAACATCGAGGTTTTTAAATGTATTATTAAATCCTCTTAATGTATTGATTTACCCTGACAATGGTTTAACATAGAGATAATTTTAGAGTTTATTCCTCACAACAACAATAATCCATTCCAAAGACATGTAGACAAAGACTAACTGTTTACGCTCATTCCCCGGTCTCCTGCATACAGAGAGCCGAGACGACAATAGCGTGTACGACCTGTTCGAGCTAGTCCAAATCCCCAAGAAGAACCACGGAGTGACCCTAGTGAAGGGCGACGACCCATACAGTCCCGCCTACAAGATCCTCAACCCGGACCTGATCCCCGAGGTCCCCGAGAGCTCCTTCAGGGACCTCATTTATTCCATCCACGCCGAGAGAGGATTCCTTCTCCTTCTCAACTTCAAGCAGTTTAAGCGGACCAGGGGCTCCCTTCTGACGGTGGAAAAGCGGGACGGGTCCGGAGCCGTGTTCGAGATCGTCTCCAACGGGAAAGCGAACACCCTGGATGTGGTTTTCTCCACAGTGAATAAGCAACAGGTGGTATCGATAGAAGATGTGGACTTGGCAACGGGCCACTGGAAGAATATTACGCTGTTTGTGCAGGAGGACCGGGCGCAGCTGTATGTTGGCTGTGAGGAGGTGAACACGGCGGAACTGGACGCTCCCATCCAGACCATCCTCACTCAGGAGACTCCCATCACAGCGCGTCTCAGAATCGGGAAGGGAGCGGTGAAGGACCGGTTCATGGTAAGTGAAGCGCACATGCAGCGCAAACGCGACGACGCATTATGGACCCACATAATATAAGTCGTCGAGTTGTTTAAGATGTTAAGTAAGTGTTGAATATACGATTGTGTAACACGTACACGCGTAAATATTATCGTGCGTAAAACCTATAGACCTATGCGTAAAAGTTATACACTGTATTGAAAACCCATGTAAATGATCCATAAAGTCCAATATGTGTTGCATAAAGTAGAGTGATAGTAACTGTGCAGTACTAGAGGTAAAATGTACCATTGATTCTTGCAGGGGGTGCTCCAAAACGTTCGCTTTGTCTTTGGAACCACTTTAGAAGCGATACTACGTAACAAAGGATGCCACAACTGTAAGTAGCATAATCATTAACAGAAAGCATATTTCTGTGTTGATCCGTACATCACTGGTTGTTATGCTAAAGCCAGCAAGACATTCCTAAGAATATGCATGACTGTTTAAAAAGCCTCATGGGAAAGTTGAGAAGGTGAGAAAAAAAAACACACGTTTATATTGCCATGGGAAAGCTGGGAAGTTTACAAACATTTCAGTGCCTCTCGAGGGCTGGGCACATCAACTCATTAACTTCATTGTGATTCAAGATAGTAATGTTCTGTAATACCCTGATTGTAGTTACGTATTCCCAACTGTAGTTATGTCACCAATGAGCCCTGGGGACTGTGTGTCTGTTGTGGTCTAGTGGGTATTACCACTACAGTCTACAGTGTGTCTGTTGTGGTCTAGTGGGTATTACCATTCCAGTCTATAGTGTGTCTGTTGTGGTCTAGTGGGTATTACCATTACAGTCTACAGTGTGTCTGTTGTGGTCTAGTGGGTATTACCATTACAGTCTACAGTGTGTCTGTTGTGGTCTAGTGGGTATTACCATTCCAGTCTACAGTGTGTCTGTTGTGGTCTAGTGGGTATTACCATTACAGTCTACAGTGTGTCTGTTGTGGTCTAGTGGGTATTACCATTACAGTCTACAGTGTGTCTGTTGTGGTCTAGTGGGTATTACTATTACAGTCTACAGTGTGTCTGTTGTGGTCTAGTGGGTATTACCATTACAGTCTACAGTGAGTCTGTTGTGGTCTATTGGGTATTACCATTACAGTCTACAGTGTGTCTGTTGTGGTCTGTTGTGGTCTAGTGGGTATTACCATTACAGTCTACAGTGTGTCTGTTGTGGTCTAGTGGGTATTACCATTACAGTCTACAGTGTGTCTGTTGTGGTCTAGTGGGTATTACCATTACAGTCTACAGTGTGTCTGTTGTGGTCTAGTGGGTATTACCATTACAGTCTACAGTGTGTCTGTTGTGGTCTAGTGGGTATTACCATTACAGTCTACAGTGTGTCTGTTGTGGTCTAGTGGGTATTACCATTACAGTCTAACAGTGTGTCTTGTTTGTGGTCTGTTGTGGTCTAGTGGGGTATTACCATTACAGTCTACAGTGTGTCTGTTGTGGTCTAGTGGTATTACCATTACAGTCTACAGTGTGTCTGTTGTGGTCTTGTGGTATTACCAATTACGAGTCTAACAGTGGTGTCTGTTGTGGTCTTGTGGGTATTACCATTACAGTCTACAGTGTGTCCTGTTGTGGTCTGTTGGTGGTCTATTGGGTATTAACCATTACAGTCTCCAGTGTGTCTGTTTGTGGTCTATTGTTGGTATTACCATTACAGGTCCTCCCCCAGTGTGGTCTGTTGTTGGTCTAGTGGGTTATTACCATTACAGTCTACAGTGCTCTAACTGTCTCTCTGTGTGTTCTTACTGTCCCTCCCTCTTTCTCCCAACCTCCTCTCTATCCCTTCTTCCTCCCTCCCAACCCTCCTCCCACTCCCATCTCATTTATCTCTCAGCCCATCCATACCTCTTCTCATCGCTCCTCCTGTTATCCCTCCTTCTCCCCGTGTCTCACTCCCCCTCTGTCTCTCTCTCCTCCCCCTCTGGCTCTCCCTGTCCTCCCCCTCCTCTCCCCCCTATGTCTACCTTCTTCTCCTCTCATGTCCTTCCCTCCCCTCAGCTGTTCTGACTGATGGAATCATCATTATGGACAACCCCATCAATGGGTCCAGCCCTGCCATTAGGACTGACTACACTGGCCACAAAAGTAAAGGTAACGCAACAAAAACTGCTGGTCTCCATACAAAACCCTGTTAAAGTCTCCTCAATAAGAATAGAACAGCACAGATCTGTTAGAAGTAAAAGCATTCTATTCTACTGTCAACAGCTGTCTGTAGCTGTAGGGAGTTGAACGTAGTCTGGAAGCCTTCATGTACACTGATGGTCACTCTGTGTTTCCCATGGAATGAATGTATCTCTATGGTGTTTTCCTTCCCTCCAGACCTGCAGATGATCTGTGGGTTCTCCTGTGAGGACCTGGCTGGCATGTTCAAGGAACTGAAGGGGTTGGGAGTGGTGGTGAAGGAGCTGTCTAACGAGCTGCGCAAAGTGGTGAGGAAACACACCTGATTCCTGAACCAGACTCCTGTCTGTCTGTCTGTCTGTCTGTCTGTCTGTCTGTCTGTCTGTCTGTCTGTCTGTCTGTCTGTCCGTCCGTCCGTCCGTCCGTCCGTCCGTCCGTCCGTCCGTCCGTCCGTCCGTCCGTCCGTCCGTCCGTCCGTCCGTCCGTCCGCCTTCCTGTCTGTCCGTCTGTCTGTCTGTCTGCCTGCCTGTCTGTCCGTCTGTCCGTCTGTCCGTCTGTCTGTCTGTCCGTGGCATGAGACTCTGCAACATCCAATTGTTCGGCCACTGCATGCGTACCTTGCTTAGCATACTGGTCTCCCAGCACCAGCTAGTCTGACAAACTGCATGTTAATTCATTCATTACATCAAATTTGGTCAATTTTTCTTAATTAACTCTCACTTGGAAGACTTCTTAATGATAAACCAGTGTGAGGTGGTGACAGGCATTCTCAAACACCTGAGTCTCCTCCAAACCACTCAGGCTATTAAGAAATTAATAGTGAAACAGTGTGTGGATTTGAAACCCTTTAACCCTTAAGGGACTGAGAACTCTTCTCATATCGTTTTCATACTGAACGTCTCATATCTGTCTGTCTGCTTCTGTCAGACGGATGAGAACAAGCTGTTGATGAACAGAGTGGGGATCCACAGTGGAGTCTGTCTGCACAACGGCATCGTCCACAAGAACAAGGCAGAGTGGACCGTCGACGACTGCACTGAGTGCACTTGTCAGGTAAGGATGGAAGTCGAGAGACTGTGTGTGTGTGGGGTGGGGTTCAAGCCTGTGTGTTTGCACTTGCAGACAGCCACTTGCAAACACACACTCATCCCCCACTCAGCAAGCGCCTGCTCTCTACTCCAGACCTCTGTCATCTGGCCAGTAATTGGGTAGGAGGAGGCTGGAATCAGGCCAATAAGCCAATAGTGGGTCTGTAGTGATCTGATAATGGGCCAGGCCTACCACTGCAGTGAACAGACAGAGCCCCCCCCCCCCCCTTTACAAGGTGTCTGGCCCATGTTGACTCCAATGTGTCTCACAGTTGTGTCAAGTTGGCTGGATATCTTTTGGGTGGTGGACCATTCTTGATACACACGTGAAACTAAAGAGCATGAAAAACCAAACAGTGCTGTTGTCATGTTGTCATAGTGTGGCTGCTAATGTAAAACTGTCTTTAGAAAATACATTTGATAGATTCTTTTTTTACCACCTATCTGAGTGACTACATCGTTCTTCAAGTTCAGGAAATGACCTAGTCCTTTGTCACTGTTTCCGCCCCTCTATAGAACTCTGCCACCGTATGCCGCAAGATCTCCTGCCCGCTGATCCCCTGTGCCAACGCCACCGTGTCCGATGGAGAGTGCTGCCCACGCTGTGGAACACGTAAGTTCCTCCATTCTCTATTCTCCAATGTTCCAACCCTAGAATTACAATGAATGGTTCTGATTCTATGGTTCCATTTGTGTCATTCCAACTTCCAACAAAACTATTCAGCTCTCAGGAAGTAACATAAAACATAAAAAACCAAGGTTTGCAGTATACTACTGTATTATGAACCCAAAACTTGTTCTGTTTTACTGTAAATCTATGAATGGCCTGAGTTGTCCTAAGGCTTAATGTCTCTAAGACAAACAGGCCATTTAGTGCTAGCTATTTGGACCTCCTTCACCAAATAAAACATGAAACCACAACCACTTTTCTGGATGTAAAGTTTTCTATTCAAGAAAACCGAATTCATTTTAAGGGTGATTTAAGTTCCCTAGTTCATCAACGTATGAGTGTGTCGGAACATTGGTGTGTTGTCCACCCCAAAACATCTTTGATTCTTCAACTTTTAATGGCTATAATTTGGCCAAATTGGTTTAAGTGGGATGGAAAATTGGTGGGCTGTTCAGCGCTGCCGTCCTACACTCAAGAACAAGTGACATTTTCCACATACCTAAGACAGCAGTGGCCCCTGAAATCTAAAGACACATGGAGAACCTCTACCTCAAAAGCTTTGACATGATCAAGAACCCTGCTATGAGCAAATTCAATTTGCTCTTTAAAGTAACAACAGTCAATGGGGGATCCCAGTCATATTCCTAGAAGGACTTTTCCATTTCCACTGGCTTCCCTTTGGGTTTTCTCCTGCCCCTCAAATCCCTGGAGTGGGCCATCTCTCTGACTCTACACACACACACACACACACACACACACCACACACACACACACACACACACACACACACACACACACACACACACACACACACACACACACCGGGGCTAAACTCAATACATTAGACTGGAGCTTTAAGAACTTTAAGAGCTTATAATCCTCATTTTCTGCTTGGGGACTCTGCAGTCCAATAGCTCTCTCATTGTCTCCCTCTCCCTCCCCTCCTCTTCCTTCTCTCCCTCCCCTCGTCTCCCTCCCCTCCTCTTCTTCCTCCTCCCTCCCTTCCCTCACTACCCTGCCATCTATCCTCGCTCTTTCTCGCTCCTCCCCTCCCTCCCTCCCTCCCCTCCCTCCCTTCCTCCCCTCCCTCACCTCCCTCCCTCCTCTCTCTCCTCCTCCTCGCTCCTTCCCTCTCTCCTCTCCCTTCCTCCTCTCCCTCCTTCCTTCTTTCCTCCTCTCTCCCCTCCCTCCCCTCCTCTTCCTCCTCTCCCTCCCCTCCCTCCCCCCTTCCATCTATCCTCGCTCTTTCTCGCTCCTCCCCTCCCTTCCTTCTCTCCCTCCTTCCTTCCTCCCTCCGTCCATAGTGAGTGACTATGCGGAGGACGGCTGGTCCCTGTGGTCTGAATGGACACACTGTTCCGTGTCTTGTGGGCGGGGCATCCAGCAGCGAGGCCGCTCCTGCGATCGCATTAACAACAACTGCGAGGGAACCTCCGTCCAAACCAGGGACTGCTACCTTCAGGAGTGTGACAAACGCTGTGAGTTCAGTATACACATGACAAATGACCAAACAAATCACATTCATCAATCGTCACACAGGGAAACTTGTATCACAGATTTGTATCCATGGTGACAGAAACGATAGACCTGCACCCACATCTAAGTATCCATCCACAGATCAGCTACCTGTGACTCTACAGAGCAACAACTCGCTGCCATAACACTTGAACTTATTTTACCCTGTTTTGACTGGACAATGACCTATATAGCATGACAATGACCCATAACCAAGTTTCTCATTGACCCCTGACCTTTAACTTCTGACCTCTGCTCTGTGTCCCTCCAGTCAAGCAGGACGGTGCCTGGAGCCACTGGTCCCCCTGGTCTTCCTGCTCGGTCACCTGTGGGGCGGGTGTCATCACCCGTATCCGTCTCTGTAACTCCCCCACACCCCAGCTGGGAGGCAAGGACTGCCAGGGAGAGGGAAGACAGACTGAGAAGTGCACCAAGTCACCCTGCCCCAGTGAGTACCATTAGTCGCAGTTTATTATGCACAAGACCCGGGTCAAATACATGTGCTATCATCTCCGTTTGACATTAGTCAAAGCCTTTTCATGCACACCACACCGTAAGATGTTTCTAGTGAAATACATCATCTCAATCCTTATCTTATCTCTACATAGTCAGTTTCCCTAGCAGATTGTCACTGTTTCTTGTTTGGCAAGTCAACAACCAAGAATTTGGCTAAAGAAACTGCCACTCAGGCTACTTGTCATTGTGCCTATTTAATACAACACAGACCCTACTAGGGACACCACGTACACCTGTACTGACCTGTACCTGTCTCTCTTCTTCTCTTTCAGTCAACGGTAACTGGGGACCCTGGTCGCTATGGGATACCTGCTCTTCCACCTGTGGAGGAGGAGCCCAGACACGTAAACGTCTCTGCAACGACCCCGCCCCTAAATATGGTGGTAAGGAGTGCCAGGGTGACTCCAAGGCCACTCAGCTGTGCAACAAGAATGCCTGTCCCATCGGTGAGTAGCAGGCACTGGATGAGTACCAAATGGTCGCCATGGCAGCCGACGTCTCTTATAACTCCTACATGCTGTGAATTAGTTGCTAAAATTGTAGTTTTTAGACAGTTTAGTACAGTAACACTTTAAAAATATTACTTTTTAATTATTTTAGGGCTTATTAAAGCCATAAAAGTCTACTTAAACACAGACAGCACTTAGTACTTAAAAGCAGTCAGTAATCAGTACTGAAAGCTCATGTATCTCTCCTCAGATGGTTGTCTGTCTAACCCCTGCTTTCCTGGGACCAAGTGCACCAGCTTTCCCGATGGAACATGGAGTTGTGGGAAATGTCCCACTGGTTACTCTGGTGACGGCATTAAGTGCAAGGACATTGACGAGTGTAAAGAGGTTCCTGATGCTTGTTTCGTGTTCACCGGAGTGCACCGCTGTGAGAACACTGACCCTGGCTACAACTGTCTGCCCTGTCCCGCACGCTTCTCTGGACCTCAGCCCTTCGGCAGGGGAGTGGAGGAGGCCACCGTCAAGAAACAGGTTAGTAGCATCACCTGGTGCTGTGGACTAGTGTTGTGATGATAGTGTCCTGTCATACTGTATATCTGTCCTCAGTTGATTTAGAACTTTAGAAATATGGAATTTAGAATTAAGAATTTAGAATTTGGAATTTACAAGATCAAAGATCGCTTTACAAAAGCTAAGCTTTTACTTTGTCCAGATCATACTGCCAACTCTGTTGCATGGCGGTCAGCAGATTGTGCCCTTTGAAAACAAAGACAGGTAGCCACAATCTTACCTGGCTTGTCTGACCAACTCTTCTATTCCGTTTACTCCAGGTGTGTACACCACTTAACCCCTGCTTGGATGGGAGCCACGACTGCAACAAGAACGCACGCTGTAACTACCTGGGACACTTTGCCGACCCCATGTACCGCTGTGAGTGTAAGCCTGGCTATGCTGGGAACGGACACATCTGTGGTGAAGACTCGGACCTGGACGGGTGGCCCAACCAAGACCTGGTCTGTGTGGAGAACGCCACCTACCACTGCAAAAAGGTATGTACGCCATGACTCGCATAGGTCCTTGAATAGGTCCAGCTTGCTGTTTAACTAGTAAAGAACACACATCCCGTTTGAGTGATGTGTCAATGCTGACTGCAATTAGAAAGAACAATTATTTTTGAAAGAAAAACCAAAACTGGTACATTTAATGTCTTAAAAGGACTGTTACTGTAGTTAAATATAATATTCATGCTTGTTGACTACACGGCGTAAACGTGTGATGTCACCTTTCTTTTGTAGGACAACTGCCCCAACCTTCCCAACTCAGGCCAAGAAGACTACGACAAGGATGGTGTTGGTGACGCTTGTGACAACGATGATGACAATGATGGCATTCCTGACGACAGGGTAAGTGAAGAATGAATCATTGATTCACTCGTTGAGTCACTGAAGGTCTGAAGTCCTACCCCTTACTGAGAGAAATGAATGCAGGTTATGCTACCTCTTGGGTAGTCAGTGTGTGTACGAGCGAGTGTGTGTGTTCAGTTTTGGCAGTGAGACATAAATGTGGTTTTACATTCATCATTCATGCTGTGAAATAAGGGGAAGGGGAAACAAAAAAGAAAAACACATTTTTTTTGCCTTCGGAGACAAAGCTCAAATCCCAACACAGAGGTACCACTCTGAACGAGCCGCAGTGTAATCTGCTAGTCCTAACATTATATTTGGGACAGGGCCTAAATAGGAAACATGCTTTCATCCCTCCTCTCTCTATATATGTTACACAGACCACAGCAAGTTAAAAGCACAGTATCTGAAATGAATATATCATGTCAGAGGTGTTTTTCTAAGCAAGGCAGTGGACACTGGACTGATTCTTCTGGCGGCTCTGAGGCTGGAGTAATTGAACAGTGCTCTTTCTCCCTCCCTCCCCCTCCCTCCCTCCCTCCCCCCCTCTCTCTCTTTCCCCCTCTATCTCTCCCTCCAATCTCTCCCTCTCTCTGTCTCCCCCTCTCCCCCCTCTCTCACTCTGTCTCTCTCTCTCTCTCTCTCTTTCCAATCTCTGTCTCTCTGCCTCTCTCTCCCCTCCCCTCCCCTCCTCTTCCTCCCCCTCTCCCTCTCGCCCTGACTCTCCCCCTCTCTCTCTCTCCGCTCTCCCTCTCCCCCCTCCCTCCCTCTCTCCCTCCCTCTCTCTCTCTCCCTCCCCCCCTCAATTTCTCTCCTCTGTCTCTCTCTCTCCCCCCTCTCCCCCCTCTCTCTCTCCCTCCCCCCTCAATTTCTCTCCTCTGTCTCTCTCTCTCTCGCTCCCCATCTACCCTTCTTTCTCTCTCCTCTCCCCTCTCTCCACTCTCTCTCTCTCTCAACCCCTCTCCCCTCTTCTCGCTCTCCCTACCTCTATCCCCCCCTCCCCCTCTCTCTCTCCCCCCTCTCTCTCTCGCTCTCCCTCCCTCTATCCCCCCCTCCCTCTCCCTCTCTCCCTCCCTCTATCCCCCCTCCCTCTCTCTCCCCTCTCCCCCCTCTCTCTCCCCTCTCCCTCCCTCTATCCCCCTCCCTCTCTCTCCCTCTCTCCCCCCTCCCTCTCTCTCTCTCCCCTCTCTGCAGGATAACTGCCCGTTTGTGTACAACCCCAGGCAATATGACTATGACAGAGATGATGTTGGAGATCGTTGTGATAACTGTCCCTACAACAGCAACCCTGACCAGACCGACACAGACAACAACGGGGAAGGAGACGCCTGCTCTGTGGACATTGATGGAGATGGTGAGACTCTAAACCTGCTCTAACCTTGCTTATCTATCTGTCCCTATCTAAGACCTATACGGTATAATGTACATGCTGTAGATTGGTGTTCAATGAGAACGCTTTGAAACCAAGTGCAAATTAACTCTATGCACAAGCATGTATTCCATTACTAACTCAACTACAAGTCATTTTCCTCCCCTTCCTCCTCTTCCCCTGAATAACAACTACTGTGATTGGTCCAACAGGTATTCTGAATGAGAAAGATAACTGCCCGTACGTCTACAACGTGGACCAGAGAGACACTGACCTGGATGGTGTGGGAGACATGTGTGACAACTGTCCTCTGGAACACAACCCTGACCAGGTGTGTGTACTTACACTTACAACCCATTCTACACACACACACACACACACACACACACACATACGGGTACACACACATGCCACTATCACAAACACTGTCATTGTAGAAGAACTCTCTCTGTTGTGTGAGAGCTGCACTGGGTCGCTGTACTGGGTTGCTGTAATGGGTCGCTGTACTGGGTCGCTGTACTGGGTCGCTGTACTGGGCTGCTGTACTGGGCCGCTGTAATGGGTCGCTGTACTGGGTCGCTGTACTGGGTCGCTGTAATGGGTCGCTGCACTGGGTCGCTGTACTGGGTTGCTGTAATGGGTCGCTGTACTGGGTCGCTGTACTGGGTCGCTGTACTGGGTCGCTGTACTGGGCTGCTGTACTGGGTCGCTGTACTGGGTCGCTGTAATGGGTCGCTGTAATGGGTCGCTGTACTGGGTCGCTGTACTGGGTCGCTGTACTGGGCCGCTGTAAGTCTAGGCTGTATCACGCCATGTTAAGATGGAGTTAAATCCTCTGCAGCTCAGGGACACATACAGCATGCATGGGGAGCCAGGCTTTTCAATGGGGCATTGACATTGGCTTTGACTGCTCAGAAGGAAAGGTGGAGTGATGGAGGGGTAGAGGCCAGGGTGGGGCCCCGGGCTGGTTGTTATTACCCAGGAATGGGCTCGCCCCTGGCTGTATGCGTGCCCCGTCGGGCGTCAGCACACACACAAGCCCCGTGTGGATCCCACCTGTGCCATGCTAGACTGACGACCAGGAATGTGTTCGGAACAACAGGACTCAGTTAGGGGGGAAATGGGCGGAATTCACACCAATCCAATCCTTCCCTCTCTCCCTCCCTCGCCTCGTGTGAGGCAATGAAATCTGTGTGTAGTCTTGCCAAGCAGCAGGCACAGGAGATTCATGTCTGTAGGGAAATGACTAGCATGCTTCTGTCTGTCTGTGAAAAGACCTGCCTACTGGCGCTAGTGGAGCAGATGGGAGGAAAGGAGGAGGAGAGAAGGAAGATGGGAGGGAAGGAGGAAGAGAGGGGAGGGAAGGAGGAGGAGAGAAGGGAAGGAAGGAGGGAAGTAAGATGGAAGGGAAGGAGGGGGAGAGAAGGAAGATGGGAGGGAAGGAGGAAGAGAGGGGAGGGAAGGAGGAGGAGAGAAGGTGAAGGAAGGAGAGAAGGAGGAGGGGGAGAGAAGGAAGAAGGGAGGGAGGAAAGGAGGAGGAGAGAAGGGAAGGAAGAAGGTGGGAAGAAGGGAGAGGAGGAGAGAAGGGAGAGGAGGAGGAGAGAGGGGAGAGGAGGAAGAGAGAAGGGAAGGAAGGAGGGAAGGAAGATGGGAGTGGGGGAGAAGGGAGGGAAGGAGGGAAGAAGGGAGAGGAGGAGGGGAGAAGGGAGAGGAGGAGGAGAGACGGAAGGAGGGGGGAAGGAGGAAGAGAGAGGGAAGGAAGGAGGGAAGGAGGAGGAGAGAAGGGGTGTGTTTATAGGGTACAGGGTTTATAGAATACTTTGATTGTCAGCAGATGAAAAGCTCCACCAGAAGACAAATTGATCTTGGCAGGTTTAGAGAGGGGAGAGTGAACAGAGCCTGGGGATAGTCCATCATGAGGAGAGGAGAGGAGAAGAGGAGGAGATATTAAACAGATGAACGGAGCCTGGGATAGTCCATCATGAGAGGAGAGGAGGAGATATTAGGAAATGAGAGGTTGAACGAATGGTACAGCTGGAAATCAAATCAGCATCAAGTGTAATTCTCTGTTAGTTGTCCCTAGGTATAGATATACGTAGGATCAGCTCACCTTCCCCATGTTCTACACCTTATCTGTAGGAAGGAAACCAGACTCAAAGGAGATCTACAGTAGGAGTCTAGAGGGCAACTCACAATATGTTAAATAAATACCACCAAACTCACAATATGTTAAATAATCTCTGCCAACACACAGTATGTTAAATAAATACCACCAACTCACAATATGTTAAATAATCTCCACCAACTCACAATATGTTAAATAATCTCCACCAACTCACAATATGTTAAATAAATACCACCAACAGGTGTATCTACGGTGTTGCAACCGCTAACATTAGCTAGCATGCTAATGTAAATCTCCATTTACCTCTACAGGTTGACTCTGATGACGACCGTGTGGGGGACAAGTGTGACAGCAACCAGGACATTGATGAGGACGGCCACCAGAATAACCTGGACAACTGCCCCTACATCCCCAACGCTAACCAGGCCGACCATGACAAAGACGGCAAGGGAGACGCCTGCGACCACGATGATGACAACGACGGGATCCCTGATGAGAAAGACAACTGCAGACTGGCCTTCAACCCTGACCAGCTCGACTCTGATGGTGAGTTAAATGAAGAATAGGAGAGATACGAGATTAAATTGGAGTTCAATTTCTTATTCAACTCTTAAAGTTCTTGACATTAATAAATGGTTAAGTTCATTAGCTGCTTCATCCTAAAACATGTTATGTACTGAACTTTCGATCTTCTTCCAGGTGATGGTCGTGGAGATGTTTGCAAAGACGACTTTGACCAAGACAACGTCCCTGACATCTACGACGTGTGTCCGGAGAACTTTGACATCAGCGAGACGGACTTCAGGAAGTTCCAGATGGTTCCCCTGGACCCCAAGGGAACGTCCCAGATCGACCCCAACTGGGTGGTCAGACATCAAGGCAAAGAGCTGGTCCAGACCGTCAACTGTGACCCTGGCATTGCTGTTGGTGAGTGGATTGGTTGGGTGGGTGGGTGGGTGGGTGTGTGGTTGGTTGGTGGGTGGGCGGGTGGCTTGATTGATTGATTCTAGACTTTGGGATATCTCAAAATAACCCAAGCCTAAAAAAAACACCATCCTCTCACTGACATCTTCTCTGTTTCTCCATTCCCAGGTTTTGATGAGTTCAACTCAGTGGACTTCAGTGGAACCTTCTTCATCAATACAGAGAGAGATGATGACTACGCCGGCTTTGTGTTCGGCTACCAGTCCAGCTCTAGGTTCTACGTGGTGATGTGGAAGCAGATCACACAGACTTACTGGA
Organism: Salmo trutta; assembly: GCF_901001165.1. Lineage (NCBI taxonomy): Eukaryota > Metazoa > Chordata > Actinopteri > Salmoniformes > Salmonidae > Salmo > Salmo trutta. The sequence continues at coordinate 34,687,225 of NC_042991.1, forward strand.
GCAACAAACCCACCAAGGCTCAGGGATACTCAGGACTGTCCATCAAGGTGGTCAACTCTACTACTGGACCTGGAGAGCACCTCAGGAATGCTCTCTGGCATACGGGCAACACCCCAGGACAGGTAAGATGGACAAACACACAAACACACACAGGAAACACCTCAGAACAACACCACCTAACTCTCCCTATATTTCTCCTTTCTTCTCTAGGTGAGGACTCTGTGGCACGACCCTAAGAACGTTGGCTGGAAAGACTTCACAGCCTACAGATGGCACCTGATTCACAGACCAAGAACAGGACACATCAGGTAAGCACTGGAGACTCATTGACCTGGTGGAGAGTTATGAGGCTTTCCATAATGCCAGTATTTACTGTATGTCCTCTGATGGTTTGTCTCAAGAGTCTTGTTTCTAATTTCAGAGTGGTCATGTACGAGGGGAAGAAGATCATGAAGGATTCCGGGAGCATATACGACAAGACGTATGCAGGTGGAAGACTAGGTCTCTTTGTCTTCTCGCAAGAGATGGTATACTTCTCAGACCTCAAGTATGAATGCAGAGGTAAGCAACAAGAAAATTTCTACATCTTACTATAACTCCAACAACAATTGTTTAGTGGAATCTCTTTCACAATAGACTTATGTGAAATACCAAGCCACATAACTTAAGGCTTTGTTCTAAGTTAATGCTTGACTTTTGTCCTTTGGTTTTTTTTCAGATGCATAATTGCACGGAGCAGGAAGCTCTTGGAACAATGCACCTTTCTGTATAAATATGAACAATATGTATTCCAATACAAAGTCCAGGGACTGTTTTTTCTACTACTCTTTTCTTCTGCGGCACTCACACTGAAGGGAGCAAGGGGGGAAGGCCTGTTGTGGTCATCCTCGGGGTAAATTAATGCTGGTTTGGACAGAGAACCATCCGGGTGACTGCCAGTCGAAGATCAGAGAAGCAACTCCTACCCACCCAGAACAGGTAGAGCCGGAAAAAAACAGCCCGTTTGCTTTGCCTGAGTGAGAGACCGACCGATGTTCCCAACCGACCGGCCGATCTCTCTCTGATCTGAAGGACTTCATTCATCCCTGTGCGGGAAAGTCTCCCGATAGACGACTATGCACTTCCAAACCTTTACATATCTCTCGCTATCCCTCTTTCTATCCATCTCTTTTTTTTCTGGAATGGACGTCCCAAAGAAAGACTATGTAATGTTCCGTTTATATAAAAACAAATCTAGGCGGGTGTAGATTCTGAACGATACAACTCTTATCATCAGAGGTTTTTTGGCTCAGTGGTTGAAGAATGCAATAAGACTTTTTTACTTTAAGTTTTGTCAGGAAAGGGCTTGTAGCCCTTGAAAGTCAATTGCGTAACAACAAGATATGGAGGATGATGTATGTATGATGTATATACGAATGTTTATGTGTGTAAATAAGAAGACATATAACGCTTGCTTTTACCCCTCTATATACGTTCCCTTGGAGACAAAAGAAAACAAACCAAAATTAAAACCAGCCAAAATACTTTTTTGTCAAATACATGATTGCTTGTAGGCTTTGTGGCTGGCATTAGATTGATATAGTTCAGTTGAAACGGAACATAGTGATACTCAGGGTAAAATGGGAGCGGCCATCTTAGCGTATCAAACCATTGCAGAAAATGACAAGGGAGGGCCAATTAAAAAAGGGCATTGTCAGTGCCAGTAAATCAAAGCCATTCTGTTTATTAAGACACTTTCCATTTCGAACATTAAATGTTAAAAAATATTCTGTTTATATTTATTTTACAAATGTAAAAAGATAAAATTAGAAACATTGAACATCTTTAGAAGCTTAACATTTTAAATTTTGTTTGACGGTTGAGTTGAAGTAGTTAAGGTAGCCTAATGTGATTAGCATGAGGTTGTAAGTAACAATAACATTTCCCAGGACATAGACATATCTGATATTGGAAGAAAGTGTAAATTCTTGTTAATCTGACTGCACTGTCCAATTTACAGTAGCTATTACAGTGAAATAATACAATGCTACTGTTTGAGGAAAGTGCACAGTTATGAACTTGAAAATGTATTGATAAACCAAATAGGCACATTTGGGCAGTCTTGACACAAATTTTTTAACAGAAATGCAATGGTTCAATGGATCCGTCTAAAACTTTGCACAAACACTGCTGCCATCTCTTGGCCAAAATCTAAATTGCACCTGGGCTTTAATAATACATTATGGCCTTTCTCTTGCATTTCAAAGATGATGGTACAAAAAAATACAAATAAAAGACGTTTTTTTCTTCGTATTATCTTTTACCAGATCTAATGTGTTATATTCTCCTACATTAATTTAAAATTTCCACAAACTTTAAAGTGTTTCCTTTCAAATGGTATCAAGAATATGCATATCCTTGCTTCAAGTCCTGAGCTACAGGCAGTTAGATTTGGGTACGTCATTTTAGGCGAGAATTTGAGAGAGAAAAAAGGGGCGGACCCTTAAAGGTTAACTTTCGCCTACGCTGTAGGTCCCAAACCATTCAAATACTTTGAGGAAGTAAAGACTATTCCCCAGTGTTCAAGGTGTAAACTGATCCAGAGTCGGTCAGACTGGTGTCAGAAGTGAGATCCTACTCTAATCCCATCAAAGCCATGGTTAGAAGTAAGGCATCTCACACAGAATGGCATGTATGTGACCGGTGTATCCTTTTCTTCTGAGATTAAAAACAAAATAACCTTTGATGTACACGTAATACCTCATTGCTGTTGTATAATTTAATTTGATCGAAAATTATTATTATTTTTTTTCATTGTACGCTTACAGAATACAAAATGGATCAACATCTTATTGCTACTGTACCATGAATTTGTAAATATTATTAATTTTCTTTTCAAGACAGACCCCCCCCCATCCAACACCCCCCTATGGTAAAAAAAAAAACAGTCAAATGGGAGAGTTGTTTTTATATAAATATTTTATTTTTGCTTTTATGTGTCCTTTGTCCAGTGCTCCTTTTAATGGATAAATTATTGTTCTGTTTTGCTTTGTCTTTGCTGGTCTGTGTGTGAGAGATCGATTCGTGTAGATAAATGCTATTTAAATAATTTATCAGGATTCGCTGCCTGATGAAGGGGGCGTGTCCGTATGTATAAACGGTTTGCACACTGACATGAGGATGTTCTGTTTATCGTTTATATTTTTATTTTTACCGTTATTTTTGTACAATTTAGTGAGGCCTGTTGTCTGTAAACATTTTTACTTAGTTGTGCAATGTAAAAAAAAAAAAGATGTCTTTATCCATAGCAATTATTTTGTTATATACTTCAGAAACAATAAATAGTTGTTGAAATCCATTCTGTCTGTATTCACGTCTTTTCACAAACACAATGCATACATTCCATTATTTTCATATTGAACTGATATTTTTGTCTTAGTTTTGTCTAATACTGACTGCATAAAGTCTAAATATAGTGCATGGACTTGCAGTACAATAACATCCAGTGCAGGCTAAAAGTCCACTTAGAACACATTGTCACCATCATCAACATGAGCCCAGCTATCCGTCTCAAAGTCAGTGTTAGGCCCCTATTCAAAGAGCCTAATGGGGCTGTGTCTATAGACCCTCTTCTTTGTCCCTGTTAAAGACACACATGCCTTCCTCAGGGGCACATGAGGAATGTAGCATGGTACCTTGTTCTGTCTAACCCTCCGAGACCAGGTTTAAAGGACATTGAAAGTCAATGTAAGATCGGACACCACCATGTCGTCTCTCTTTGTGATGCTGAGAGATCAATTATGTGCAAACATATTACTCGAATGGAAAATATCTCCTGTACAGATATTGTTGTAACTTCTGCATGCATAATGTCAATGTTGGGGTGGAAAATAGCTTTCTCGAGACTAATAGGTTGAAGAACAGCCTTAGCCCCCTCAGCCATGGGCTGTCCCAAATGGCAACCTATTCCCCATATGGCTTTGGTCAAATATAGAGCACTATATAGGGAATAGGGTGCTTTTGGGGTCCAAGCCATGGTCCATGTTTATTCAGACCCCCATTCTACTGGTCCTTCTGACAGAAGAAGCACTACCACGTAGCCTACACAGATGATACATCAACCTCATTGCTAGGAAGAGAAATACACTACATGACCGAAAGTACGTGGACACCTGCTCGTCGAACATCTCATTCCAAAATCATGGGCATTAATAAGGAGTTGGTCCCCTCCTTTGCTGCTATAACAGCCTCCACTCTTCTGGAAAGGCTTTTCACTAGATGTTGGAACATCTCATTCCAAAATCATGGGCATTACAGTTTTTCTCAATTGTTTATACACAAATACTGGTACTTGAGACACAATGACCACAACATGTAACTCATGCACCAACCCGCTGAACCAATTCTGCTAAACTACAAGCACAATTTCACAAAGAACACACTGCCATTCAAATATGCACACTGACTCATCACATGGGCAAACACCAGTCACACAGTTTTACAATTAGCAATCAGAGCTTTAGCATAAAAGGGCAACAGGTGAGCTCTTCTGTTTTGGAGCAATGGATGCCAACATTGGAAACAGAGGCAGAGCCAGAGGAGTAAGAGGAGGAGGACGAGGACGGGGAGGACGAGGACGAGGAAGGCCAAGGACCGTAATCTCTGATGAGATCCGAGCCACTTTGGTTGATCATGTGGTCAACCATGGTCTAACAATGAGGGAGGCTTGGGCAAAGAGTACAGCCAAATTTGAGCAGGTACACTGTAGCATCCATCATCCGGACATTCCGAAATGAGAATAGGTAAGAAATCTACTCTCACTAGAAAATTGCAGTACTGCATATCAATACAGTACTCAATGAGTACAGTAGTACAGTATTGCCTGTGGACTGTTCTGTAGGACTGTAAAAATAAAGTATGTTTCAAGTATTTGGGAAATGTATTCCTACTTTGTATTTACAGTATTTGACTATTTGTTTGGCAGAACTGAAAGATTACCAACACAAGGTGGTCGGTAACGTGTTCTGTCTCCTGAACAGGAAACTGAAATCATGAACATGGTCCTAGAAAATAACGCCATAACATTACGGCAAATACAAAGACAAATAATAGAAAACAATGAGATATTTCAAAATATTCATAGGGTAAGCTTATCAACACTGGACCGTGTCTTGCGCAGAAATAATCTCAGGATGAAGCAGGTCTACAGGGTGCCATTTGAACGCAATTCAGAAAGAGTCAAAGAATTGCGATATCACTTGCACATATAAATATGTGCAAGTGAGTCCTATACAATCCCACAATTGATGCATACTCTCGACACTGTATAAATGATACATATTTCAGTATTGTACTCATACTGATTATGCTTCACAATAGTGACCACTCCATGTCTATTTCTGATATTGTCATGTGTGTTTCAGAGAGTCCTTGAGCTAGAGGTGGCTGCAGTGGAGCACCAGTTCATCTTCATTGATGAGGTTGGATTCAACCTCACAAAAAGACGAAAGAGGGGAAGGAATATCATCGGCCAGCGTGCCATTGTTCAAGTCCCTGGCCAGCGCGGAGGGAACATCACAATGTGTGCAGTGATTACCCACCACGGCGTCATCCATCACCATGCTACCCTTGGCCCCTACAACACCGCCCATCTGATCACATTCCTGGATACCCTACACAACACACTCATTCCACCAGATCAGGTAGATGGCCCAGAGCAGCTCAGGTACGTTGTCATTTGGGACAACGTAAGTTTCCACAGGGCTGCTCTGGTTCGTAACTGGTCCACTGCCCACCCACGCTTTTTAGTTGTTTATCTCCCTCCATATTCTCCATTCCTCAATCCTATTGAGGATTTTTTTCTGCCTGGAGATGGAAAGTGTATGACCGAAATCCACCAACGCGTATACCTCTTCTCCAGCTATGGAAGACGCATGTGGAGATATAGCAGCTGATGCTTTTCATGGCTGGAATCGCCATGCTAGGCGATATTTCCCCCGCTGCTTGGCCAGGGAAAACATTGCTTGTGATGTGGATGAGGTGCTGTGGCCAGACCGCAACAGAAGAGAGTTGCAGTATTATTTTTTAATTTTTTTACTGTAACTGTATACATTAAATTCTTCTGTTTTGTATGTAGACCACTGTATGTGCAACTTTGTGTTGGTTGGGAATGGGATGTACACTGTGTTCATTGTTTTTCTGGGAAAAATAAAATATATTTGTTACCGTGTATTTGTGTGTTCTGAGTATAAAAACAATATTCTCAAATATTTTACAACACACTTACGTACTGTACTGTAGTAATGGCAACACTGAACCAAAAAAAGGCCTAAGTCATTATGATGAATGGAGAAGACGTGTTTTCCATTCATCATAGTGTTTCACATTGAGCACATCAGTGTTCAACTGGTTCTTATAAATGTCTATTCATATGATGGTTTGTGTGTGTCATTTGAAAACAAAATACCATTTTGATAAGAAATAACATTGTTTTGAATGTAAAGTTTCATTTTGCTGGAGAATTGAAGGGTTTTGCCCATTGTGTGTGTGTGTTTTTTGATTTGTGTGTAGAGTTCTGAGAATATGAGGCATGCTTTCAGAAAATGTGTGTAAACAGTCGAGAAACTGTAATAAGGAGTTGGTCCCCTCCTTTGCTGCTATAACAGCCTCCGCTCTTCTAGAAAGGCTTTTCACTAGATGTTGGAACAGGTTTCTGTGCAGAACAGTCAAGTCCTTCCACACCGATCTCGACAAATCATTTCTGTATGGACCTTGCTTTGTGCACGGGGGCATTGTCATGCTGAAACAGGAAAGGGCCTTACCAAACTGTTGCCACAAACTTGGAAGCACAGAATTGTCTAAAATGTAATTGTATACTGTAGAGTTAAGATTTCCCTTCCCTGGAACTAAGGGGCCTAGCCTGATCCATGAAAAACAGCAGCAGACCATTACTCCTCCACCAAACTTTACAGTTGGCACTATGCATTGGGGCAGGTAGCGTTCTCCTGGCATCTGCCAAACCCAGATTCGTCAGTTGGACTGCTAAATGGTGAAGCGTGATTCATCACTCCAGAGAACACGTTTCCACTGCTCCAGATTCCAATGGCGCTGACCTTTACACCACTCCAACCAACGCTTGGCATTGCGCATGGTGATCTTAGGCTTGTGTGCGACTGCTCGGCGATGGAAACCCATTTCAGGAAGCTCCCAACAAACAGTTATTGTTCTGACGTTGCTTCCAGAGGCAGTTTAGAACTCAGTAGTGTGTGTTGCAACTGAGGACGGATGTTTTTTATGCGCTAAGGATCTCGTTCTGTGAACTATTGAGCCGTTGATGCTCCTAGATGTTTCGGTCACTTACAGTTGACCAGGGAAGTTCTAGCAGGGCAGAAATTTGACAAACTGACTTGTTAGAAAGGTGGCATCCTATGACGGTGCCACGTTGAAAATCACTGAGCTCTTCAGTAAGGCCATTCTACTGCCAATGTTTGTCTATGGAGATTGCATGGCTGTGTGCTGGATTGTAAGCACCTGTCAGCAACAGGTGTCACTGAAATAGCCGAATCCACTCATTTGAAGGGGTGTCCACATACTTTTGTATATATATAGTGTGTATGAATAGTCAGGATGGGGTGCATCCTGGCTTCTGCATCAGTACATTTCGCAGAATTTCCAATTGACGTCAATATAGTAGGGGGCGGCAGGTAGCATTGTGGTTAGAGTGTTGGGCCAGTAACCGAAAGGTTGCTGGATCAAATCCCTGAGCTGACAAATTAAAAAAAATCAGTTGTTCTGCCCCTGAAAAAGGCAATTAACCCACTGTTCATTGTAAATAAGAATTTGTTCTGAACTGACTTGCCTAGTTAAATAAAGGTTACATTTTATAAATAAATAGTAACTTGGCCAGCAGGAGAAATAGGTTGTATGATGTTTGAGATACAGACGCAGCATAGGGTGAATCCCATCTTGAGATACAATACTCACGCATAATCATTTTTCACCAAAGTTTTTGCCAAATCTCCCATTGACATCCATGCATAACATACACACAAAGTCATGATTTGACACCTCTGTGAGGGGAGATTTGTTCAGAAAAACACCCCAAGTCATCGTGATCATTACCCTTACAAAAAAAGATTGCCGTTTTTAAACTGCAGTAAAAGCGCAGTAACTGTAGTAAAAGTGCAGTAACTGCAGTCGACTGTGATATTTTGGACTCAGTAATTGCAGAATAACTGCAGTTATACTGTACTCTAACTGCAAAATTACTGCAGTAAAAAAAATAGGTGTTATTTTTAGATGCAGAATTTGCAGCATGCTGTAGTTATACTGCAGTGTACTGCAGTTATACTGCACTCTGACTGCAATCTTTTTTTCCTAAGGGGTAGGGTATAGTGTGGTGGCAAACCAACGATTTTGTTCAGAGGAACTGCCCCATTATCACAGTTATCTTCACAGTTCTGTAAATTAGACTCCTTTCAAGTCCCAAACTGTAAGTATAAGAACAAGGAATCAACAAATGGGCCTAAACTGGGGGTCTACATTTGGCTACTGGATCAAAGGTCTCTCACACTAGAATTACTGGAACCTCTATAGCTCTCTGGTTGGCTTATCCTGTTGTGGGGGTAAGGATGAAGAAGTGCACTCCCTTACTGATGGCTACTACTCGCCAAGCCCTCAATGTCCCTTGCCTCAACAACCACTGTACTGTCTCTACAGTAAATCATATATACAGTACTGTATCTACTGTAAAGCATATATACAGTACTGTATCTACAGTAAATCATATATACAGTACTGTATCTACTGTAAAGTATATATACAGTACTGTATCTACAGTAAATCATTTATACAGTACTGTATCTACAGTATAACATATATACAGCACTGTATCTACTGTAAAGTATATATACAGTACTGTATCTACAGTAAATCATTTATACAGAACTGTATCTACAGTAAATCATATATACAGAACTGTATCTACAGTAAATCATATATGCAGTACTGTATCTACAGTAAATCATATATGCAGTACTGTATCTACTGTAAATCATATATACAGAACTGTATCTACAGTAAATCATATATACAGTGCTGCATCTATAGTAAATCATATATACAGAACTGTATCTACAGTAAATAGGGCGGCAGTGTAGCCTAGTGGTTAGAGTGTTGGACTAGTAACTGAAAGGTTGCAAGTTCAAATCCCTGAACTGACAAGGAACAAATCTGTCATTCTGCCCCTGAACAGGCAGTAAACCCATTGTTCCCCGATAGGCTGTTCCCTGATAGGCCATCATTAGTACTCTATTTACAGTAAATCATATATGCTGAGTATACCAAACATTAGGAACACATTTCTAATATTGAGTTGCCCTCAGCACTGCCTCCACATCCTGTGGCATTCTGCATTAGCATCAAACAGCCCCCTGTCATATGCATCTTCTCAGGGAAGTTAGAAACCAATATACACAGGCAGTTAGAAAAGCCAACGCTAGCTTTTTCAAGCAGAAATTTGCTTCCTGCAACACAAACTCATAAAAGTTCTGGGACACTGTCCATGGAGAAAAATAACTCCTCCTCCCAGCTGCCCACTGCACTGAGGATAGGAACCGCTGATAAATGCACTATAATTGAGAATTTCAATAAGCATTTTTCTACGGCTGGCCATGCTTTCCACCTGGCTACCCCTACCGCGGTCAACAGCACTGCATCCCCGACAGCTACTCGCCCAAGCCTTCCCCATTTCTCCTTCTCCCAAATCCAGTCAGCTGATGTTCTGAAAGAGCTGCAAAATCTGGACCCCTACAAATCAGCCGGGCTAGACAATCTGGACCCTTTCTTTCTGAAATTATCTGCCGAAATTGTTGCAACCCCTATTACTAGCCTGTTCAACCTCTCTTTCGTGTTGTCTGAGATTCCAAAAGATTGGAAAGCAGCTGCTGTCATCCCTCTCTTCAAAGGAGGGGACACTCTTGACCCAAACTGCTACAGACCTATATCTATCCTACCCTGCCTTTCTAAGGTCTTCGAAAGCCAAGTCAACAAACAGATTACCGACCATTTCGAATCCCACCACACCTTCTCCGCTGTGCAATCTGATTTCAGAGCTGGTCACGGGTGCACCTCAGCCACGCTCAAGGTCCTAAACGATATTGATAAGAAACAATACTGTGCTGCCGTATTCACTGATCTGGCCAAGGCTTTCAACTCTGTCAATCACCACATCCTCATCGGCAGACTCAATAGCCTTGGTTTCTCAAATGATTGCCTCGCCTGGTTCACCAACTACTTCTCTGATAGAGTTCAATGTGTCAAATCGGATGGCTTGTTGTCCGGGCCACTGGTAGTCTCTATGGGGGTGCCACAGGGTTCAGTTCTTGGGCCAACTCTTTTCTCTGTATACATCAATGATGTCGCTCTTGCTGCTGGTGAGTCTCTGATCCACCTCTACGCAGATGACACCATTCTGTATACTTCTGGCCCTTCTTTGGACACTGTGTTAACAACCCTCCAGACGAGCTTCAATGACATACAGCTCTCCTTCCGTGGCCTCCAACTGCTCTTAAATACAAGTAAAACTAAATGCATGCTCTTCAACCAATCGCTGCCTGCACCTGCCCGCCCGTCCAGCATCACTACTCTGGACGGAACTGACTTAGAATATGTGGACAACTACAAATACCTAGGTGTCTGGTTAGACTGTAAGCTCTCCTTCCAGGCTCACATCAAACATCTCCAATCCAAAGTTAAATCTAGAATTGGCTTCCTATTTCGCAACAAAGCATCCTTCACTCATGAAGCCAAACATACCCTCGTAAAACTGACCATCCTACCGATCCTCGACTTCGGCGATGTCATTTACAAAATAGCCTCCAATACCCTACTCAATAAACTGGATGCAGTCTATCACAGTGCCATCCGTTTTGTCACCAAAGCCCCATATACTACCCACCACTGCAACCTGTACGCTCTCGTTGGCTGGCACTCGCTTCATACTCGTCGCCAAACCCACTGGCTCCAGGTCATCTACAAGACCCTGCTAGGTAAAGTCCCCCCTTATCTCCGCTCACTGGTCACCATAGCAGCACCCACCTGTAGCACGCGCTCCAGCAGGTATATCTCTCTGGTCACCCCCAAAGCCAATTCCTCCTTTGGCTGTCTCTCCTTCCAGTTCTCTGCTGCCAATGACTTGAACGAACTACAAAAATCTCTGAAACTGGAAACACTTATCTCCCTCACTAGCTTTAAGCACCATCTGTCAGAGCAGCTCACTACCATACATTGTTCAAAGGCACCGTCTCTGAATGGCACACATTCACAATCCATGTCTCAATTGTCTCAAGGCTTAACCTGTCTCCTCCCCTTCATCTACACCAGTGGTCACCAACCGTTCGATTGCGATAGACTGGTCGATCTTCAAGGCATTCCTAGTCGATCACCAAACATTGCTGTAGTAAAGCAAACGATAAAGGCATATAGGCTTGCGTTCCTTTTTTTTCATTTTGCGCTCTTGTCGGTAGGTGCACTTGATTCAGAAGGCCTGCGCACCGGGTAGGCAAAGTGTTCCCAATTTTGAACTTTTCATTTTGTCTTAAAAAAAAAAAACTCCGCCAACCCGGAGATCTGTGGCTAAATTGAGTCCGTCTACTGCGCTGGTCAAGCATATTGCTAAAATCACCGTGCCTTGCTACAGCTTCCCCGGTCACAGCTAAGTTTGATACTAGCCTACGTAAGATTTCCTAACTTTTAAAACCATGACCAGAGAGAGGCTGTCAAATAATACAGAAAAGAGCATCTGTTTTTATGACTGAGTTCATTTCTAAGTTCATTTCAGCACTGTCAACACATGTAAATAATGTTTTTAAAAAATCTGAGTGCTAGATCTTGGCTTGCTTTTTTACTGAGAAACTGATCTTGACTCAGAAAAGATTGGTGACCACTGATCTACACGGATTGAAGTGGATTTAACAAGTAACATGAATAAGGTATCATAGCTTTCACCTGGTCAGTCTATGTCATGGAAAGAGCAGGTGTTCTTAATGTTTTGAGACAGGAGGTGGGGCTATTTTAGATGATTTGTCCAAGGTCCAATTTCCTCTCATGTGGAATCTCCAATTTAGTTGATGTTTTATTTACTGTAGACACAGTACCCTATATATAATTTACTGTAGATACAGTACTTTATATATAATTTACTGTAGACACAGTTCTGTACAGTGCATTCAGAAAGTATTCAGGCCCCTTGAATTTTTCCACATTTTGTTATGTTACAGCTTTATTCTAAAATTTAATAAATTGTTTTTTTTCATCATCAATCGACACACAATACCCCATAATGACAAAGCAAAAACAGTTTTTAGACATTTTTGCTAATTTAAAAAAAATATAAACACTGAAATATCACATTTACATAAGTATTCAGACCCTTTACTCAGTAATTGTTTTTAATCACCTTTGGCAGCGATTACAGCGTCGAGTCTTCTTGGGTATGACGCTACAAGCTTGGCATGCATGTATTTGGGGAGTTTCTCCCATTCTTCTCTGCAGATTCTCTCAAGCTCTGTCAGGTTGGATAGGGAGTGTTGCTGCACAGCTATTTTCAGGTCTCTCCAGAGATATTTGATCAGGTTCATGTCCGGGCTCTGGCTGGGCCACTCAAGGACATTCAGAGACTTGTACCGAAGCCACTCCTGCATTGTCTTGGCTGTGTACTTAGGGTCGTTGTCCTGTTGGAAGGTGAACCTTCGCCCCAGTCAGAGGTCCTGAGTGCTCTGGAGCAGGTTTTCATCAAGGATCTCTCTGTACTTTGCTTCGTTCATCTTCCCCTCAATCCTGACTAGTCTCCCAGTTCCTGCAGCTGAAAAACATCCCCACAGCATGATGCTGCCACCACCATGCTTCACCGTAGGGATAGTGCCAGGTTTCCTCCAGACGTGACGCTTGGCATTCAGGCCAAACAGTTCAATTTTGGTTTCATCAGACCAGAGAATCTTGTTTCTCATAATCTGATAGTCTTTTAGGTGCCTTTTGGCAAACTCCAAGCAGGCTGTCATGTGCCTTTTACTGAGGAGTGGCTTCCATCTGGCCACTACCATAAAAGCCTGATTTGTGGAGTGCTGCAGAAATGGTTGTCCTTCTGGAAGGTTCTCCCATCTCCACAGAGGAACTCCAGAGCTCTGTCAGAGTGACCATCGGGTTCTTGGTAACCTCCCTGACCAAGGCCCTTCTCCCCCGATTGCTCAGTTTGGCCAGGTTGCCAGCTGTAGGAAGAGTCTTGGTGGTTCCAAACTTCTTCCATTTAAGAATGATGGAGGCCACTGTGTTCTTGGAGACCTTCAATGCTGCAGAATTTTTGGGGTACCCTTCTCCAGATCTGTGCCTCGTCACAATCCTGTCTCGGAACTCTAAGGACAATTCCTTTGACCTCATGGCTTGGTTTTTGCTTTGACATGTCCAATCACAGGTGGACTCCAATCAACAGGATGCACCGGAGCTCAATTTCGAGTCTCATAGCAAAGGGTCTGAATACTTCAATATTTCTGTATTTGCAAACATTTCTAAAAATCTGTTTTCACTTTGTCATTATGGGGTATTGTGTGTAGATTGCTGAGGATTTTTTACATTTATTTAATCAATTTTAGAATAAGGCTGTAACATAACAAAATGTAGAAAAAGTCAAGGGATCAGAATACTTTCCAAAGGCACTGTACGGTACTGTATCTACAATAAATCATATATAAAGTACTGTATCTAAAGTAAATACTATATCAAGTAAAATTGTAGATTCCACATGAGAGGAAGTTGGACCTCAGACAAATCCTCTAAAATAGCCTCCCCTTCCTGTCTCAACACTCATTATACAGTGCCATCAGAAAGTATTCACACCCCTTGAAATGTTGCTGTGTTACAGCCTGAATATGTATTAAACAGACATTTTGTGTCACTGGCAAAGTGGAATTATGCTTTTTTTTTTTCATAAATTAAAAAAAACGAATTAAGCTGAAATGTCTTGAGTCAATAAGTATTGAACACCTTTGTTATGGCAAGCCTAAATAAGTTCAGGAGTAAAAATGTGCTTCACAAGTCACAAAGTAAGTTGCATGGAATCCCTCTGTGTGCAATAATAGTGCTTTAACATGATTTTTGAATGACTACCTCATCTCTGTACTCCACACATACAATTATCTGTAAGGTCCCTCAGTTGAGCAGTGAATTTCAAACACAGATTCAACCACAAACACCAGGGAGGTTTTTCAATGTCTCTCAAAGAAGGGCACCTATTGGTAGATGGGTAAACAAAAAAGCAGACATTGAATATCCCTTTGAGCATGGTAAAGTTATTAATTACAGTTTAGATCCAGTCACTACAAAGATACAGGCGTCCTTCCGAATTCAGTTGCGGAGAGGTAGGAAATCGCCCTGGGATTTCACCATGCCAGTGGTGACTTTATTAAAACAGTTAGAGTTTAATAGTTGTGATAGGAGAAAACTGGGGATTGACCAACAACATCGTAGTTAATCAACAACACTAATCTAAATTAGTGAAAAGAAGGAAGACTGTACAATTTTTTTTAAATTCCAAAACATACATCCTGTTTGCAATAAGGCACCAAAGTAAAACTGCAAAAAATGTGGCAAAGAAATTAACTTTATATCCTGAATACAAAGTGTTATGTTTGGGGCAAATCCAGCACATCACTGAGTACCACTCTTCTTGAATTGCTTACCAAGACAATATTGAATGTTCCTGAGTGGCCTTGTTACAGTTTTCACTTAAATTAGGTTGAAAATCTATGGCAAGACTTTAAAATGGGTGTCTAGCAATGATCAACAACCAGAGCATGAAGAATATTTTTTAAGAATAATGTGCAAATATTGTACAATCCAGGTGTGCAAAGCTCTTAGAGACTTACCCAGAAACCAGAAAGACTCACAGCTGTAATCACTGCCAAAAGGGATTCTAACATGTATTGACTCAGGGGGTTTAATATTTATGTAAGCAAGATATATTAGTTTATTTGTATTATATATATATATATATATATATATATATATATATATAGTGCCATCCGTTTTGTCACCAAAGCCCCATATACTACCCACCACTGCGACCTGTACGCTCTCGTTGGCTGTCCCTCGCTTCATACTCGTCGCCAAACCCACTGGCTCCAGGTCATCTACAAGACCCTGCTAGGTAAAGTCCCCCCTTATCTCCACTCACTGGTCACCATAGCAGCACCCACCTGTAGCACGCGCTCCAGCAGGTATATCCCTCTGGTCACACCCAAAGCCAATTTTTCCTTTGGCCGCCTCTCCTTCCAGTTCTCTGCTGCCAATGACTGGAACGAACTACAAAAATCTCTGAAACTGGAAACACTTATCTCCCTCACTAGCTTTAAGCACCATCTGTCAGAGCAGCTCACAGATTACTGTGCCTGTACATAGCCCATCTATAATTTAGCCCAAACAACTACCTCTTCCCCAACTGTATTTATTTATTTATTTTGCTCCTTTGCACCCCCAGTATTTCTACTTTGCACATTCATCCATTGCAAATCTACCATTCCAGTGTTTTACTTGCTATATTGTTGTAACGGCTGTCGTAATGAGGGGACCAAGATGCAGCGTGGCATGTGTTCATGATCTTTTATTAGAATTAAACAAACACTCGAACAAAAATAAGAAAGGGAAAACGAAAGCGCACAGTTCTGTCAGGTACAGAAAACTAAACAGAAAACAACTACCCACAAACACAGGTGGGAAAAGGCTGCCTAAGTATGATTCCTAATCAGAGACAACGATAGACAGCTGCCTCTGATTAGGAACCATACTCGGCCCAAAACAAAGAAATACAAAACATAGAATGCCCACCTCACACCCTGACCTAACAAAATAGAGAAATAACCCGTCTCTCTCAGGTCAGGGCGTGACAACTGTATTTACTTCGCCACTATGTTTATTTATTTATTTTGCTCCCTTTGCACCCCAGTATTTCTACTTTGCACATTCATCCACTGCAAATCTACCATTCCAGTGTTTTACTTGCTATATTGTATTTACTTTGCCACCGTGGCCTTTTTATTGCCTTTACCTCCCTTATCTCACCTCATTTTCTCACATTGTATATAGACTTGTTTTTGTAATAAATACAAAAATTAATAAAATGAAATAAAAAATATACAGGGTCAGTTCCAGGGTCAGTAGTTATAAACAGGGTCAGTTCCAGGGTCAGTAGTTATATACAGGGTCAGTTCCAGGGTCAGTAGTTATATACAGGGTCAGTTCCAGGGTCAGTAGTTATATACAGGGACAGTTCCAGGGTCAGTAGTTATATACAGGGTCAGTTCCAGGGTCAGTAGTTATATACAGGGTCAGTTCCAGGGTCAGTAGTTATATACAGGGTCAGTTCCAGGGTCAGTAGTTATAAACAGGGTCAGTTCCAGGGTCAGTAGTTATAAACAGGGTCAGTTCCAGGGTCAGTAGTTATAAACAGGGTCAGTTCCAGGGTCAGTAGTTATAAACAGGGTCAGTTCCAGGGTCAGTAGTTATAAACAGGGTCAGTTCCAGGGTCAGTAGTTATATACAGGGTCAGTTCCAGGGTCAGTAGTTATAAACAGGGTCAGTTCCAGGGTCAGTAGCTATATACAGGGTCAGTTCCAGGGTCAGTAGTTATAAACAGGGTCAGTTCCAGGGTCAGTAGTTATAAACAGGGTCAGTTCCAGGGTCAGTAGTTATAAACAGGGTCAGTTCCAGGGTCAGTAGTTATAAACAGGGTCAGTTCCAGGGTCAGTAGTTATAAACAGGGTCAGTTCCAGGGTTAGTAGTATATAACAGGGTCAGTTCCAGGGTCAGTAGCTATATAACAGGGTCAGTTCCAGGGTCAGTAGTTATAAACAGGGTCAGTTCCAGGGTCAGTAGTTATAAACAGGGTCAGTTCCAGGGTCAGTAGTTATATACAGGGTCAGTTCCAGGGTCAGTAGTTATAAACAGGGTCAGTTCCAGGGTCAGTAGTTATAAACAGGGTCAGTTCCAGGGTCAGTAGTTATAAACAGGGTCAGTTCCAGGGTCAGTAGTTATAAACAGGGTCAGTTCCAGGGTCAGTAGTTATAAACAGGGTCAGTTCCAGGGTCAGTAGCTATATACAGGGACAGTTCCAGGGTCAGTAGTTATAAACAGGGTCAGTTCTATGGTTAGTGCCATATTTACATTTGTGGTGGAATACTGGAGTGGTAAGGGTAGATACTGTATGTATAGGGGTAAGGTGACTACACATCAGGATATATGATAAACAAAGTGAGTTTTGGCCAATAAGGAAGCTTTACTGTGAGTTTTGGCCAATAAGGAAGCTTTACTGTAGTTGCGTATCAAATACTCTGTTTATATCAAATGTACCCTACGCTGTTTATATCAAATGTACCCTACTCTGTTTATATCAAATGTACCCTACTCTGTTCATATCAAATGTACCCTACTCTGTTCATATCAAATGCACCCTACTCCCCTGGTCAAAAGTAGTGCACTGCATAGGGAATAGGGGGCCATTTGGGAATCTCTACTGTTACATTGGCCTCCATCCAGTCTATAACAACAACACATTCAAATTCAAGATAGGGAGATGGAGAATCAACATTTTTTTGGACCTGCTGCCACTACAGAACGTTTGATCCTATACCTTTGGAAAATTACAGTTGACATTAACATACGTTTTGTTTCGATTTTGAAAGACTCCTCCCTGGAGAGAAAGGATCAGGTTCCTAATGATTATATTTCCATGAATCCCCAATGAAACATAATGTACAGGATCATAACACAGTTTATTAATTCATCAGTGTCTTCTATCATACATCTCAGGTTGTGCTCATCTGTGTCAACAACCTCTCGAGTGAACACTTTGTGGCCTGTGTTTTTTAGAATCATATTCTAAAGAGTTCTATTGAGAAAGACAAAGAAAGGACAGAACATGTCCTACATATTTCCTCATAGTCTACAGTAGACAGAGTTCCCACGGGAAAATCTGTATGAACTCCAGTGCAAGTTGAAAGTATGAAATGTTCAAGAAGTCAAAGCACCATATCAGTCAAAGCCATACGTCTAGATCTAATTAACAATGGCCTTTAATTGCATATGTGGGTGACAGGTAGCCTAGCATTTAAAAGCGTGTGTCCGGTAACCGAAAGGTTGCTGGTTTGAATCCCTGAGCCGACTAAGTGAAACAATCTGTCAATGTGCCTTTGAGCAAGTCACTTAACCCTAATTCCTTCTGTAGGTCGCTCTGGATAAGAGCGCCTGCTAAAGGACTAAAATGTAAAAATGAAGCCGAACAGCAGCCTCTTGAACTCTCACCAACCCTCTTTGACGTGTGGACGTTTGTTTTTCTTACCATTATAAAGAGACAACTGAAGCAGGGAAAGCATTTTTTGAATACCTCACGCCAGTGTTTCTAAAACAACGCTGCTAATGACCACATTGGCTACTAAGCATGTCTGATGGTTGACGATGATATTTGTTGTGGAACTAATTTGTAGTTTTCTTTGAGAGGTAAGCCAAACGCCTGCTAGTATTCTACTTTTTCAAAAATGACTTCTATTTATACCATCTAATGCAGGACCTTCAGAACCTAGCTACGTACTCAAGGAGTGGTTCTTCACAACACAGAAATGCCAACTAACTGACTTTTCAATGTGTTGCGTTTAGAATCACAAAGTGGTGTTGGGAGAGGTGAGGCTCTGGTACCACACAGTACCTAAATATAGAGACCACCTCCACCACATTAGTTTGTAGCAGTACAAATTGGATCCACATACCCAAACAAATGTGGTTTATTTATATATATATATATACACACAGTGCCTTCGGAAAGTATTCAGACCCCTTGACTTTTTCAAATCAAATCAAAGTTTATTTTCACGTGCGCCGAATACAACAGGTGTAGTAGACCTTACAGTGAAATGTTTACTTAAAGGCTCTAACCAATAGTGCAAAAAAGGTGTTAGTTGAACAATAGGTAAGTAAAGAAATAAAACAACAGTAAAAAGACAGGCTATATACAGTAGCGAGGCTATAAAAGTAGCGAGGCTACATACAGACACCGGTTAGTCAGGCTGATTGAGGTAGTATGTACAGGTAGATATGGTTAAAGTGACTATGCATATATGATGAACAGAGTAGCAGTAGCGTAAAAGAGGGGTTGGCGGGTGGTGGGGGGCGGGGGGCGGGGGGCGGGACACAATGCAGATAGCCCGGTTAGCCAATGTGCGGGAGCACTGGTTGGTCGGACCAATTGAGGTAGTATGTACATGAATGTACAGTTAAAGTGACTATGCATATATGATAAACAGAGAGTAGCAGCAGCGTAAAAAGAGGGGCTGGGGGGCACACAATGCAAATAGTCTGGGGAGCCATTTGATTACCTGTTCAGGAGTCTTATGGCATGGGGGTAAAAACTGTTGAGAAGCCTTTTTGTCCTAGACTTGGCACTCTGGTACCGCTTGCCATGCGGTAGTAGAGAGAACAGTCTATGACTGGGGTGGCTGGGGACTTTGACAATTTTTAGGGCCTTCCTCTGACACCACCTGGTGTAGAGGTCCTGGATGGCAGGCAGCTTAGCCCCAGTGATGTACTGGGCCAAACGCACTACCCTCTGTAGAGCCTTGCGGTCAGAGGCCAAGCAATTGCCGTACCAGGCAGTGATGCAACCAGTCAGGATGCTCTCGATGTTGCAGCTGTAGAACCTTTTGAGGATCTCAGGACCCATGCCAAATCTTTTTAGTTTCCTGAGGGGGAATAGGCTTGGTCGTGCCCTCTTCACGACTGTCTTGGTGTGTTTGGACCATTCTAGTTTGTTGTTGATGTGGACACCAAGGAACTTGAAGCTCTCAACCTGCTCCACTACAGCCACGTCGATGAGAATGGGGACGTGCTTGGTCCTCCTTTTCCTGTAGTCCACAATCATCTCCTTAGTCTTGGTTACGTTGAGGGATAGGTTGTTATTGTGGCACCACCCGGCCAGGTCTCTGACCTCCTCCCTATAGGCTGTCTCGTCCTTGTCGGTGATCAGGCCTACCACTGTTGTTGTCTGCAAACTTAATGATTGTGTTGGAGTCGTGCCTGGCCATGCAGTCGTGGGTGAACAGGGAGTACAGGAGGGGACTGAGCACGCACCCCTGGGGAGCTCCAGTGTTGAGGATCAGTGTGGCAGATGTGTTGCTACCTACCCTCACCACCTGGGGGCAGCCCGCCAGGAAGTCCAGGATCCAGTTGTAGAGGGAGGTGTTTAGTCCCAGGATCCATAGCTTAGTGATGAGCTTTGAGGGTTCCACATTTTGTTACGTTACAGACTTATTCTAAAATTGATTTAAAATCCCTCAGTCTACATCCAATTTCCCAGAATGACAAAGCAGGTTTTTAGAACATCTTGCAAATATTTTAAAAATACAAAAAACGTAAATATCACATTTACATAAGTATTCACACGCTTTAATCAGTAATTTGTTGAAGCACCTTTAGCAGCGACTACAGCCTCGAGTGTTCTTAGGTATGATGCTATAAGCTTGGCACACCTGGAAATTATTTGGGGAGTTTCTCCCATTCTTCGATCCTCTCAAGCTCTGTAAGGTGGGATGGTTGGCCACTCAAGGACATTAAGAGACTTGTCCCAAAGCCACTTCTGCATTTTCTTGGCTGTGTGCTTAGTGTCTTTATCTTGTTGGAAGGTGAACCTTTGCCCCAGTCTGAGGTCCTGAGTGCTCTGGAGCAGGTTTTCATCAAGGATCTCTCTGTACTTTGCTCCGTGCATCTTTGCCTCGATCCTGACTAGTCTCCCAGTACCTGCCGCTGAAAAACATCCCCACAGCATGATGCTGCCACCACAATTTATTTTACTTTTTCTTTTTTTCACCTTTATTTAACCAGGTAGGCTAGTTGAGAACAAGTTCTCATTTACAACTGCGACCTGGCCAAGATAAAGCAAAGCAGTTCGACACATATAACAACACAGAGTTACACATGGAATAAACAAACATACAGTCAATAATACAGTAGAAAAAAGTCTATATACAGTGTGTGCAAATTAGGTAAGATAAGGGAGGTAAGGCAATAAATAGCAAATTTAATAAATACATACAATACGGGGATGAGGTAGTTGGATGGGCTATTTACAGATGGGCTATGTATAGGTGCAGTGATCTGTGAACTGCTCTGACAGCTGGTGCTTAAAGTTAGTGAGGGAGATATGAGTCTCCAGCTTCAGTGATTTTTGCAGTTTGTTCCAGTCATTGGCAGCAGAGAACTGGAAGGAAAGGCGGCCAAAGGAGGAATTGGCTTTGGGGGTGACGAGTGAAATATACCTGCTGGAGCGCGTGCTATGGGTGGGTGCTGCTATGGTGACCAGTGAGCTGAGATAAGGCAGGGTTTTACCTAGCACAGACTTGTAGATGACCTGGAGCCAGTGGGTTTGGCGACGAGTATGAAGCGAGGGCCAGCCAACGAGAGCGTACAGGACGCAGTGGTGGGTAGTATATGGGGCTTTAGTGACAACATGGATGGCACTGTGATAGACTGCATCCAATTTGTTGAGTAGAGCGTTGGAGGCTATTTTGTAAATGACATCGCCGAAGTCGAGGATCGGTAGGATAGTCGGTTTTACGAGGGTATGTTTGGCAGCATGAGTGAAGGATGCTTTGTTGCGAAATAGGAAGCCGATTCTAGATTTAATTTTGGATTGGAGATGCTTAATGTGAGTCTGGAAAGAGAGTTTACAGTCTAACCAGACACCTAGGTATTTGTAGTCATCTACATATTCTAAGTCAGAACCATCCACAGTAGTGATGCTGGACGGGCGGGCAGGTGCAGGCAGCAATCGGTTGAAGAGCATGCATTTAGTTATTCTTGCATTTAAGAGCAGTTGGAGGCCACGGAAGGAGAGTTGTATGGCATTGAAGCTTGTCGAAAGCCTTGGCCAGGTCGATGAAGACGGCTGCACAGTATTGTGTCTTATCGATGGCAGTTATGATATCATTTAGGACCTTGAGCATGGCTGAGGTTGTCACGACTTCCACCGAAGTCGGCTCCTCTCCTTGTTCGGGCGGTGTTCGGCGGTCGACATCACCGGCATTCTAGCCATCGCCGCTCCATTTTTCATTAATCCATTTGTTTTGTCTTGTTCCCTGCACACCTGGTTTTCATTCCCCAATCACACTACATGTATTTATTCCTCTGTTCCCCCTCATGTCTTTGTGTGTTACGTGTTTTGTAACGCGCCAGGCTGGCGTTAGTTATTTCCGTGTTATTTCACGAAGCTTGTTTGAATTGTTAAACATTTATGTTTTGTGACTGTTTTTTGCGCACTTTACACTTTGCCTTGTTGGCTGGAGGTTTTTTGACGCAGCTGCGTCCATCTGTAATCTCTCTCCTGCCGAAATAAAGTGTGCGCCTGTTCACAATTCTCTGCTCTCCTGCACCTGACTTCACCACAAGTACGCCTGACAGAGGTGCACCCATGACCAGCTCTGAAACCAGATTGCATAGCGGAGAAGGTACGGTGGGATTCGAAATGGTCGGTAATCTGTTTGTTAACTTGGCTTTCAAAGACCTTAGAAAGGTAGGGTTGGATACGTATAGGTCTGTAGCAGTTTGGGTCAAGAGTGTCTAGCCCGGCTGATTTGTTGGGGTCCAGACTTTGCAGCTCTTTCATAACATCAGCTATCTGGATTTGGGTGAAGGAGAAATGGGGGAGACTTGGGCGAGTTGCTGTGGGGGGTGCAGGGCTGTTGACCGGGGTAGGGGTAGCCAGGTGGAAAGCATGGCCAGCAGTAGAAAAATGTTTATCGAAATTCTTAGTTATCGTGGATTTATCGGTGGTGACAGTGTTTCCTAACCTCAGTGCAGTGGGCAGCTGGGAGGAGGTGCTTTTATTCTCCATGGACTTTACAGTGTCCCAGAACATTTTTGAGTTTGTGCTACAGGATGCAAATGTCTGTTTGAAAAAGCTAGCCTTAGCTTTCCTAACTGCCTGTGTATATTGGTTCCTAACTTCCCTGAAAAGTTGCATATCACAGGGGCTATTCGATGCTAATGCAGAACGCCACAGGATGTTTTTGTGCTGGTCAAGGGCAGTCAGGTCTAGAGTGAACCAAGGGCTACATCTGTTCCTGGTTCTAAATTTTTTGAATGGGGCATGCTTATTTAAGATGGTGAAGAATGCACTTTTAAAGAATAACCAGGCATCCTCTACTGATGGGATGAGGTCAATATCCTTCCAGGATACCCGGGCCAGGTCGATTAGACAGGCCTGCTCGCTGAAGTGTTTTAAGGAGCGTTTGACAGTGATGAGGGGTGGTCGTTTGACCGCAGACCCATTACGGATGCAGGCAATGAGGAAATGATCGCTGAGATCTTGGTTGAAGACAGCAAAGATGTATTTAGAAGGCAAGTTGGTTAGGAGGATATCTATGAGGGTGCCCGTGTTTACGGATTTGGGGTTGTACCTGGTAGGTTAATTGATAATTTGTGTGAGATTGAGGGCATTAAGCTTAGATTGTAGGATGGCCGGGGTGTTAAGCATGTTCTCTGAAGATAGGTGGGGGGCAATCTATTCACATATGGTGTCCAGGGCACAGCTGGGGGCAGAGGGTGGTCTATAGCAAGCGGCAACGGTGAGAGACTTGTTTCTGGAAAGATAGATTTTTAAAAGTAGAAGCTCGAATTGTTTGAGCACAGACCTGGATAGTAAGACAGAACTCTGTAGGCTATCTCTGCAGTAGATTGCAACTCCGCCCCCTTTGGCAGTTCTATCTTGTCGGAAAATGTTATAGTTAGGGATGGAAATTTCAGGGTTTTTGGTGGTCTTCCTAAGCCAGGATTTAGACGCGGCAAGGCCATCCCGGTTGGCAGAGTGTGCTAAAGCAGTGAATAAAACAAACTTAGGGAGGAGGCTTCTAATGTTAACATGCAAGTGTAGCACAAAGTGCTGCACAGAAACCCAGCCTAAAACCCCAAACCGCAAGAAATGCAGATAGAAGAAGCTTGGTGGATTGGAAAAACTCCCTAGAAAGGCACCAACCTAGGAAGAAACCTAGAGAGGAACCAGGCTCTGAGGGGTGGCCAGTCCTCTTCTGGCTGTGCCGGGTGGAGATTATAATAGTACGAAAGCATTCCACAGGGATGCTGGCCCATGTTGACTCCAATGCTTCTCACAGTTGTGTCAAGTTAGCTGGATGTCTTTTGGGTGGTAGACCATTCTTGATACACACAGGAAAATGTTGATCATGAAAAACCCAGCCACGTTGCAGTTCTTAACACAAACTGGTGTTTCTGGCACCTACTACCATGCCCCGTTCAAAGGCACTTAAATCTTGTGTCTTGCCCATTCACCCTCTGAATGGCACACACACACACACACAATTCATGTCAATTGTCTCAAGGCTTAAAAATCATTCTTTAACCTGTATTCTTCCCTTCATCTACACTGATTGAAGTGGATTTAACAAGTGACATCAATAAGGGGTCATAGCTTACACCTGGATTCACCTGGTCAGTCTATGTCATGGAAAGAGCTTAATGTTTTGTACACTCAGTGTATATAACGTCAAACTACAGGTTGTCTGCGTTGATAGCCTCGGTACCAAGGTGAGTGCCTTTATACAAACACAAGGGGAAGAAGGAAGTTGAAGACTAATAGTTTGCTATTCATTACTGGCAGCAGATGAGAGGGTATAGGGACTCTGAAGGAAGTAGCTCCAGCTTTTAATTTCCTGAAGGGAGTACGCCCAGCTACAACCCAGATACTCCCCTACAACCTCTGCTTAGAGAATGGCCTGTAATTCTCTCAGCCATGGTCCTATAGCCCTATAGCCTTAACCTGGACTGAGTTAAAGAGGGTTTGGGCCACACCACACCAAGACGCCATACCAATACAATGTAGTATGCTTCATACCCGAATCGTGAGCAGTGGACATGTTTGGTTATATTTAAAGACATTCAGGATTTAAAGGCTTTGCAAAATGGAACATATTGGGTTGTAGATGTAGTAATTGAGTATTTGGCCAAGGGAACAAAATCACAGTAAATCTTGTAAGGAAGGAGACGTGGGCCACACGTGAACTACTACTAGGTAGATCAAACCGTCTGTCTCTGTGATACTGCCTGAGCCATTCCAGAGTCAATAAAACCACTACTAGGTAGATCAAACCATCTGTCTCTGTGATACTACCTGAGCCATTCCAGAGTCAATAAAACCACTACTAGGTAGATCAAACCGTCTGTCTCTGTGATACTGCCTGAGCCATTCCAGAGTCAGTAAAACCACTACTAGGTAGATAGTTACTCATTATGCATCTATTATTACTTCATTATTATACGTTTTACTTTTCTATTATTTCTCAATTATTTTTCTCCTTGCGTTGTTGGTCAGCATTTCACTTTTAGCAAACACCTGTTGTTTACGAAGCATGTGATTAATAAAATGGGATTTTGATCAAACCAACTTTCTCTCTGATACTGCCTGAGCCTGTTTAGAGTCAGTAAAAGACTTGAAGTGTCAGAACCCACACAAGATGACTGACTGGTTCTGAACACTCGTTCACACTCGTGCCCCCAGTGAAGGAAATCGGCAGCCGAGCTATGCTGCTCTGTGGTTTACCACCATATCCACCACCCACAGTCCACAGGTACATGTTAAATATTAGAGACCCCTGTGATGTAGAGATCCCCATGCTAGGCCAGAGTCTCCTATGGGTCTCCTATGAGTCTCCTATGAGTGTTCTATGCATTTCCTATGAGTCTTCTATGAGTCTCCTATGCATTTCCTATGAGTTTCAGTCTCCTATGCATTTCCTATGAGTCTCCTATGAGTTTCCGTCTCCTATGAGTCTCCTATGAGTTTCCTATGAGTCTTCTATGCGTTTCCTAAGTCTCCTATGCGTTTCCTGAGTCTCCTATGAGTCTCCTATCAGTTTCCTATGGCCTGTTACGTGAGAAGTGGCAATATCGCACTTTGCGATAGAGACGGCGGCTGATCATTTTTCTGTATCACTGGGAATGAAGTCCAACAGTTCCTCACGTTCATGTAATTGCCTTAAATTGTAAGTGAAGAGAGTGTGAAGTGGTAACACCTGGAGAATAGGCCACTGGTAAAACTCAGGATGTCCTTGTCCCATCGCGCTCTAGCAACTCCTGTAGCGGGCTGGGCGCCTGCACGCTGACATGGTTGCCAGGTGTACGGTGTTTCCTCCAACACATTGGTGCGGCTGTCTTCCAGGTTAAGCGAGAATTGTGTCAAGAAACAGTGCGGCTTGGCGGGATCGTGTTTCAGAGGATCGTGTTTCCTTCGACCTCTTCTGAGTCCGTACGGGAGTTGCAGTTATGAATCATGACTGTAACTACTAATTGAGGAGACAAACAGGTAATTTGTTTTGAAATATATAAATCAAATAAAAAATATATAATTCCTCTGATCTTTCACAAAACCATGCAGAGACTAAAGATGACAGGGATTACTGAGAACAGGACGTACAGGAAGTGAAGCTAGCAGGAAGTCCAGACAGGGGGCTCGGCCCTCCACTTCCTGCATCATGGTTGACCGATGTAGACCAGACCAGGGCCAGACCAGAGCCCGGCAAGGCCCTACCTGCCTTAGCCTTCCAGCCTGGAGGGAGTCCCAGGGCCTGTGCCATGCTAAGCCAGTCTGTCTGTCTGAGCTGAGAGGTGGATTGGCAGAGTTTCCCCTATGCAGAGACTGAGAATGAGGTGCCAATCTGTCAGTGCCAACCGCAGGAAAAACACACACAGCTGAAATATGCTTTGAAGACGTTTCACAACCCACAACAGTACAGTTAGTAGGGTATTGTCAGATTACTGAGATATAAAGTCTCTAAACAGCTCACATTTAAAGGTCTCTTGGTCTTTTATTTCAGAATACCACAGTGTTACAGAAGTCAAGGTGGTGAAACTCAATGCCAACGTCAACCTGGTTAGGGGGCCAGAACGTTAGCTTTGTGAATTCCCCTACTGCTGTGAGTAGCCCACGTTATCCACTCTCCCAGGCATGGAGCTACTTTAGTAGGAAGTATGCTCCTCACGTTACATGGGACAATGTCTTTGCGTTACTGGCCAACACACCTGGGACACAGGCAGAGTTGTTAACAGGAATTCCTTATCAAAGGACATTTGATTTCAATACTTGCCTCGGAGCCATTCGAAACATACTTTACGTATTTCTGAGCACCTGAGAATCAGATTACCTGGCCTCCACAATCACCCGACCTCAACCCAATTGAGATGGTTTGGGATGAGTTGGACCACAGAATGAAGGAAAAGCAGCCAACAATTGTTCAGCCTATGTGGGAACTCCTTACAGACTGTTGGAAAAGCATTCCAGGTGAAGCTGGTTGAGAAAATGCCAAGAGTGTGCAAAGCTGTCATCAAGGTGAAGGGTGGCTACTTTGAAGAATCTCAAAATATAAAATATATTTTGATTTGTTTAACCCTTTTTTTGGTTACTACATGATTCCATGTGTTATTTCATAGTTTTGATGTCTTCACTATTATTCTACAATGTAGAAAAATAGTCAAAAATAAAGAAAAACACTTGAATGAGTAGGTGTGTCCAAACTTTTGACCGGTACTTTATGATACCTACTAATGGTCTAGTTACTGTAGATAGAAAAGTAAGGCGGTTGGTCGGGAAGGATGGGCGTAATCCGATTCAGTTCCGTGCTCGAGTCACGTTGGGGACAACTGTAGCATTTTAGCTAACCCTTATTCTAAACTTCACCCAATTCACCTAACTGGCTATGTACATTTATCTAAACTTTGTTGTTAGTTCCCCTATCTGCCAATGTAAATTCTCCACATAATTCTCCTTGGCTGTTATGATGCAACAAGCAACCTGGTCTCAGAGAAAGACATAGAATACTGTAAGTCCTCTAAGATGCCTAAGTTACATCATTCAGTTTGTATGCTATTGTATGAATGTGGATGACGTACGATACTTTTCTTCTCATAATTTGTCTGATATTGTATGACTGCTATTCCATTCATAATGTAATCAAACATAACATAATATATCATACTAAAGGCGTTTTTTTAACTTATGTACAGAATTATATGCATTGCACTGAGACCACGTTGATATATTTTAACATGTTGTGTGATTTAGAAGATCATTCTATTGAAGAATAAATACAGGTGTTATTCTAAAGGGCAATACTAAAGTCAATGCAATACTTCATTGGACAGGAATGGATGGGTATAGCCATAGTAAAAAACAAATCAAAAAACATTTTCAAAGTTTGAATCACTCTCCACAAAAACATTCTCTCTCTCTTCTATGCCCTGTGGGCTAGAAACAGAAACATTGAAAGCAAGGCGCAGGGGCCGATGAGAAATGTGAGGGTGTGGTGTTGGGTTCCCTCCAGACCCCATTCTGTGTCCTCACTCGGTGGCGCGAGACAAAAGCCCCCACAGAAACCAAAGCCTGAGGTAGCACTGCTCTGCTGCTGAGACTCAGAGAGGAGAAGAATGGGCTCCTTTCTCTGTCCAGCCAGCCGGGCCGGACTAACTGTACAGTACACCTCAGAGAGGCACTCAGAGGAGAGGGGAGATGGGTTACCCAGATAATGGACATGTACAGGGACCTCTTCAGGATCTCATCTGGCAGCCAGAACGAGAGAGAGAGAGAGAGCGCGAGACTGTCCTGGCCGTTGTCTGATTCTTTTGTCTGTTTGGGTACTTTCCGGGCACCGAGAGAGGCAGGAGAGAGTGAGAGATGAAGTGGCATTTCAGTTTCATCTGACACCATGGCTTTTGTTGGGAACTGCAGTCCACCGGAGTGACTGTTATTGGGTTTGGTTTTCAGCGTGGGGGTAGCTAGCTATGAGGTCTGACACAAATACTTTGAGGGGATGTAACTATCCATTGCCAATTCACCCAAAAGTTTCTGTGTCCACACTCTGTCCTCACAGACAATGCCAGTGGAGGAGTATTCAGAGAAAATGGGCACAACCATTGTTCCCACAGCAGAACATCATGAGTCGCAATGTCCTTTATGTCAAAGCCTTCATATATTACAAAGCTGTCAAAACAAAACGCATAGTCACTCTACATAAGCTACAGTACACAACAAATACTTCAGTTTTGATTGACAAGAGCCAAGGAAAAATAACAAAGAAAAAAAAACCCTAAGGAGTGATTAGCTTCGCCCTCTCAGCCAATCCTTTTTTATTGAACCTTTATTTAACTAGGCAAGTCAGTTAAGAACAAATTCTTATTTTCAATGACGGCCGAGGAACAGTGGGTTAACTCCCTTGTTCAGGGGTAGAACGACAGATTTGTACCTTGTCCGCTCAGGGATTCGATCTTGCAACCTTTTGGTTACTAGTCCAACGCTGTCAAGCTCTGACCAGTAAAAGGGGTTGTTTGTTATTTTAGTTTGGTCAGGGCGTGGCAGGGGGTGTTTGTTTAGTGTGTTTCAGGGTTTTTGGGGCTATGTTCTATGTTAGTATATTTCTATGTCTGTGTCTATTTAGTCTATTTCTATGTTCAGGGTTTTTGGTTTGGCCTTCAATTAGAAGCAGCTGTTCTTCGTTACTTTTAATTGGAGGCCATATTTAAGTATGGGGTTTTTGTCACTGTGGTTGTGGGTAGTTGTTCCGTGTATAGCGTGTTGCCTTACAGGACTGTCTTCGTCGTTTATTTTGTATAAGTATTTTGTTTGTGTTTTTTCCTTCTATTAAAAGAAGATGAGTATACACATTCTCGCTGTATTTTGGTCTAATCCATACGACGAACATTACAGAACTACCCACCAACCAAGGACCAAGCAGCGGAGGAAGGAGCAGCAGAGGTATCTGGAGTCGTGGACATGGGAGGAAATTTTGGACGGGGCAGGACCATGGCACCAGGCTGGGGAGTACCGACGCCCTAAGGAGGAGCTGGAGGCAGCCAAGGCGGAGCGGCGCCGTTACGAGGCATTATACGCGCCGATTGGCAAGTGCGAGAGGCAGCAATAGACCTGAGCCAACTCCCCGTGCTTATTATGGGGAGCATTTGGCGGTGAGAGCGCCGGTCTATGCGGAAGTGCGCACGATCTCGCCCATGCGCACGCACAGTCCGGTGCGAGCGATACCAGCCCCCCGTAAGTGTCGTGCTAGAGTGGGCATCCAGCCTGGGAGAAGTGCGCCGGCACAATACATCTGGCCACCAGTGCGTCTCCTGGGTCCAGGCTACCCTGCGCCTGCTCTATGCACGGCAGCCATCAGTACTCTGCACAGCCCAGTTCGACCTGTGCCAGCACTCCGCCCGTACAGGGCTACTGTTACAACCCAGCCAGGACGGGTTGTGCAGGCTGTGCGCTCCAGACCTCCAGTGCATGTTCAAGACCCGGTGTATCCAATTCCTGCTCCTCGCACTGGCCTTGAGGTGCGTGTCCCTAGTCTGGCGCCTCCAAAGCCAGTCCCACGCACCAGGCCTCCAGTGCGTCAGCCTAGTCCAGTACGTCCTGTTCCTGCTCCTCGCACTAGCCTTGAGGTGCGTGTCTCCAGTCTGGTACCTCCAGTACCAGCCCACGCACCAGGCCTCCAGTGCGTCAGCCCAGTCCAGTACGTCCTGCTCCTGCTCCTCATGCTAGCCCTGTGGTGCGTGTAAATAGTCTGGCGCCTCCAAAGCCAGCCCCACGCATCAGGCCTTCAGTGCGCAGTGCCCGTCCAGAGCTTCCGACGACAGTTCCCCATCTAGAGCTTCCAACAACAGTTCCCCGTCTAGAGCTTCCAACGACAGTTCCCCATCCAGAGCTTCCGGCGACAGTTCCCGTCCAGAGCTTCCGGCGACAGTTCCCCGTCCAGAGCTTCCAATGACAGTTCCCCGTCCAGAGCTTCCGGCGACAGTGCCCCGTCCAGAGCTTCTGGCGACAGTTCCCCGTCCAGTGCTTCCGGCGATGTCCTACAGTCCGGAGCCTGCAGAGACGGCCCACAGTCCGGAGCCTGCAGAGACGGCCCACAGTCCGGAGCCTGCAGAGACGGCCCACAGTCCGGAGCCTGCAGAGACGGCCTACAGTCCGGAACCGGCGCAGCCAGAGTCGCCCTACAGTCCGGAACCGGCGCAGCCAGAGTCGCCCTACAGTTATCTCCTGTAGTTATCTCCTGTAGTTATCTCCTGTAATTATCTCCTGTAGTTATCTTGGAAACAAAACAAAGACATTCTAACATAAATCATCTAAAGCAGGATCTCCTGGACAGTCTCCAGGCTGGACGGCTAAGGCAGGTTGGGCCTGGCAAGGCTCTGGTCTTGCCCTGGTCTAGTCTACATCGGTCAGCCATGATGCAGGAAGTGGACAGCCAAGCCCCCTGTATGTTTTCACTCCAACCCCAGTTGTAACTAACTTGGTTCAGCTTATCAACCAGCTAATTATTAGAATCAGGTGTGCTAGATTAGGGTTGGAGTGAAAACCTACAGGACGGTAGCTCTCCAGGAACAGGGTTGGAGTGAACCTACAGGACAGTAGCTCTCCAGGAACAAGGTTGGAGAGAACCTACAGGATGGTAGCTCTACGGGAACAGGGTTGGCGTTAAAACCTACAGGACAGTAGCTCTCCAGGAACAGGGTTGGAGTTAAAACCTACAGGACAGCAGCTCTCCAGGAACAGGGTTGGAGATCCCTGATCTAGATTATGACATTTACATTTACATTTATGTCATTTAGCAGACACTAAAATTATCCAGAGCGACTTACAAATTGGTGCATTCACCTATGATATACATGTGCAACAACCACTTTACAATAGTACATCTATATCTTTTTTTGGGGGGGGGGTTAGAAGGATTACTTAATCCTATCCCAGGTATTCCTTAAAGAGGTGGGGTTTCAGGTGTCTCTGGAAGGTGGTGATTGACTTCGCTGTTCTGGCGTCGTGAGGGAGCTTGTTCCACCATTGGGGTGCCAGAGCAGCGAACAGTTTTGACTGGGCTGAGCGGGAACTGTGCTTCCGCAGAGGTAGGGGGGCCAGCAGGCCAGAGGTGGATGAACGCAATGCCCTTCTTTGGGTGTAGGGACTGATCAGAGCCTGAAGGTACGGAGGTGCCGTTCCCCTCACAGCTCGGGAGGCAAGCACCATGGTCTTGTAGCAGATGCGAGCTTCAACTGGAAGCCAGTGGAGTGTGCGGAGGAGCGGGGTGACGTGAGAGAACTTGGGAAAGTTGAACACCAGACAGGCTGCGGCGTTCTGGATGAGTTGTAGGGGTTTAATGGCGCAGGCAGGGAGCCCCGCCAACAGCGAGTTGCAGTAATCCAGACGGGAGATGACAAGTGCCAGGATTAGGACCTGCTCCGCTTCCTGTGTGAGGCAGGGTCGTACTCTGCGAATGTTGTAGAGCATGAACCTACAGGATCGGGTATGACAGGTAGAGGTACAGAACAGTAAGATTGAACTTCAGATTTTACCGTGATTTCATATTCAGAGAAAGTGACGCATGGATGTTTGGAAGTAACTGCCAAAATCCTGTCCAGAGAATCTACAATTAAAACCCCTGTATGTTTAACCCTTGAATCGTGTTCATGTTTTTGTTATTCACCCAATGTTCTGATGGACTCACAACAATACAACCATAGCAGTTTACGTAAAAATACTTAATACCTAGATGTTAACTTATATCAATTACAAGAAATATAGACAGTATACATGGTTAATAGTTGCCATTTACCTCTGCTAGATTACATTCATCAATAAAAGCGCTATTAGTTAAAAAAAATATATATATATGTAATCAAGACATGGGTGGAATAAATCATGTTGATCTTGAAAAAATATAAATGAAACAAGGTTTTCAACACAATTGATGTTTATTGCTTTGAACTGAACAAATTGGAAGGACTGTAACGATGTACGCTGAGAGTCGGGAAGCAATTTCAGGGAGTGAGTGTTTTAATAAATAAACACAACATAATAACAAAAACACAAACAACGCACAAACAGGAAACTGATACAGAAACAATAACGCCTGGGGAAGGAACCAAAGGGAGTGACAGATATAGGGCAGGTAATCAAGAAGGTGATGGAGTCCAGGTGAGTGTCATAATGCGCTGATGTGCATAACGATGGTGACAGGTGTGCGCCATAACGAGAAGCCTGGTGACCTAGAGACCGTAGAGGGAGCACACGTGACAAGGACAAATTTTACATACAGTTTGTTATGGATGTAACGTAGTAGTCGGGAAGCAAGTTCAGGGAGTGCATAATTTAATAAACAAATGAACATGAACAAAACAAAACAAGAAACACGAACAACGCACAGACAGGAAACTGAAACAGAAACAATAACGCCTGGGGAAGGAACCACAGGGTATATAGGGCAGGTAATCAAGGAGGTGATGGAGTCCAGGTGAGTGTAATAATGTGCGTAACGATGGTGACAGGTGTACGCCATAACGAGCAGCCTGGTGACCTAGAGGCCGGAGAGGGAGCACACAAGAAAATGGAAATCATAATTGAACCCCATTGAACACAAATTAAGGCCAGTCTACACACCACATGAGGGACAGAGTTTTACTGTGTATGTGTTGCAAATGTATTTCTTGCACTAGATGCATGTGTACTGTGTCTTCCTGTCCTTCTTGGGTCCACACACATCACAACGCTTCTTCTTGTTGCTACCGGCTGCAATCTAGAATGATGAAAACACTTAGTTCAGGGATTTTACTAACATGTCACTCACTCACTCACTCACTCACTCACTCACTCACTCACTCACTCACTCACTCATATATATTATATTTATATATATATACACTGCTCAAAAAAATAAAGGGAACACTTAAACAACACAATGTAACTCCAAGTCAATCACACTTCTGTGAAATCAAACTGTCCACTTAGGAAGCAACACTGATTGACAATACATTTCACATGCTGTTGTGCAAATGGAATAGACAACAGGTGGAAATTATAGGCAATTAGCAAGACACCCCCAATAAAGGAGTGGTTCTGCAGGTGGGGACCACAGACCACTTCTCAGTTCCTATGCTTCCTGGCTGATGTTTTGGTCACTTTTGAATGCTGGCGGTTCTTTCACTCTAGTGGTAGCATGAGACGGAGTCTAAAACCCACACAAGTGGCTCAGGTAGTGCAGCTCATCCAGGATGGCACATCAATGCGAGCTGTGGCAAGAAGGTTTGCTGTGTCTGTCAGTGTAGTGTCCACAGCATGGAGGCACTACCAGGAGGCAGGCCAGTACATCAGGAGACGTGGAGGAGGCCGTAGGAGGGCAACAACCCAGCAGCAGGACCGCTACCTCCGCCTTTGTGCAAGGAGGAGCAGGAGGAGCACTGCCAGAGCCCTGCAAAATGACCTCCAGCAGGCCACAAATGTACATGTGTCTGCTCAAACGGTCAGAAACAGACTCCATGAGGGTGGTATGAGGGCCCAACGTCCACAGGTGGGGGTTGTGCTTACAGCCCAACACCGTGCAGGACGTTTGGCATTTGCCAGAGAACACCAAGATTGGCAAATTCGCCACTGGCGTCCTGTGCTCTTCACAGATGAAAGCAGGTTCACACTGAGCACGTGACAGACGTGACAGAGTCTGGAGACTCCGTGGAGAACGTTCTGCTGCCTGCAACATCCTCCAGCATGACCGGTTTGGCAGTGCGTCAGTCATGGTGTGGGGTGGCATTTCTTTGGGGGGCCGCACAGCCCTCCATGTGCTCGCCAGAGGTAGCCTGACTGCCATTAGGTACCGAGATGAGATCCTCAGACCCCTTGTGAGACCATATGCTGGTGCGGTTGGCCCTGGGTTCCTCCTAATGAAAGACAATGCTAGACCTCATGTGGCTGGAGTGTGTCAGCAGTTCCTGCAAGAGGAAGGCATTGATGCTATGGACTGGCCCGCCCGTTCCCCAGACCTGAATCCAATTGAGCATATCTGGGATATCATGTCTCGCTCCATCCACCAACGCCACGTTGCACCACAGACTGTCCAGGAGTTGGCGGATGCTTTAGTCCAGGTCTGGGAGGAGATCCCTCAGGAGACCATCCACCGCCTCATCAGGAGCATGCCCAGGCGTTGTAGGGAGGTCATACAGGCACATGGAGGCCACACACACTACTGAGCCTCATTTTCACTTGTTTTAAGGACATTACATCAAAGTTGGATCAGCCTGTAGTGTGGTTTTCCACTTTAATTTTGAGTGTGACTCCAAATCCAGACCTCCATGGGTTGGTAAATTGGATTTCCATTGATTATTTTTGTGTGATTTTGTTGTCAGCACATTCAACTATGTAAAGAAAAAAGTATTTAATAAGATTATTTATTTCATTCAGATCTAGGATGTGTTGTTTAAGTGTTCCCTTTATTTTTTTGAGCAGTATAGTTACAGCAGGCCAAGGTAGGAGAGTCAGACACACTCACATGCAACAACATCACTCACACTTACTTCCTGTATTGGAGTTGTTGGTTCTGTGGGTCAGGAGGATGGGGAACCAGCATCCTCCTCCTGAATCCACCTCACGATGGCTGCAGAAGCTGGGGTCCTTGGGATATGTTGCCTCCTCTGGATTTGAGGTCTTACCAATGCCTTGCCCAGCTCCTTGAGGAAGAGTTGTCTCCTCTGGAGCTTCCCTCAGTTCCAATCTGGGTTCAACGCCATCCAAATGACAAACGTGTTGTACGCCGAGATGTCCAAGATGTTGAAGAATATCACAAGTGGCCAGCGTAGGGTTGTTCTTTTGTAGCTGTAGCGAGTCACCAGTCTAAATTGTCCACCCCTCCTTTTGTGACATTGTAATCCATTATGATTTCTGGGTTTTGATGTTCCCAGCCACAGATTCTCCCATCCCTATGCAGAGTAATCATGAGTACCACAGTTTTGCCTTTCTTTGGCATGTAGGACACTAGGGACGTGTCGGCCATGAACACAAACTTAGAGGAATTGATAGGCCTGTTCTGTGTATTCAACAGCTGAGGTGGGAGCTCTGGCTTGTTTTTCCTACTGTTCCTACCATCGTCAGCTTCCTCTTGAGGAGCTCCTGTCCCAGCTTGTTCAGGGTAAAAAAGTTATCGCATCTGATGTTGTTGCCACGGAGTCCCTGTGTCACGTCCAGGACAACCTACATCCCTTGGATCTTCTCAGGGGCTCCTCCATTGGGCTTCCCCATATACACTTGCAAGTTCCACGTTTATGACGTAGCAGCATCACAGTCCACCCACTTGTCTCACACTGAGCTGATTTAAGCTAGCTTGTCTCTCTGCCTGCCAAGCTGGTCTGGTGTCTCGATTCATTCTGGAAATAATGTGGACGTTTTCCAGAGACATTGTTGCACGGAAAAGTTCTCTGCCAGTTTCTGCATCCCACAGGGATACTGTGGATTCCCCATTGGATCTGAAAACACCAGCAAGGATAAGATCCCCAAAGTATGCATGTAAATGAGTTTGGTCCCTCACCTTCCATCTCTCTCCAAAAACATGCCTTCCCTTCAAATTAGTGCAGTCCAGAATGATTTTCTGGATGGTGTCTGGATGAACAGTTCAAAAGAAGAATATGTCCTGCACATGAGTAACCACCATCCACTTCGCCCCTGGTTGCATCCTTATCACATTGGCAGCCATGCGGGTTGCTCATTCCTTGGGCAAGAAGACCATTCAATTAAAAAAATATTTGACATCCATATTTCTCCTCCTGCAGGCTGCTGATGGGCTGGTCCTGGCTGCTGACGGGATGGTCCTGGCTGCTGATGGGCTGGTCCTGGCTGCTGATGGGCTGGTGCTGGCTGCTGATGGGATGGTCCTGGCTGCTGATGGGCTGGTCCTGGCTGCTGATGGGCTGGTCCTGGCTGCTGATGGGCTGGTCCTGGCTGCTGATGGGCTGGTCCTGGCTGCTGATGGGCTGGTCTTGGCTGCTGATGGGATGGTCCTGGCTGCTGATGGGCTGGTCCTGGCTGCTGATGGGCTGGTCCTGGCTGCTGATGGGCTGGTCCTGGCTGCTGATGGGCTGGTCCTGGCTGCTGATGGGCTGGTCCTGGCTGCTGATGGGCTGGTCCTGGCTGCTGATGGGCTGGTCCTGGCTGCTGATGGGCTGGTCCTGGCTGCTGATGGGCTGGTCCTGGCTGCTGATGGGCTGGTCCTGGCTGCTGATGGGCTGGTCCTGGCTGCTGATGGGCTGGTACTTGGGGGGGGTGAGGATCAATCTCAACCTCTTCTTCCAACTCACTGTCACACTCTGAATTGATCCTCATGTTTGGAAAATTCTTTATTTTCCAAAGTGGAAGATGCTTCTTCCACACTAGCTTCTCTCTATAAAATATTTTTTCTAACGCCCTCTGTGCAGAGATTATTTTTGCCAAACTGATTGATTGTGGTAAGGAGCCACACATGCAAAGCTAT
The DNA here is from genome assembly GCF_901001165.1 of Salmo trutta. Classification (NCBI taxonomy): domain Eukaryota; kingdom Metazoa; phylum Chordata; class Actinopteri; order Salmoniformes; family Salmonidae; genus Salmo; species Salmo trutta. Next base: position 34,724,574 of record NC_042991.1, read on the forward strand.
TTATTTGTTGTGTCCCTCCCCCCAATTGGCACCTGGCTGGGGTAGAGTGTGGGAAAACTCTGAATTGTTTACAATGTATCAAAATAATGTATTGTAATAACATTGTGCAGGTTCCCACAAGACATTGTGTAGTTTCACACACTACAAAGGGTAAAGAGTGCAAGAAAAGCGGGAGACAGGCAGACAGGCAGGGAGACAGACAGACAGACAGACAGGTTCTTGGTGCTATGTTGAACAGCAGTCCCAGGGAGGAGGAAGACAGAGTAAAGGCACACAGCAAGTTCAATTTTCCTTGTTTTCACCAACACACACACTTTTCCACACTTCTATTATCCTCTGGTCCAGTGGACAAGAACACCACATATGTAAAATAAATGTGTGCACTCAATGAAAATGTGTTATTTTACAAGTTCTTCACAGAAAATGAGTCAATTTGCACCTCAGGTTGAAAAAAGTATTAATTGTATCATTTTTATTTTAGTGAACATTGAAAATGTTTAACAAGGGTTAAGGCCTTAGATCACAATATCTACTAAGCTAACACATTTCATTGTTTTAAGATGGTAATAAACTAGGTGGTAATAAACTAGGTGGTAATAAAGTAGATGGCAATTAATTAGATGGTAATAAACTAGATGGTAATAAACTAGATGGTAATAAACTAGATGGTAATAAACTAGATGGTAATAAACTAGGTGGCAATAAACTAGATGGTAATAAACTAGATGGTAATAAACAAGGTGGTAATAAACTAGGTGGTAATAAACTAGATGGTAATAAACTAGATGGTAATAAACTAGGTGGTAATAAACTAGGTGGTAATAAACTAGGTGGTAATAAACTAGGTGGTAATAAACTAGATGGTAATAAACTAGATGGTAATAAACTAGATGGTAATAAACTAGAGATGGTAATGAACTAGATGGTAATAAACTAGGTGGTAATAAACTAGGTGGTAATAAACTAGGTGGTAATAAACTAGGTGGTAATAAACTAGATGGTAATAAACTAGGTGGTAATAAACTAGGTGGCAATAAACTAGATGGTAATAAACTAGGTGGTAATAAACTAGATGGTAATAAACTAGATGGTAATAAACTAGGTGGTAATAAACTAGGTGGCAATAAACTAGGTGGCAATAAACTAGATGGTAATAAACTAGGTGGTAATAAACTAGGTGGTAATAAACTAGATGGTAATAAACTAGATGGTAATAAACTAGATGGTAATAAACTAGGTGGTAATAAACTAGGTGGTAATAAACTAGATGGTAATAAACTAGGTGGTAATAAACTAGATGGTAATAAACTAGGTGGTAATAAACTAGATGGTAATAAACTAGATGGTAATAAACTAGGTGGTAATAAACTAGGTGGTAATAAACTAGGTGGTAATAAACTAGGTGGTAATAAACTAGATGGTAATAAACTAGATGGTAATAAACTAGAGATGGTAATAAACTAGGTGGCAATAAACTAGATGGTAATAAACTAGGTGGCAATAAACTAGAGATGGCAATAAACTAGGTGGTAATAAACTAGGTGGTAATAAACTAGATGGTAATAAACTAGATGGTAATAAACTAGATGGTAATAAACTAGGTGGTAATAAACTAGGTGGTAATAAACTAGATGGTAATAAACTAGATGGTAATAAACTAGAGATGGTAATGAACTAGATGGTAATAAACTAGATGGTAATAAACTAGGTGGTAATAAACTAGATGGTAATAAACTAGATGGTAATAAACTAGAGATGGTAATGAACTAGATGGTAATAAACTAGAGATGGTAATAAACTAGGTGGTAATAAACTAGGTGGTAATAAACTAGGTGGTAATAAACTAGAGATGGTAATGAACTAGATGGTAATAAACTAGGTGGTAATAAACTAGATGGTAATAAACTAGGTGGTAATAAACTAGAGATGGTAATAAACTAGATGGTAATAAACTAGGTGGTAATAAACTAGATGGTAATAAACTAGGTGGTAATAAACTAGAGATGGTAATAAACTAGGTGGCAATAAACTAGATGGTAATAAACTAGGTGGTAATAAACTAGAGATGGTAATAAACTAGATGGTAATAAACTAGATGGTAATAAACTAGGTGGTAATAAACTAGATGGTAATAAACTAGGTGGTAATAAACTAGATGGTAATAAACTAGGTGGTAATAAACTAGATGGTAATAAACTAGGTGGTAATAAACTAGAGATGGTAATAAACTAGGTGGCAATAAACTAGGTGGTAATAAACTAGGTGGTAATAAACTAGGTGGTAATAAACTAGATGGTAATAAACTAGATGGTAATAAACTAGAGATGGTAATGAACTAGATGGTAATAAACTAGGTGGTAATAAACTAGATGGTAATAAACTAGATGGTAATAAACTAGAGATGGTAATGAACTAGATGGTAATAAACTAGATGGTAATAAACTAGGTGGTAATAAACTAGGTGGTAATAAACTAGATGGTAATAAACTAGGTGGTAATAAACTAGAGATGGTAATGAACTAGATGGTAATAAACTAGATGGTAATAAACTAGGTGGTAATAAACTAGAGATGGTAATAAACTAGATGGTAATAAACTAGATGGTAATAAACTAGAGATGGTAATAAACTAGATGGTAATAAACTAGATGGTAATAAACTAGATGGTAATAAACTAGGTGGTAATAAACTAGGTGGTAATAAACTAGATGGTAATAAACTAGATGGTAATAAACTAGGTGGTAATAAACTAGGTGGTAATAAACTAGATGGTAATAAACTAGATGGTAATAAACTAGATGGTAATAAACTAGGTGGTAATAAACTAGGTGGTAATAAACTAGGTGGTAATAAACTAGATGGTAATAAACTAGATGGTAATAAACTAGGTGGTAATAAACTAGATGGTAATAAACTAGATGGTAATAAACTAGATGGTAATAAACTAGGTGGTAATAAACTAGATGGTAATAAACTAGATGGTAATAAACTAGGTGGTAATAAACTAGAGATGGTAATAAACTAGATGGTAATAAACTAGATGGTAATAAACTAGGTGGTAATAAACTAGATGGTAATAAACTAGATGGTAATAAACTAGATGGTAATAAACTAGGTGGTAATAAACTAGATGGTAATAAACTAGGTGGTAATAAACTAGGTGGTAATAAACTAGATGGTAATAAACTAGATGGTAATAAACTAGGTGGTAATAAACTCGATGGTAAAAAAACTAGATCATTTAGCCATTTGATTTGGAATTTTAATGACCCCTGTAGAATTTTAGGACCCAAAAAATATTTGAATCTGGCGTTTACTGTTATAGCCCATAGAAATGCATTGAATAACACGTGTACATGGCAAAAGAGACAGTCAAAAACAGTATCATAAAGAAAAAGGTTTTGAAGTGTCTGTCCTATATTTTGAGATATCGTAGAGCAGTAAAATCAACACCTTTTGTGTTTGTGAGAGTCTCCCCTTTTTCAATATTGGTGACATATTAGTTTGTAGTGCTAACGGTTCAGTCTGGACAGTCGGTTTTGTGTGGAAGACCTCTTAGAAATGAAGATTTCCCGCGACAGAGAGTTCAGCTCTTGTGGATGTCGTCGAGCAAAACAACCGACACTGTTGTATTCGTGAGTGTCTAATCTTTCAATGGTGGTGACTCATTAGTTTGTAGCTCACACGGTTTCGGGTTTTAAAGACGATTTCGTGATGATTTTCTTGTCCGGGCTTTCACAATCCCCACGTAATGGAATAGGCGTAAACTTTATATCAGCGGGAAAGATTGAGCTGCAGCCCACTACAAAAAAAAACGTTGTCTCTAGCACTAACACAGATATTCACAATGACGTTACCTTGTGACGCACCGGTGCGTCAATCGACTCGAGGGGGTTTTAATGTTTACCTTGTTGTGTATTGAACATTGTCGTCATTTTGGGATGTTTGGCTCTTCCTATGGGACATTTACATAGGTGTGTGTGTGTGTGTGTGTGTGTGTGTGTGTGTGTGTGTGTGTGTGTGTGTGTGTGTGTGCATAATTATGTCTGTGTGTGTCGTGCTATTTCGCTGTGGTCTGTCACAGACGCTACCAGCCCTACACACTCACAAACAAACACACACACACACACACACCGCCATGCAAAACATGCAGACGTGTTGCTGATTTAACATTACAATGCCCTCATCTTTCAAGACCCTTAAAAAGCTCAGTAGCAGTGCAAACACGAGACTTTCCCAATGCGATAAAGTATGTTTTCTTGCATATTTCCTAAAGCTAGTGATTACTGAGTTAATCACATACATTCCTGTGAGTTCTTAGAGGCTACTGCCATGTCAGAGAGGATATTCCAACAGTGGGGTCCTTGTTCTAGGGGCTTTAGCCGGACTTATGCCTGTTCAAAAATTAGTTTTTGTATCTTTTGGGAAAAATCTAACAGGACCATTTATAGAAGAGTTTATAGTTTATAGAGTTTATAGAAACAGTGAAGCAGACAGAAAAGGTTATGGAGGGACTACTGCATGTCATGACAAGATATTCTATGTTTATATGTTAATAATATGCTTTTAAAAAGATTCCAGTCCTTTGTAGACTTGGCAAATTAAAATAAAAGCAGTTGAAAATAAAGTTGTTTATTTTTATTTTGGAGGGTCTTGGTCTCGAGTCTCAGTCTACATCGCTATGACTGCATGTCATCCCAAGCATTGTTAACAACCAAAGCCCAAACTACTGTGAGGGAGCATCACTGTGGGGGAGGGAGCATCACCGTGGGGGAGAGAGATTCACTGTGAGGGAGCATCACTGTGAGGGAGGGAGAATCACTGTGGGGGAGGGAGCATCACTGTGAGGGAGGGAGCATCGCCGTGGGGGAGGGAGCATAACTGTGAGGGAGGGAGCATCACTGTGGGGGAGGGAGGATCACCGTGGGGGAGGGAGCATCACTGTGAGGGAGGGAGCATCACTGTGGGGGAGGGAGCATCACTGTGGGGGAGGGAGCATCACTGTGAGGGAGGGAGCGTCACTGTGGGGGAGGGAGCATCACTGTGAGGGAGGGAGCATCACTGTGGGGGACGGAGCATCACTGTGGGGGACGGAGCATCACTGTGGGTGAGGTAGTATCTCTGTGAGGGAGGGAGTACTCTGTTTGACCCATCACAGATGTTGTTTGGACCAGGAAATGATGATTCAGGGAAACATATTGTATATTGTGTTGCAGTGTTTTGTGGTTTTAGAAATGTAACAGACTGTGATTGGATAATGGATTTACTGTAAAATCATTATTTGATTGTATGAATTGAGAAGGTTGAAAATTGCCTTTATGTTTTCTTTGAACCTCTAATTTCTAAGAGATGTGATCAGGATACAGTATGTGGTATGGAACAGAACGGAAAAGAAAGCATTAAAACCCGCAGATCAATCCACTTGAATCTAACACTTATCAAAGAGCTGCAGTTAGTTTCAGAGTGGGTGTCAAGGAATAAGTTAGTCCTAAATATTTCTAAAACTAAAAGCATGGTATTTGGGACAAATCCACTAAACCTTAAACCTCAGCTACATCTTGTAATAAATAATGTGTAAATTGAGCAAGTTGAGGTGACTAAACTGTTTGGCGTAAACCTGGATTGTAAACTGTCATGGTCAAAACATATTGATACAACAATAGCTAAAATGGGGAGAAGTCTGTCCATAAGAAAGCATTGCTCTACCTTCTTAACAGCACAATCAACAAGGCAGGTCCTACAGGCCCTAGTTTTGTCGCACCTGGACTACTGTTCAGTCGTGTGGTCAGGTGCCACAAAAAAGGACTTAGGAAAATTACAATTGGCTCAGAACAGGGCAGCACGTCTGGCCATTGGATGTACACAGAGAGCTAACATTAATGACATGCATGTCTATCTTTCATATGGCTCAAAGTGGAGGAGAGATTGACTTCATCACTACTTGTTTTGTGTTGACATGCTGAATGCACCGAGGAGTCTGCTTAAACTACTAGCACACAGCTAAATGGCACGCACCCTATCCCCTATCATGCACCCTATCCCATATCACGCACCCTATCCCCTATCATGCACCCTATCCCCTATCATGAACCCTATCCCCTATCATGCACCCTATCCCATATCATGCACTACTTTCCACCCTATCTCCTATCATGCACTTTTCAAGCCACTTCGGACACGACCTCAAACTGTTTCACATACAAAAAGAATACACTTGTTGACCCAATTCGACTGTGTCGGTAGACTCCCTAAATGACAGAGTTGGCTAATGTGAGAGGCTGAGCGGTGAGCTACAGACAGACACACTGTAATGAGCCAAAGATGACGTCTCCGTCTTTCATCTGAACTCGCTGTCCCGTATTACCATTAGCTCACCGTCAGGTCAGAGTTTAAAAAAAAAACACGACCTGTCTCAGCTGTGATCTGCTGCCGGTTCATTCCATGGGCTGTATTGAATCCCCGAAGCTGACAAGGTAAAAAAAATCTGTCGTTCTTCCCCATGAACAAGGCAGTTAACCCAGTGTTCCTAGGCCGTCATTGAAAATAAGAATTTGTTCTTAACTGACTTACCTCGTTAAATAAAGATTAAATAAATAAATGAAATAAATAAAGGATTGATAGACATTATTATTATTATTATTTTTTAACATTTATTTAACCAGGAAAAGATCCTTGAGGTCAGAAACCGATTTTTGGATGGGGTCAAGAGGTCGGCAGGAAGTAGTCAGTATGTACACATAAAACAAGAAGACAATACAATACATTTTAAAAACAATTACAAAAAAAGTCTCTTTTTTTCTATCAGAGCTATCAACTCAGACAGTGATAGCCTCTCCTCCATTATTTTGTAGCCATTCAACTAGTGTCTCCCACTTTGAGTTTACAGGCTCACTCCTCGGACAACAGATGAGAAAGACTTGGGTTCAAATCGAATCTGTTTTCATTCAAAGACTTTATCTGTGATTTAATGAGCTTGCCTGGCGCAATGGCACTAATGGAACAGTCCCAAAAGTGCAAAACCCAACCATCTGGCACTCCAAACTCCTACAAGTTACAACGCTCACACTTAGAAAATATATATATATTTTTAAAACCCGCTGTGTGAGACTGAGAGTAGCTGTGGATATTGTAAACTGTTCCCGCCTAATATGAGTTTACAATGGGAACAATTACCCAACGAGGACTGACACTAGCAAAAGCTCCATACACACACACACACGCACACGCACACGCACACACACACACACACACGCACGCACACACACACACGCACACACCCACACACCCACACACGCACACACTACTGGCTGCCGACTGACACATACATGGAAGAGGAACAAACAACTAATGGCTCTGGATCTGTATCCAATTCAGATTACACAGGCAGACGGTGCCAGCCGAGGCTGTTAGTTATTTTGATCCCAGAGTTATAAATGGCAGAGTTCGGTCTGTAATTACAGCGTTGAACATTATTTAGTGTTCTACTCACTTAGCTGCCTGTGTATTTAGGCTGTTATCTACATGGCTATTTGAGAATGAAAGAGGTTAGGTTTCCATTGCTGCCAACCGCAAGAAAGCAGTGAATTACTCTCAAACGGCTCTCATTTTTTCCGACACCCCAAGTCTTTTAAATTCAATACTCATTATGGTTGTTTTACAAGACACTGACCAGGAGGAGGATGTACTGTAAACGAACTAGTATATACACACACACACACACACACACACAGTCACACACATACACACACAGCAATTGAGCTGTATAAACAAGCCTGCCTTGTGAGGTTTTACCCTAATTGCTGGCATTACCAGCAATCCTGTAATTCTGTCTAACGGTAACTAATTAGTGTTAGAAACATAGCCTTGTTGCTGTTAAATAACCATGACGATTTAGTTGGCTACACTACATGATCAAAAGTATGTGGACACCTGCTCGTCCAACATCTCATTCCAAAATCATGGGCATTAATATAGAGTTGGTCCCCCTCTTTGCTGCAATTAACAGCCTCCACTCTTCTAGGAAGGCTTTCCACTAGATGTTGGAACATTGCTGCGGATACCATTCCATTGAGCCACAAGAGCATTAGTTCGGTCGGGCACCGATGTTGGCCAATTAAGCCTGGCTCGCAGACGGCATTCCATTTCATCCCAAAGGTGTTTAATGGAGTTGAGGTCAGGGCTCTGTGCAGGCCAGTCAAGTTCTTCCACACCGATCTCGACAAACCATTTCTGTATGGACCTTGCTTTGTGCACGGGGGCATTGTCATGCTGAAACAGGAAAGGGCCCAAACTTGGAAGCACAGAATCCTCTAGAATGTCATTGTATGCTGTAGCATTAAGATATTCCTTCGCTGGAACTAAGGGGCCTAGCCTGATCCATGAAAAACAGCAGCAGACCATTATTCCTCCTCCACCAAACTTTACAGTTGGGCCTATGCATTTGGGCAGGTAGCGTTCTCCTGGCGTCTGCCAAACCCAGATTTGTCCGGTTGGACTGCCAGATGGTGAAGCGTGATTCCTCACTCCAGAGAACACATTTCCAATGGCGGTGAGCTTTACACCACTTCAGCCGACGCTTGGCATTGCCCATGGGCATCTTAGGCTTCTGTGCGGCTGCTCGGCCATGGAAACCAATTTCATGAAGCTCCAGACGAACAGTTATTGTGCTGACGTTGCTTCCAGAGGCAGCTTGGGACTCTGTAGTAAGTGTTGCAACCAAGGACAGGCGATTTTTATTCAGCACTCGGCGTTCCCGTTCTGTGAGCCGTTGTTGCTCCTAGATGTTTCCACTTCACAATAACATCACTTACAGTTGACCGGGGCAGCTCTAACAGGGCAGAAATTTCACTAACTGACTTGTTGGAAAGGTGGCATCTTATGACGGTGCCACGTTGAATGTCACTGAGCTCTTCAGTAAGACCATTCTCCAATGTGTGTCTATGGAGATTGCATGGCTGTGTGCTCTCGATTTTATACACCTGTTGTCGCTGAAATAGCCAAATCCACTCATTTGAAGAGGTGTCCACATACTTCTATATATATAGTGTATATCTTCAACTGATTTTATCAGACAAAAAATGTAATGGTTCTTCTAAGTATAATTGAATGGGGGGGTATCGTCTGCTTAGCAAATTAAAATCAATGCTGTGCTTTCTGATAGGACAAACATAGAGAAGCCTCAGGAATCCTGATGGAGCAATGAGGACAGTAGAAGGATACAGAGTTTCAACACCCTTTAAGAACTTTTAGGCAGAAGAGATCACTTTTGACCGCTAACTCAAGCGGGGAAGATGTTTCACAAAATTCCTTGGAAAACCGGGACAAAACACTAACCTTGACCTAAACTTAAACGGAACCTTAACCAATATCAAATGTGCGGTAAGAACAAGGGGCCTCAGTTCTTAATCAAATCTTAGTCAGTGTCCCGGTGCACTATAAAGGGAATAGAGGGTAATTTGGGATGCATACAGAACAGAGCCACAGAATAACTGTAAAAAATAAATGTAACACCTCAAAGGGTTAAGAGGGGGGGGATCTAGATATATGAGATACCAATCTGTCAGCAGCACGACTGTGCATCAGTCAGCATGGTCCCCCGAGCCCCTGACCCGGGTCACCACGCTAGATCAGGTTCCTCTTTACTCTCCTTCCCGCTGATACACACGCAACTATGTGCCCCGCTGGACGTCCCTATAGCTCCTACACACACACACACACACACACACACACACACACACACACACACACACACACACACACACACACACACACACACACACACACACACACACACACACACACACACAGGTAATTTGCTCTAATTAGGTTGATGGTATAGAGAAGATAGGAAAACAACCCAGTGTTGGACCCTGGCTGAGTTTTACATAACACCTGAGTATTAGATTTCATCCCATGCAAATGGGGGACTTAGAAGAACTGGTGAAGGGAAGACCAGTAGAGAACAGACAGGGGATGAGGGATGGATTTAGACCAGACCAGTAGAGAACAGACAGGGGATGGGGGATGGATTTAGACCAGACCAGTAGAGAACAGACAGGGGATGAGGGATGGATTTAGACAGACCAGTGGAGAGCAGACATGGGATGGATTTAGACCAGACCAGTGGAGAACAGACAGGGGATGGATTTAGACGAGACCAGTAGAAAACAGACAGGGGATGGGGGATGGATTTAGACCAGACCAGTAGAGAACAGACAGGGGATGGGGGATGGATTTAGACCAGACCAGTAGAGAACAGACAGGGGATGAGGGATGGATTTAGACCAGACCAGTGGAGAGCAGACAGGGGATGGATTTAGACCAGACCAGTGGAGAACAGACAGGGGATGGATTTAGACGAGACCAGTAGAGAACAGACAGGGGATGGGGGATGGATTTAGACCAGACCAGTAGAGAACAGACAGGGGATGGGGGATGGATTTAGACCAGACCAGTAGAGAACAGACAGGGGATGGATTTAGACCAGACCAGTAGAGAACAGACAGGGGATGGATTTAGACCAGACCAGTAGAGAACAGACAGGGGATGGGGGATGGATTTAGACCAGACCAGTAGAGAACAGACAGGGGATGAGGGATGGATTTAGACAAGACCAGTGGAGAGCAGACAGGGGATGGATTTAGACCAGACCAGTGGAGAACAGACAGGGGATGGATTTAGACCAGACCAGTAGAGAACAGACAGGGGATGGGGGATGGATTTAGACCAGACCAGTAGAGAACAGACAGGGGATGGATTTAGACCAGACCAGTAGAGAACAGACAGGGGATGGATTTAGACCAGACCAGTAGAGAACAGACAGGGGATGGATTTAGCCCAGACCAGTAGAGAACAGACAGGGGATGGATTTAGACCAGACCAGTAGAGAACAGACAGGGGATGGGGGATGGATTTAGACCAGACCAGTAGAGAACAGACAGGGGATGAGGGATGGATTTAGACCAGACCAGTAGAGAATAGACAGGGGATGAGGGATGGCTTTAGACCAGACCAGTAGAGAACAGACAGGGGATGAGGGATGGCTTTAGACCAGACCAGTAGAGAACAGACAGGGGATGAGGGATGGCTTTAGACCAGACCAGTAGAGAACAGACAGGGGATGAGGGATGGCTTTAGACCAGACCAGTAGAGAACAGACAGGGGATGAGGGATGACTTTAGACAAGCATCTATATAATTTCCCCCTTTTTTGAATTACCCTGAGGGGCTGTTCAATCACTTAGGGTCAAGGTTAGAGTTAGAGTTCAAACACACTTCCTTTCTTTGAAGTGAGTAGGGAAGGAGGGATCCATTGAAAAAGCATTAGATCAAATCAAATAAAAGTGTCACCAGCACAAGATATAAGGTGTAAATGGTACAAAGAGATGCTCTCCTCAACATTTATCCAAAGAAAATATGCAATAAGTAAAATACTTATTTTTTTTTTATTTTTTTTAAACAGGGCCCAGGAGCAGAGCTGCTTGGTGAGTGTTTATGTGGTCGATTTTCCTCACCATCTCTGTGAACACACACACACACACACACACACACACACACACACACACACACACACACACACACACACACACAAACAAGCCCTCATTGGGATTTTCAGTCATGTCTACCACATTGAGGGCCACGTCCTCGTCCCCTTTCTCTCCTCCCTCTCCTCCTTTCTCTCATCAGCAGCTGTCTCTTTGTCTCCAGGCCGGCTGGGTAAAAGTTTGATAATCTTGACTAAATTAAATGTGAAAGTGAAGCCATGTCACCCGTAAAGGCCTCACAATAGGAGAAAAGGCCTGGCTTTCAGGGAGGGAGGGAGATGGGGGAGGGAGGAAGAGGGGGCGGGAGGGAGGGAATGGGGGGAGGGAGAGATGGAGGGAGGAAAAGAAGCATGATGGAGGGAGGGAGGGAGGGAGGCGAGAGGGAGATCTTGGCATATTGACAGCACAGTGGTCAGGCCATAAATCTAGAATTAGATCAGCCTTCCATATCGAAGCATTGCTTAAAACATCCAGCTATATAAAATATTGTTTAGGTAAATATGTAAAAACCCATTCCTCTTTAAAACTACCCCCAACTCCTGTTTTGCTCAAAAGTTACAGTACAATCATTCAGATATACTCTCAACAAGAAGCGATGGCAAGTTGCCTACATACCAATGGACCAGGACAAAATAACCTGCCCAGCTGGACAATACATTTAGTGTTGTATTGCTGCACACTATTTTCAGGTAAACAGTTGGGTATTTTTCCCATCAGAGACATGGTATGGAGTTAGCTCTCAGAATACCCTCTCTCTCTCTCTCTCTCTCTCTGTCTCTCTCTCACTAACCACACAGTTTTGATTGAATTAGTGAGACATAATTAACTCCATCGTTAGTCAATGTAAACAGCATGTATAGGTCCTGAAAGCTCATCCTGCTGAGACTTTAGGGATGTTGGGCCGGGTGGCTGTGCCTGGGGGCAAGGTGGGAAAAGGGAGTGATGTCATGTACACTGAGTGTACAAAACATTAGGAACAGCTGCTTTTTCCATGACGCAGATTGACCAGGTGAATCCAAGTGAAAGCTTGATCCCTTTTTGATGTCACCTGTTAAATCTACTTCAGTCTGTGTAGATGAAGGGGAGGAGACAGGATAACGAAGGATTTTTAAGCCTTGAGACAGTTGCGATGTAGATTTTGCGTGTGCCATTCAGAGGGTGAATGGGCAAGACAAAAGATTTAAGTGCCTTTGAACGGGGTATGGTATTAAGTGCCAGGCGCACCGGTTTGTGTGTGTCAAGAACTGCAATGCTGCTGGGTTTTTTCATGCACAAAAAAGTTTCCCGTGTGTATCAAGAATGATCCACCACCCAGAGGACATCCAGTCAACTAGACACAACTGTGGGAGGCATTGGAGTTAACATGGGCCAGCATCCCTGTGGAACGCTTTCAACACTTTGTAGAGTCGATGCCCCAACAAATTGAGGCTTTTCTGAGGGCAAAAGGAGGGGTGCAGCTCAATATTAGGAAGGTGTTCCTAATGTTTTGTCCACTCAGTGTATGTTTACCAGACAGAGTTAGCAGCCTCACAGTGTTCTATTGACTAGTCCCAGACAGAAGGAATCTCGGTAGTCCTTGGTACAGCCAGAAAGGCGAGAATAGAGGGATGAGGGGAGGATAGAAGGAGGCAGGGAGGAAGGAAGAATTGGACACAGAGAGAGCTGGCCCTTTGCGGTAGGTAACCAGGTAGCAGGGGGAGAATGGTAGACCAAGGACAATACAGCGTGTGTGTTGGGGGGGGAGTAGAGAGAGATAGAGAGGGAGTAGAGAGAGAGTAGAGCGAGAGTAGAAAGATAGTGAGAGAGAGAGAGAGAGAGAGAGAGAGAGAGAGAAGAGAGAGGGCATAGAGAGGGAGTAGCGCGAGAGAGATATAGAGAGATATATATAGAGAGAAAGGGCATAGAGAGAGAGAGAGAGAGATATATATATATATATAGATAGAGAGAGAGAGAGAGAGAGAGAGAGAGAGAGAGAGCGAGACCTCACTGACCACAGGCTGTTCTGGGGCTGGCTTTAACCACTTAACGAATTACTGGAGGGGGGAGCCTCCCCGAGCTCCATGGTGTTCCAAATGGTGCTAATAGAACGACCACATCCCCCTGGGCCAAGGTGGGTTGACCCAATTGGTTCACACACCTGTATACAGAATTGATATACAGGCTGGTTATAGGGGAGAGTGGGGTAAGTTAGGCCAAAGGGGCATGTTGAAAAAAAAATGTTTTATTCAAAAACCATACACAAAATAAATTATTTGACCAAATATTTAAGAAGAGGTCATAATTTAATGGATTCTGTGAAGGAAGAAACCACATGGAAAAACTGGTAAGCAAACTGATTTTCACCAAGTCAAATGAATCCAATGTTAGAGATTTCATGATGCTTGTATCTAAACCAAAGTAGATCATTTTAAGATTGTTCCATACATCAGCTGTTTGCCGTAGGGTAAATTAAGCCAATGGCCATGTCGTAAGTTCAGCCAATGGTTGAGTCAATGGCAAGTTCAAATCAAATCAAATCCAAGTTTATTTGTCACGTGCGCCGAATACAACAAGTGTAGACCTTACAGTGAAATGCTTACTTACAGGCTCTAACCAATAGTGCAAAAAAGGTGTTAGGTGAACAATAGGTAAGTAAAGAAATAAAACAACAGTAAAAAGACAGGCTATATACAGTAGCGAGGCTACATACAGACACCGGATAGTCAGGCTGATTGAGGTAGTATGTACATGTAGATATGGTTAAAGTGACTATGCATATATGATGAACAGAGAGTAGCAGTAGCGTAAAAGAGGGGTTGGCGGGTGGTGGGGGGCGGGACACAATGCAGATAGCCCGGTTAGCCAATGTGTGGGAGCACTGGTTGGTCAGCCCAATTGAGGTAGTATGTACATGAATGTATAGTTAAAGTGACTATGCATATATGATAAACAGAGAGTAGCAGCAGCGTAAAAAGAGGGGTGGGGGGACACACAATGCAAATAGTCCGGGTAGCCATTTGATTACCTGTTCAGGAGTCTTATGGCTTGGGAGTAAAAACTGTTGAGAAGCCTTTTTGTCCTAGACTTGGCACTCCGGTACCGCTTGCCATGCGGTAGTAGATAGAACAGTCTATGACTGGGCTGGCTGGGGTCTTTGACCATTTTTAGGGCCTTCCTCTGACACCGCCTGGTGTAGAGGTCCTGGATGGCAGGCAGCTTAGCCCCAGTAATGTACTGGGCCAAACGCACTACCCTCTGTAGTGCCTTGCAGTTAGAGGCCGAGCAATTGCCGTACCAGGCAGTGATGCAACCAGTCAGGATGCTCTCGATGTTGCAGCTGTAGAACCTTTTGAGGATCTCAGGACCCATGCCAAATCTTTTTAGTTTCCTGAGCTGGAATAGGCTTTGTCGTGCCCTTCACGACTGTCTTCGTGTGTTTGGACCTTTCTAGTTTGTTGTTGATGTGGACACCGAGGAACTTGAAGCTCTCAACCTGCTTCACTACAGCCCCGTCGATGAGAATAGGGGCGTGCTCAGTCCTCCTTTTCCTGTAGTCCACAATCATCTCCTTAGTCTTGGTTACATTGAGGGATAGGTTGTTATTCTGGCACCACACAGCCAGGTCTCCGACCTCCTCCCTATAGGCTGTCTCGTCGTTGTCTGTGTTGTCGCAAACTTAATGATGGTGTTGATGTCGTGCCTGGTCATGCAGTCGTGAACAGGGAGTACAGGAGGGGACTGAGCACGCACCCCTGTGGAGCTCCAGTGTTGAGGATCAGCATGGCAGATGTGTTGCTACCTACCCTCACCACCTGGGGGCGGCCCGTCAGGAAGTCCAGGATCCAGTTGCAGAGGGAGGTGTTTAGTCCCAGGATCCTTAGCTCATTGATGAGCTTTGAGGGTACTATGGTGTTGAACGCTGAGCTGTAGTCAATGAATAGCATTCTCACATAAGTGTTCCTTTTGTCCAGGTGGGATTGGGCAGTGTGGAGTACAATAGAGATTGCATCATCTGTGGATCTGTTTGGGCGGTATGCAAATTGGAGTGGGTTTAGGGTTCCTGGGATAATGGTGTTGATGTGAGCCATTTCCAACCTTTCAAAGCACTTCATGGCTACGGACGTGAGTGCTACGGGTCTGTAGTCATTTAGGCAGGTTGCCTTTGTGTTTTTGGGCACAGGGACTATGGTGGTCTGCTTGAAACATGTTGGTATTACAGACTCAATCAGGGACATGTTGAAAATGTCAGTGAAGACACCTGCCAGTTGGTCAGCACATGCCCGGAGCACATGTCCTGGTAATCCGTCTGACCCCGCAGCCTTGTGTATGTTGACCTGTTTAAAGGTCTTACTCACGTCGGCTACGGAGAGCGTGATCACACAGTCGTCTGGAACAGCTGATGCTCTCATGCATGCCTCAGTGTTGGTTGCCTCGAAGTGAGCATAGAAGTGATTTAGCTCGTCTGGTAGGCTGTGTCACTGGGCAGATCGCAGCTGTGCTTCACTTTGTAGTCTGTAATAGTTTGCAAGCCCTGCCACAAAAGACGAGCGTCGGAGCCGGTGTAGTATGATTCAATCTTAGCCTTGTATTGACGCTTTGCCTGTTTGATGGTTCGTCGCAGGTCACAGCAGGATTTCTTGTAAGCTTCCGGGTTAGAGTCCCGCACCTTGAAAGCGGCAGCTCTACCCTTTAGCTCAGTGAGAATGTTGCCTGTAATCCTTGGCTTCTGGTTGGGGTATATACGTACAGTCACTGTGGGGAAGACGTCCTCGATGCACTTATTGATAAAGCCAGGGACTGATGTGGTGTACTCCTCAATGCCATCGGAAGAATCCCGGAACATGTTCCAGTCTGTGATTGCAAAACAGTCCTGTAGTTTAGCATTTGCTTCATCTTACCACTTTTTTATAGACCAAGTCACTGGTGCTTCCTGCTTTAATTTTTGCATGTAAGGAGGAATCAGGAGGATAGAGTTGTGGTCGGATTTACCAAATGTAGGGCGAGGGAGAGCTTTGTATATGTCTCTGTGTGTGGAGTAAAGGTGATCTAGAATTTCTTTCCCTCTGGTTGCACATTTAACATGTTGATAGAAATTTGGTAGAACTGATTTAAGTTTCCCTGCATTAAAGTCTCCGGCCACTAGGAGCGCCGCCTCTAGGTGAGTGGTTTCCTGGTGGCTGTTTCCTGTTTCCTGCACTTATGTGCAGTGTGCATTCACACCGCCAAACAGAGAAAGACTTCAATCTTCATCCCTCAAAGCATATCAAACGTGTTTCAACAATTCAAAGCTGACCTCATGTTTACTGTCTGTCCGATAGATAGCATTCCCCAACAGAAAGAGGACTGATTTGTCACGGGACCACAGATGGAAACACCAATCCAGCGCAAACTATTCCCATCCACATTCCCATCCACATTCCCAACACATGAAAAGTCAGAACAAAGTGTCAGCATACGGAGAGATCAGCCTTTGTCACCCAAAAGACATTCCTCATGTCAACTCCTGGCAACAGGCCTCTTAGGGGGAAGCACATTGATTGTGTCACACAGCTTAGCTTGCAGTGGGGCGGGGTTCACTGGGCCTCAAGGGACCCGTCTGTATGTATATATGTGTGTGTGTGTGGGTGTGTGTGTGTGTGTGGGTGTGTGTGTGTGTGTGTGTGTGTGTGTGTGTGTGTGTGTGTGTGTGTGTGGGTGGGTGGGGGGGCACCCCTGGGAAGCAAGGCTCAGTAGGGGGAACCACCGCTAACTTACTACCATGTACTTAAACCAAGCCTCAATGTATGTAGACCAAGCCTCAATGTATGTAAACCAAGCCTCAATGTATTTAAACCAAGCCTCAATGTATTTAAACCAAGCCTCAATGTATGTAAACCAAGCCTCAATGTATTTAAACCAAGCCTCAATGTATTTAAACCAAGCCTCAATGTATTTAAACCAAGCCTCAATGTATGTAAACCAAGCCTCAATGTATGTAAAGCTATCCTAAAGAGTTTTCTATAATGCACCAGAATAAGCACAGACAGCTAATGAATGTGATTCATGAACCAATCCTTCATCCAATTTAAGAGAATTATCATGGTTGAAAGACTATGGAATATATAGAAAGGGGAAAGGGGAAAGGGAAAAGGGGATACCTAGTCAGGTGTACAACTGAATGCATTCAACTGAAATGTGTCTTCCGCATTTAACCCAACCCCTCTGAATCAGAGAGGTGTGGTGGGGCTTCCATAATCGACATCCACGTCTTCGGCGCCCGGGGAACAGTGGGTTAACGGACTTACTCAGGGGCAGAACGACAGATTTTTACCTTGTCAGCTCGGGGAACAGTGGGTTAACAGCCTTGCTCAGGGGCAGAACGACAGATTTTTACCTTGTCAGCTCGGGGATTCGAGTATAGAGAGACTAAAACACTTCCTTCTCCCACAATATTAAATGAACAAAACGTTTTTTTAAAGCAATTTTGAAGTGGTTTTAACAGATGCGCATGCCCATCATGATGTTCATTCATCTGCCTTGAAGACTCTACTATATTTTCTGTCTTGCCCCATGGACTTCTAGGTTTACTTTGTCTTTGTTAAAAAAAAAGTGACATTTGTCAAAGTCCACTTCCATTTGAGGTCTCATTCCCTGACACGTGACAGCAGGTCCTATAAGGATCCAGTCAGCATGTTTTCTGAAACAGCCCATCAGGAAAACCTGGTCTCAGAGCATTTCGTATTATTCTTTACATAAATCCGGACACTTCGTTAAATGTTAAAGGGTTTTAAGGTTTAGGTGAAGGGATGGCTTAGCTAACATGCTAAGCACTAGCGGTTTGTCTTATGTAGCTCTGTCATATGTAACCATGCCAAATGTAACATATGATACTAATTTGAGTATCTTGGATTTGCGTTTACTATGTCAAGTCTAGTCTATGAGACCAGGCTGGGCAGGAACCTACAGGATATGTAGCGATCCTAAAAACACTGTTATTTCTGCAACACAAAATAACAAAACATCAGCTGAACGCATCAACTGAGTTATGTTTTTCTGTAATTTTTATGCCATTTGTATATTTCCTCAGTAAATGCACATTCCAAATTCAACTGGGGTTTTTCACTTAGTGATTTGCAGGGCCTGTTTAGAAGGCCTGTAGCTAAAAAGACTACACAACCTCCTTCTCTGAAGCCTGGACACCAACAT
Source organism: Salmo trutta (assembly GCF_901001165.1). Taxonomy (NCBI): domain Eukaryota; kingdom Metazoa; phylum Chordata; class Actinopteri; order Salmoniformes; family Salmonidae; genus Salmo; species Salmo trutta. The sequence continues at coordinate 34,743,279 of NC_042991.1, forward strand.
ATCCAGGCCAAACCCAATGAGATTTTCTGGTTTAGCCAGGTTTCATGTTCTCCGTGCAGATGTTTATTCTGGTTGGTTTGGGAGGGTTGTATGAATAACTAAATCACCAGGCTGGGTTTTAACACACACACACATTTTTTGATTTAGCTTTGAGTGTGTTTCAGCAAACACCTATCCCTCTCCCTCCCCCCCCTACATCCACCCCTCCCTCTCCCTCTCCCTGTCCCCCACCCCCCAAAACATCCACCCCTCCCTCTCCCTGTCCCCCTCCCCCAAAACATCCACCCCTCCCTCTCCCTGTCCCCCTCCCCCAAAACATCCACCCCTCCCTCTCCCTGTCCCCCTCCCCCCCTCCATCCACCCCTCCCTCTCCCTGTCCCCCTTCCCCAAAACATCCACCCCTCCCTCTCCCTGTCCCCCTCCCCCAAAACATCCACCCCTCCCTCTCCCTGTCCCCCACCCCCCAAAACATCCACCCCTCCCTCTCCCTGTCCCCCTCCCCCAAAACATCCACCCCTCCCTCTCCCTGTCCCCCTCCCCCAAAACATCCACCCCTCCCTCTCCCTGTCCCCCTCCCCCCCTCCATCCACCCCTCCCTCTAACTCTCCCCCTCCCTCTCCCTCTCCCTGTCCCCCTCCCCCCCTCTATCCACCCCTCCCTCTAACTCTCCCCCTCCCTCTCCCCGTCCCTCTAACTCTCCCCCTCCCTCTCCCCCTCCTACTCCCTCTTCCCCTCCTTCCACCCCTCCCTCTAACTCTCCCCCTCCATCCACCCCTCCATCTCCCTCTCCCTCTCCCCCTCCATCCACCCTCTCCCTCTAACTCTCCCCCTTCCTCTCCCCCTCCTTATCCCTCTCCCTCTCCCTCCCTC
>NC_042991.1:34746183-34873683 GCF_901001165.1 Salmo trutta
AAAACGTTTTTTTTAAAGCAATTTTGAAGTGGTTTTAACAGATGCGCATGCCCATCATGATGTTCATTCATCTGCCTTGAAGACTCTACTATATTTTCTGTCTTGCCCCATGGACTTCTAGGTTTACTTTGTCTTTGTTAAAAAAAAGTGACATTTGTCAAAGTCCACTTCCATTTGAGGTCTCATTCCCTGACACGTGACAGCAGGTCCTATAAGGATCCAGTCAGCATGTTTTCTGAAACAGCCCATCAGGAAAACCTGGTCTCAGAGCATTTCGTATTATTCTTTACATAAATCCGGACACTTCGTTAAATGTTAAAGGGTTTTAAGGTTTAGGTGAAGGGATGGCTTAGCTAACATGCTAAGCACTAGCGGTTTGTCTTATGTAGCTCTGTCATATGTAACCATGCCAATGTAACATATGATACTAATTTGAGTATCTTGGATTTGCGTTTACTATGTCAAGTCTAGTCTATGAGACCAGGCTGGGCAGGAACCTACAGGATATGTAGCGATCCTAAATCCTAAAAACACTGTTATTTCTGCAACACAAAATAACAAAACATCAGCTGAACGCATCAACTGAGTTATGTTTTTCTGTAATTTTTATGCCATTTGTAATTTCCTCAGTAAATGCACATTCCAAATTCAACTGGGGTTTTTTCACTTAGTGATTTGCAGGGCCTGTTTAGAAGGCCTGTAGCTAAAAAGACTACACAACCTCCTTCTCTGAAGCCTGGACACCAACATATCCAGGCCAAACCCAATGAGATTTTCTGGTTTAAGCCAGGTTTCATGTTCTCCGTGCAGATGTTTATTCTGGTTGGTTTGGGAGGGTTGTATGAATAACACTAATCACCAGGCTGGGTTTTAACACACACACACATTTTTTGATTTAGCTTTGAGTGTGTTTTCAGCAAAAACCAACATCCCTCTCCCTCCCCTCCCCCTCCATACCACCCCCCCCCTCCCCCCCCCTCCCCCCCCCCCAAACATCCCACCCCTCCCTCTCCCTGTCCCCCCCCCCAAAACATCCACCCCTCCCTCTCCCTGTCCCCCTCCCCCAAAACTCCACCCCCTCTCCCTGTCCCTCCCCCTCCCCCCTCTCCTTCCCCCTCCCCGCCTCCCCCTCCTCTCCTGTCCCCCTTCCCCAAAACATCCACCCCTCCCTCTCCCTGTCCCCCTCCCCCAAAACATCCACCCCTCCCTCTCCCTGTCCCCACCCCCCAAAACATCCACCCCTCCCTCTCCCTGTCCCCCTCCCCCAAAACATCCACCCCTCCTCTCCCGTCCCCCCCCCCAAAACATCCACCCCTCCCTCTCCCTGTCCCCCTCCCCCCCTCCATCCACCCCTCCCTCTAAATCTCCCCCCTCCCTCTCCCTCTCCCTGTCCCCCTCCCCCCCTCTATCCACCCCTCCCTCTAACTCTCCCCCTCCCTCTCCCCGTCCCTCTAACTCTCCCCCTCCCTCTCCCCCTCCTACTCCCTCTTCCCCTCCTTCCACCCCTCCCTCTAACTCTCCCCTCCATCCACCCCTCCATCTCCCTCTCCCTCTCCCCCTCCATCCCACCCTCTCCCTCTAACTCTCCACCTTCCTCTCCCCCTCCTTATCCCTCTCCCTCTCCCTCCCTCCCCCTCCTTCTCTCTCTCTGCTGTTACAACCATTGGTAATAGCTCAATGCTTGTATTCCCTCTCCTTCTCCCCCTCCCCCTCCCTCTCCCTCCCTCCCTCCCCCCTCCATCTCTCTCATCTCTCTCTGCTGTGCTTACCATTGGTAATAGCTCAAATGCGTGTATTCAATATAGTATTCAATCTGGGTTGCCAGGTTTCTGATGGAAAACAATAGGAAGAAGAACCCCCTCATCAGTAGATGTGGATGTGGTCCTCATGGTCCCTATTTCCCTTTAGTGCATTACTTACTTATGGGTGGTGCCCTATTTGGGACGCAGCCTCTCCTCTTTAATGTGGTTTCTATCTGTCTAGTCAAACCACCAGCCTCCTGCTGATTTACACCGTTGTAATAACCGCCGTTCCCGCAACACAGACCTAGACATATACACACACACACACACACACACACACACACACACACACACACACACCACACAGGCACGCACAGACACACACACACACACACACACACACACACACGCACGCACGCACGCACGCACGCACACACACACACACACACACACACCACACAGGCACGCACAGACAGCTAGACAGCTAATTAGAGGAGTTTTGAACCAACAAACTCACAATCTCTATAAATGATGAAGAGAAGATAACGTCTCCAATCTTGTGGTCCCGAAACTTTTTTATTTGCTGTGTGTGTGTGTGGGGGGGAGGGGGGGGTAGAGGGAAAGAGGCAGGGAGATGCATAGCTAATGCAGAGAGGATACTCCCACGTTCATTTATGCCCACCCCAAAAAGTTCTATATCTTCAGGCCAAATTATCACCGAGACAATCAGGCCCTGGGCCCAGATTCATGTCTTCAATAAAGGCTCTGCCTGGGTCTAATCATGGATGTACTGTAGACTCAGGAGTTATGGGGGGAGAGTAATGCAAAGTGGATTCTCCCACGCTGAACATATGGTATGCCCCTCAACGTGGCCTGGAGAGACAGTCGCCCTTAGTCTAATGGTGGATATACTGAACTGTACAACTAAGGTCTGGATGAGAGAGAGCGCGAAGAGAGGAGAGAGAGAGCGAGAGAGAGGGGATGGGAGGGGGGAAGGGAAGGGAGAGAGAGAGGAGGAGAGAGAGAGAGGAAGAGAGGGGGGGAGAGAGAGGGAGAGAGGGGGGAGGGAGAGAGGAGAGAGAGAGAGAGAGAGAGAGAGAGAGGGAGATGAGGGGAGAGAGAGAGAGGGGGAGAGAGAGGGGGAGGAGAGAGGAGAGAGAGAGAGAGAGAGAGAGAGAGAGGGGGGAGAGAGAGGTAGAGAGGGGAGAAATAACAGGGAGAGAGAGGGGAGAGTGAGGGAGGAGAGAGAGGGAGAGAGAGGAGAGGGAAAGAGAGGGAGAGAGAGAGGGGAGAGAGAGAGAGGAGAGGGAGAGAGAGAGAGAGAGAGAGAGAGAGAGAGAGAGAGAGAGAGAGAGAGAGAGGGAGGAGAGAGAGAGAGAGGCCTGGCTCTCAAGAGAAGACAGGCTATGTGCACAGTGCCCGCAAAATGAGGTGGAAACTGAGCTGCACTTCCTAACCTCCTGCCAAATGTTTGACCATATTATAGACACATATTTCCCTCAGATTACACAGAACCACAAAGAATTTGAAAACAAATCCAATTTTGATAAACCCCTATATCTATTGGGTGAAATATCACAGTGTGGCATCACAGCATCAAGATGTGTGACCTGTTGCCATAAGAAAAGGGCAACCAGTGAAGAGCAAACACCATTGTAAATACAATCCATATTGATGTCTATTTATTTTCCCTTTTGTACCTATAACTATTTGTACAGCGTTACAACACTGTACATACCATAATATGTCATTTGAAATGTCTCTATTCCTATGGAACTTGTGTGTGTGTAATGTTTGCTGATCAGTTTTTATTGTTTATTTCACTTTTGTTTATTATCTATTTCACTTGCTTTGGCAATGTAAACATATTTTTCCCATGCTAATAAAGCCCTTGAATTGAATTGAGAGAGAGAGAGAGAGAAAGACAGAGAGAGAAAGAGAGAGAGAGAAAGAGAGAGAGAGAAAGAGAGAGAGAGAAAGAGAGAGAGAGAAAGAGAGAGAGAGACAGACAGAGAGAGGAAAGAGAGAGAGAGAGAGAGAGAGAGAGAGAGAGAGAGAGAGAGGAGAGAGAGAGAGACAGACAGACAGACAGACAGACAGACAGACAGACAGACAGACAGACAGACAGACAGACAGAGAGAAAGAGAGACAGACAGACAGACAGACAGACAGACAGACAGAGAGAAAGAGACAGACAGACAGACAGACAGACAGACAGACAGACAGACAGACAGACAGACAGACAGACAGACAGACAGACAGACAGACAGACAGACAGACAGACAGACAGAGGCCTAGAGGGTTTTCTCATTTCCAGGATCTTCGGTGTTCTCCCTCGATTCAGCTCTCCCACATTGACATATCCAAATGAAGCCAAATCAAGTTAAAATGATATAAATTAATCTTATAATGATGTATCAAGCGCTTATGTTTAACAGTAGACAGTAATAGAGTACATGACTGGAAATACCTCTGTACGCCTAGAGAAAACCCCCACAGGCCACAGCACAGAGAGGCTAGACTGGTGAAACCACACTGAATGCTGTGTTCATAATGGCTAGTGTGTATGCCAACCAGGATGTCCAGTTCCCACAGCTCACTGGGGCTACTGGGCAGCTAATGGGAACCCCCCCCCCCCCCCCCCCCCCCCCCCCCCCCCCCCCCAGAAATATATTGGGCTTTATTACGAACTTAGTAAATGTTTATGTAGGGGGCCTGAAAAGTAAGCCTCTGGACTAATTTGGTCTCTCCCAATCACCACCTAGTACCATTCACCCCTGTGGGTAGTTGGTGTATTCCTGCAGTGTTATTGGCAATGGGAAGCCATTACCACGTGGTAATGGTTCTGGGGGGGTATCATAAATGCTAAAAAGCACACTAATTACAGAGCTTCTGTCTTAATGTTTTCAATGTACAGTGAATCTTCCATAGTAACTGACAAAACGGTCGAGTCAAACAGATCAAGTTTGCGTAGCCACATTCTAAAACTATACATTGGGGTGCCTGTAAGTCTCTTTAACGTTAAAGTGCATATTTATCCTTAGTATAGACCTACCATTACCAAAAACCAGAGTTTAAAATGTAACTCAACAAACTGAGACACTTCCTTTTGAGTGATTACAGAGCAATAAATGTATGTTTCACTATAAAAATACACTGAATTACATAGAGTGGGGAGTTTTTCCTAGCCACTGTGTTTCTGCATCTGCAATGCTTCCTCTTTGGGGTTTTAGGCTGGGTATCTGTAAAACACTTTGTGACAACTGTTGGTGTAAAAATGGCTTCATAAAATACATTTGATCGATTGAGTATACAAGTAAAAGTCATTCAATGAATTTAATTAATTCTGCAATATGGTAACTTTCTCTGTGGTCAATAATTTACCATTTTCCTCAGACAATATGGAAGCCACAGAATGAGAATTATGGAACCCCATGTCTGAGGTTCTATGGAACAGCCTGGTTCTCCGTCTTGCTGACTGCATACATCTCTTGGATCCCACACTCTAATGTCCACCGCCTCTACTCTGTTACAGTATAAAGAGGTATTTTAACCAGAATATATGTCCCTATATGCTCCTGGCAGTGGCTGTTACATTTACATCTGACATTTTAATTATTTAGCAGATGCTCTTATCCAGAGCGACTTACAGTAGGGAGTGAATACGCTTAAAAAAGAAAATCGTACTTTTACAGGTTTCTCAGTCTTTATGGCACCATTAACTTTGAGACGTATTTGGCCTCGTCTTTCTCCCCTGATCCTGAAAATTCTGTAATTATAAGTAGATTACAGTGGAGGCTCCTCAGAGGAAGAAGGGGAGGACCATCCTCCTCAGTGAATTTGATTTGACAAAAATGTAAATAGTAAACTTTTTAGATTAAAATTATACTAAATTCACGTCACCAAATAATTGATTAAAACACTGTTTTGCAATGAATGTCTACAGTAGCCTCAAAGCACTCTTTAGGGTAGCACCATGGTGTAGCCGGAGGACAGCTAGCTTCCATCCTCCTCTGGGTAAATTGACTTCAGTACAAACCCTAGGAGACTCTTGGTTCTCACACCCTTCCATAGACTTACACAGTAATTATGACAACTTCCGGAGGACATCCTCCAACCTATCAGAGCTCTTGCAGCATGAACTGACATGTTGTCCACCCAATCAAAGGTTCAGAGAATGAATCTAGTACTGAAAGCATAAGCTACAGCTAGCTCAAAGAGAGAGAGAAACAATAGTTGAACAGTTTGGAACAAATACATTTCTTCAAAAATGACAGAGAGAGAGAGAGAGAGAGAGAGAGAGAGAGAGAGAGAGAGAGAAAGAGAGAGAGAGACAGCGAGAGAGAGAGAGAGATAGTACATTGTATTTTTTTCACTTTTATATCCACTTACTTATATAGCGAACTCAGATAGCTAGTTTAGCCTACTCAAACACCCGGCTCAAACAGAGAGAGATGCCATGTTAAGTAGTTGGCTATAGCTATCCAACAGCTTTCCAAGTCAAAGTAAGCTTTTGGTTTTATTAATTTATTGCCACGGGGCCCGCTAATGTAACTGCTAAACTGCTTGCTGACTGTACACTGTACTGCGTTACTGTAGCAGGTTTACTAAGGCATTAGTTCTAGTAGCTATGTTGACTATGACGTTAGCTAATATGGTGACAACGATGTAGGCTGTGTGTAGCAGTAAGGGGTTATGATATGAATGTTTGGCTTGGAAAGTGTTTTTTGCCTGGCCACAGACAGCTGATGTGTTGTGCACTGAAGTCACAAGTGAAGGGAAAAGGTGAGAGGAGAGTGCGTAGATGTGAGAAGAAATTAACGAGCAAAGTGATCATGCTGTTTGTACGTGGCTGCTATGAAAGTGAACTGTGTTTGCGTGTGATCAGGTGTGTATTCTGTCCGAGTCTGTAATACCAACATGCTTTAAGCAGACCACCATATAGACTGTGCCCAAGAACACTAAGGTAACCTGCCTAAATGATTACCGACCCGTAGCACTCACATCTGTAGCCATGAAGTGCATTGAAAGGCTGGTCATGGCTCACATCAACACCATTATCCCAGAAACCCTAGACCCACTACAATTTGCATACCGCCCCAACAGATCCAGGGATCATGCAATCTCTATTGCACTCCACACTGCCCTTTCCCACCTGGAAAAAAGGAACACCTATGTGAGAATGCTATTCAATACTACAGCTCAGCGTTCAACACCATAGTGCCCTCAAAGCTCATCAATGAGCTAAGGACCCTGGGATTAAACACCTCCCTCTGCAACTGGACCCTGGACTTCCTGACGGGCCACCACCAGGTGGTAAGGGTAAGTAACAACACATCCGCCACGCTGCTCCTCAACACAGGGGCCCCTCAGGGGTGCGTGCTCAGCTCCCTCCTGCACTCCCTGTTCACTCATGACTGCATGGCCAGGCACGACTCCAACACCATCATTAAATTTGCAGATGACACAACAGTGGTAGGCCTGATCACCGACAACAATGAGACAGCCTATAGGGAGGAGGTCAGAGACCTGGCCGTGTGGTGCCAGGACAACAACCTCTCCCTCAACGTGATCAAGACAAAGTAAATGATTGTGGACTACAGGAAAAAGAGGACCGAGCACGCCCATATTCTCATCGAGGGGGCTGCAGTGGAGCAGGATGAGAGCTTCAAGTTCTTTGGTGTCCACATCACCAACAAACTGACATTGTCCAAGCACACCATGACAGTCGTGAAGAGGGCACGACATAACCTATTCCCCCTCAGGAGACTGAAAAGATTTGGCATGGGTCCTGAGATCCTCAAAAGGTTCTACAGCTGCACCATCGAGAGCATCCTGACTGGTCGCACCACTGCCTGGTATGGCAACTGCTCAGCGTCCGACCGCAAGGCACTACAGAGGGTAGTGCGAACGGCCCAGTACATCACTGAGGCCAAGCTTCCTGCCATCCATGACCTCTATACCAGGCAGTGTCAGGGGAAGGCCCTAAAAATTGTTAAAGACTCCAGCCACCCAGTCATAGACTGTTCTCTCTGCTACCACATGGCGAGCAGTACCGGAGCACCAAGTCTAGGTCCAAGAGGCTTCTAAACAGCTTCTACCCCCAAGCCATAAGACTCCTGAACATCTAGTCAAATAGCTACCCAGACTATTGGCATTGCCCCCCCCCCCCTCCACACCTCTGCTACTCTCTGTTGTCATCTATGCATAGTCACTTTAATAACTCTACCTACATGTACATATTACCTCAACTAACCGGTGCCACCGCACATTGACTCTGTACCGGCACCCCCCTGTATATATTGTAATTTTTTACTGCTGCTCTTTAATTACTTGTTACTTTTATCTCTTATTCTTATCCGTATTTTTATAAACTGCACTGTCGGTTAGGGGCTCGTAAGTACACAACACAAAACCTGTTGTATTCGGCGCATGTGACTATTACAATTTGATTTGATTCATTTTGTTGAAAGATGTTTCTTCAACGGAAGCAATAGAAATTCTAAATTGCATCTGTTGGATTAATGAGTACACCCTAGACCAGCTAGATGCAAGTGTGTACAAGGCGGTATTGAATGTGTCACTTTCTGTCACCTTGGATAGGCACATTTTTCTCTCTACCTCTGCACCTACGTTGGAAACGTTCATTCATAGGCTAGGTTGTGGCAACCTCACGATGGGTATAATGTGAGTATCATGTAGTAGCCTAAACCTATCGATGTTACATTGAACTGGGTGAATGGAATATGAATGACAGTCATCTAATATGCTGTAATAGAAATAAGGTCATGCACATTCAAAAAATGTATCATCCTCCCTCATCTTAAACGGCACTAAAGTAGAAAGATTTTAGAGAATCGGACCAGATGAGAGGAATACTGAGGTACTGCAATATAGTGTGTGTGTGTGTGTGTGTGTGTGTGTGTGTGTGTGTGTGTGTGTGTGTGTGTGTGTGTGTGTGTGTGTGTGTGTGTGTGTGTGTGTGTGTGTGTGAGTGAGTGAGTGAGTGAGTGAGTGAGTGAGTGAGTGAGTGAGTGAGTGAGTGAGTGAGTGAGTGAGTGAGTGAGTGAGTGAGTGAGTGAGTGAGTGAGTGAGTGAGTGAGTGAGTGAGTGAGTGAGTGTGTGTGTGTGTGTGTGTGTGTGTGTGTGAGTGCTCCAGGGTATCTCTGTATCTTTTTGAAATGAGAACACATAAACACATTTTGTTTTTAAGAAAACAAATCCAGATTGTATTCGACCTGAATGGTTTGGCTGCACGGTAACGATTGAATATGTCTCTGGTACCACAAAGGGCACAGAGACAGGGTGTTTAATATGATGCAGATATATCTCTGGTGTATATCTGAAGAGGATGGGAAAAGCCCGGATTGGCTTATCTAGGAATGTCAGCTATTTCCAGGGTCTGGGTCCCTCAGGGGCAGGAAGGGAGAAATACTGATAGAGACATCGACCCTCTGCAGCTTCCAGTTGGAATGAATGGAGTGGAGATTATCTCCTTTTGCAATATGTTGTTGTTGTCGTCTCTCGTATAGTGTAAACAGTGCTATGACAAAATGTCTGAAATGACCATCAAGATTGTGGCGACAGGCACATTTACTGACATTAGGAAGTCAGACAGTGTATTCCCTCTGGCATACAGTACAAGTATACCATACACTACATTCGGAAAGTATTCAGACCCGTTGACTTTTTTCACATTTTGTTACATTACAGCCTTATTCTAAAATGTATGAAATTGATTTGTTTTTCTCATCAATCTACACACAATACCCCATAATGACAAATCAAAAACAGGTTTTTAGAAACCTGAAATATTACATTCACATAAGTATTCAGACCTTTTACTCAGTACTTTGTTGAAGCACCTTTGGCAGTGATTGGCACACCTGTATTTGGGGAGTTTCGCACATTCTTCTCTGCAGATCCTCTCAAGCTCTGTCAGGTTGGATAGAGAGCATTGCTGCACAGCTATTTTCAGGTCTCTCCAGAGATGTTCGATCGGGTTCAAGTTCGGGCTCTGGCTGGGCCACTCAAGGACATTCAGAGACTTGTCCTGAAGCCACACCTGCGTTGTCTTGGCTGTGTGCTTAGGGTCGTTATCCTGTTGGAAGGTGAGCCTTCTCCCCAGTCTGAGGTCCTGAGCGCTCTGGAGCAGGTTTTCATCAAGGATCTCTCTGTATTTTGCTCCCTTCTTCTTTCCCTCGATCCTGACTAGTCTCCCAGTCCCTGCTGCTGAAAAACATCCCCACAGCATGATACTCCCACCACCATGCTTTGCAGTAGGGATGGTGCCAGGTTTCCTCCAGACATGACGCTTGGCATTCAGGCCAAAGAGTTCAATCTTGCTTTCATCAGAGCAGAGAATGTTGTTTCTCATGGTCAGAGAGTCTTTAGGTGCTTTTTGGCAAACTCTAAGCGGGCTATAATGTCAATTTTACTGAGGAGTGGCTTCCGTCTGGCCACTCTACCATAAAGGCCTGATTGGAGGAGTGCTGCAGAGATGGTTGTCCTTCTGGAAGGTTCTCCCATCTCCACAACGGAACTCTAGAGCTCTGTCAGAGTGGCCATCGGGTTCATGGTCACCTCCCTGACCAAGGCCCTTCTCTCCCGATTGCTCAGTATGGCCGGGCGGCCAGCTTTAGGAAGAGTCTTGGTGGTTCCAAACTTCTTACATTTAAGAATGATTTGAGGCCACTGTGTTCTTGGGGACCTTCAATGCTGCAGAAATTTGTTGGTACCCTTCCCAGATCTGTGCCTCGACACAATCCTGTCTTGGAGCTCTACAGACAATTCCTTCAACCTCATGGCTTCGGTTTTTGCACTGTGAACTGTGGGACCTTATATAGACAGGATTGTGTCGAGGCATATAGAATGTGCCTTTCCAAATCACGTCCATTTATGTATTGTGTAAATAAGGTATTCTTTATAAATTTGCAAAAAAAAAAAATTTTTTTTACTTTGTCATTATGGGGTATTGTGTGTAGATTGAGGAAAAAGCAAATATTTCAAGAATTTTAGAATAAGGCTGTAACGTAACAAAATTTAGAAAATGTTGAGGGGTTTTAATAATTTCCGAAGGCACTGTATTTACTGACATGAGGAAGTCAGTAAATGTACTTACATTTACAGCATTTAGCAGATGCTCTTATCCAGTGCGACTTACAGTAGCAAATATGGTTAAGTGCTTTGCTGAAGTGATAATATGGTTAAGTGCCTTGCTGAAGGTCACATCAACAGTTTTTTACCTAGTCGGCTCAGGAAAAGGCTTTTCCATCCTCTTCACATAAATATTACACACAGCTGAAGACCATGTCCATTGATATAACTGTTCTAAGTAAAGTATCTGCTAAATCAGGTATTCCCAAACTTGGGAATGCCGTCGGGGATACGCCAAATAAAAATGTGATTCACATATATATTTTTTTTAAATAACATTATTTTTCTTCACATTTTCAAACAGTCCATTTATTTGGGCGAGGTTTATTTCTCACCTCGTTTCACTGCCAAAAAATAAAACCATCTAGTGTTCAGCGACATAACAACACAATGTCAATTACCCTGTCACGGGAATTCCACTAACGGTCCATATGTAGCCAAACGTAGCTGCTACTCATGTTGGTATCTGTACTGATGGCGCAAAAGCCATGACAGGGAGACATAGCGGAGTGGTAACACATGTGCAAGCAGTTGCTCCCGACGCCACTTGGGTACACTGCAGCATCCACCGAGAGGCTCTTGCTGCCAAGGTAATGCCTGACAGCTTGAAAGACGTTTTGGACACTACAGTGAAAATGGTTAACTTTGTTAAAGCAAGGCCCCTAAACTCTAGTGTATTTTCTGCACTACGCAATGATATGGGCAGCGACCATGTAACGCTTTTACAACATACAGAAGTGCGCTGGTTATCAACGGGCAAAGTATTGACACGTTTTTTTGAATTGAGTGACGAGCTTCAAGTTTTCTTTACTGACCATAATTTTCACTTGTCTGACCACTTGCATGATGACGAGTTTCTCACACGACTGGACTATCTGGGTGATGTTTTTTCTCACCTGAATGATCTGAATCTAGGATTACAGGGACTCTCCACAACTATATTCAATGTGCAACACAAAATTGATGCTATGATTAAGAAGTTGGGGCTCTTCTCTGTCTGCATTAACAAGAACAACACACAGGTCTTTCCATCATTGTATGATTTTTGTGTGTGCAAATTAACTCAAGCTTACAGACAATGTCAAATGTGATATAGCGAAGCACCTGAGTGAGCTGGGTGCGCAATTACACAGGTACTTTCCCGAAACAGATGACACAAACAATTGGATTCGTTATCCCTTTCATGCCCTGCCTCCAGTCCACTTACCGATATCTGAACAAGAGCCTCATCGAAATTGCAGTAAGCGGTTCTGTGAAAATTGATTTTAATCAGAAGCCACTGCCAGATTTATGGATTTGGCTGTGCTCAGAGTTTCCTGCCTTGGCAAATTGCGCTCTTAAGACACTGATGCCCTTTTCAATCAGGTACCTATGTGAGAGTGGATTCTCAGCCCTCACTATCATGAAAACTAAATACAGGCACAGATTGTGTGTGGAAAATGATTTAAGACTGAGACTTTCTTCAATTACAACCCAACATTGCAGAGTTATGTGCATCCTTTCAAGCACACCCTTCTCATTAACCTGTGGTGAGTTATTTTTGATGAACAAATAAGGTTTTAGATGTAAGATTTCTAAATAAAGAGCTAAATGATTGATTATTATTATATTATTATTTGTGACCTGGTCCTATAAGAGCTCTTTGTCACTTCCCCATGAGCCGGGATGTAACACAAACTCACACTCATTCTTATGTTTAATAAATGTATCGTATAGTGTGTGTGTGGCAGGCTTACAATGATGGCAAAAACAACATTTGAGAGTGCGCTGACCCCGGTGCTAGAGGGGGTACAGCTGGAGGTTGAATGTTTGAAGGGGTACGGCTGGAGGTTGAATGTTTGAAGGGGTACGGGACCTTAAAAAGTTTGGGAAACCCTGTCCTACACCAACGACACAAACACTGTTTCCATAACCAGACAGACAGACAGACAGACAGACAGACAGACAGACAGACAGACAGACAGACAGACAGACAGACAGACAGACAGACAGACAGACAGACAGACAGACAGACAGACAGACAGACAGACAGACAGACAGACAGACAGACAGACAGACAGACAGACAGACAGACAGACAGACAGACAGACAGACAGACAGACAGACAGACAGACAGACAGACAGACAGACAGACAGACAGACAGACAGACAGACAGACAGACAGACAGACAGACAGACAGACAGACAGACAGACAGATAGATAGATAGATAGATAGATAGATAGATAGATAGATAGATAGATAGATAGATAGATAGATAGATAGATAGATAGATAGATAGATAGATAGATAGATAGATAGATAGATAGTGTAACTCCTACGGACTAATAGCAGTCTTGGTAAACAACCAAGATAAATATTTAAAAGGTTAAGTAGTGTTCTGTTCTAAATCTGTGGTTGATTACTGCTGGTCTTTACCAAGTGGTTGTAAATCTCTACAGTAAAATGTTAGTATTAACTTAAATCTCTCCTGTCTTGGCCTGCGGTCTCTCTCTCTCTCTCTCTCTCTCTCTCTCTCTCTCTCTCTCTCTCTCTCTCTCGCTCTCTCTGTGTATCTCTCTCTTTGTCTTCCCTCATGGGTTTCTTCACGTTCTGACATAGCATTCTCAAAATACCAGGACCTTAAGGGTTTTAAGGTGAGAGAAGAAGCATCAGAAGGGTTAGAGGAAGGATTGGAGGAGCTTTTGAGAGGGTATTTAACGCAAAATATGCCAAATTCATTTAGGTATTTACTCTCTGATGCCATTACTGACGGAAGTTGGCTCTTGTCATGTGACAGGGGAGAGTAGTATTACTCACATGTTGGGGAGAAGATTCACAACCAAAGAAACTTAAATGAACCAAGAGTAGAAGAGGATGCATGGTGAACTATGACCTGCGCGTCACAAAATGTGCAACGTTAAAGTACCATATATTTAACTAGAGAAGCATCTAACGACCCTATTCATTTCCTTCCACAAATGGCCTGTCATGTCACTGGGATAGGAAATAACACCGCGTTTACTATGTCATAGATAAAAAAAAGAAAAGACAAGGCGCATACGTACTGTAAAGCAACGATTTATACGCTGAAACCACCACAGGACGTGGCTACAATCTGTATGCATCGATTCTGCAAACGTGATATCACACCAGCCATAGTGTTATATTTGAATCTCCTACAAGAATGTCATTTATCATCTGCTATCATGTCAGGCTGTCTTGAAAGTTCTTTTAGAAAACCATAAAAACAGTCATGGATTGGTGTTTGATCCACTTTCTCAGTATTCACATGCTTTTCTAATTCTGTTGAATATTCAATACAAAATGGTGATTAAAAAAATGATAATGATAATGAAAATGATCATGTATGATAATGATGATGATAATGTAAGTAATATGTTCTATGCTGTTGTTCTTCTTTTAAGTAAACAACTTGGTTCACCTCCAACACATCTGCTGTTGTGTACAGAAACCATTCTACTACCTGGGAAGAGCTGGCAGCACGTTTAGTTGAACTAATGCTAGACAGGTACGTGAGAGGTACTGAGACAGACCTGGTTCCTATTATCATCAACTAGCCCCTCCAGATGGGTCTGTCTTCATGTGCTCCTGAGTTCTGAGAGGCTTTCACCTCAGGAGAGGGAGAGAGGGAGAGAGGGAGAGAGGGAGAGAGGGGGAGAGAGAGAGAGAGAGAGAGAGAGAGAGAGAGAGAGAGAGAGAGAGAGAGAGAGAGAGAGAGAGAGAGAGACGGTACTTCTTTACCTATGAGGTCATAACGGTGTCCACCTACGAATGCAGAAGTGTCTAGCCTAGTATCTGATGACAACGCAGTTTACTCCAGACGATACTACTGATTTCTCCTTTCACCTCTCAGAAACAAATCCCTTCTTCAACTAGGCCTTATCTTCAAATACGGTAAATGTATAAACAGGAAATACATTATTTCAACAGAATTAATTAATTAAAGGATATTTGGAGGGTTTGTTAAGATTCTTAGTGCGACAAGCTTTATTATTTCTGATTAAATCATAATTTATCAATCCTTGGGAGATTACATCAGCAAATATGCATAGCCTTGTCTGATGGTTAGAGATTTGGGTGGCCTGGGTTCCAACAACATTGTGCTTGTGGTTTGGTGAATTACGCTCACATGTGGATGATCAGCCTTGCCTGACTGACTGACTCAGTCGGTCGCACAATGTTGTAGTGTTTTCGCCAAAAAAAAAAAAACAAGCACTCTCTTATTCACCCTTCAAAAGAGTACACATCATTGACTCCAGATATAGAGACACTTCACCTCCTGTGGGTTAGCATGCTGCAAAGACCTCCAAATAATAACACAATAGATCAATAGATGAGAAAGCCATCAATTCATGTTGATTTCATTATTCCCCTTGGGGTGTAGAGACACACACTGAGGTCAGCCTGCAGAAGACAGCCGCGATGACACACCAGCTATTCCCAGACTTGTCTTCTGGCTACTGGCAAAGATATCATAACTCTTCCACCCAACAATCTCTTAAACAATGATTAATTTCGATGGTTTCGGAGAGGACAAATGCATAAAAAAAGCAACTCAGCTGTAGAAAAAAATAATCCTGATTGACAACCATCCTTGATCAAGCCAGAAAACACTGAAGTGATTAATCAGACCAAGATCAACAACATCACGCAATGACTACATCAAGCTTGTGTAACGATGTGTGCTGAGAGTCGGGTAAAGCAAGTTCAGGGAGTCAGTTTTTAATAAATAAATGGAACATAATACAAAACAAGAAACACGAACAACGCACAGACATGAAACAGAAACAGAAACAATGACACCTGGGGAAGGAACCAAGGTAATCAAGGAGGTGATTAGCGTAGCCTCTCCTGTAGCTTGTCAACTATGTGTCTGTCTATCCCTGTTCTCTCCTCTCTGCACAGGCCACACAAACGCCTCACACCGCATGGCCGCTGCCACTCTAACCTGGTGGTCCCAGCGCGCACGACCCACGTGGAGTTTCAGGTCTCCGGCAGCCTCTGGAACTGCCGGTCTGCGGCCAACAAGGCAGAGTTCATCTCAGCCCATGCTACCCTCCAGTCCCTCGACTTCTTGGCGCTGACGGAAACATGGATTACCACAGAAAACACTGCTACTCCTACTGCTCTCTCCTCGTCTGAACACGTGTTCTCGCATACCCCGAGAGCATCTGGTCAGCGGGGTTTTGGCAATGGAATCCTCATCTCTCCCAAGTGGACATTCTCTCTTTCTCCCCTGACCCATCTGTCTATCTCCTCCTTTGAATTCCATGCTGTCACAGTCACTAGCCCATTCAAGCTTAACATCCTTATCATTTATCGCCCTCCAGGTTCCCTTGGAGAGTTCATCAATGAGCTTGACGCCTTGATAAGTTCCTTTCCTGAGGATGGCTCACCCCTCACAGTTCCGGGTGACTTTAACCTCCCTACATCTACCTTTGACTCATTTCTCTCTGCCTCCTTCTTTCCACTCCTCTCCTCTTTTGACCTCACCCTCTCACCGCCCCCCCCCCCCCCCCCCCTACTCACAAGGCAGGCAATACGCTTGACCTCATCTTTACTAGATGCTGTTCTTCTACTAATCTTGCTGCAACTCCCCTCCAAGTCTCCGACCACTACCTTGTATCCTTTTCCCTCTCGCTCTCCTCCAACACTACTCACTCTGCCCCTACTCAGATGGTATTGCGCCATCGCAACCTGCGCTCTCTCTCTCCTGCTACTCTCTCCTTTTCCATCCTATCATCTCTTCCCTCTGCTCAATCCTTCTCCAACCAATCTCCTGATTCTGCCTCCTCAACCCTCTTCTCCTCCCTTTCTGCATCCTTTGACTCTCTATGTCCCCTATTCTCCCCACCGGCTCGGTCCTCCCCTCCTGCTCCGTGGCTTGACGACTCATTGCGAGCTCACAGAACAGGGCTCCGGGCAGCCGAGCGGAAATGGAGGAAAACTAGCCTCCCTGCGGACCTGGCATCTTTTCACTCCCTCCTCTCTACATTTTCTTCCTCTGTTTCTGCTGCTAAAGCCACTTTCTACCACTCTTCCAAGCATCTGCCTCTAACCCTAGGAAGCTCTTTGCTCTTTGCCACCTTCTCCTCCCTCCTGAATCCTCCTCCCCCCTCCCTCTCTGCGGATGACTTTGTCAACCATTTTGAAAAGAAGGTTGACGACATTCGATCCTCATTTGTTAAGTCAAACGACACCGCTGGTCCTGCTCACGTTGCCCTACCCTATGCTTTGACCTCTTTCTCCCCTCTCTCTCCAGATGAAATCTTGCGACTTGTGACAGCCGGCCGCCCAACAACCTGCCCGCTTGACCCTATCCCCTCCTCTCATCTCCAGACCATTTCCGGAGACCTTCTCCCCTACCTCACATCGCTCATCAACTCATCTTTGACCGCTGGCTACGTCCCTTCCGTCTTCAAGAGAGCAAGAGTTGCACCCCTTCTCAAAAAACCTACACTCGATCCCTCCGATGTCAACAACTACATACCAGTATCCCTTCTTTCTTTTCTCTCCAAAACTCTTGAGCGTGCTGTCCTTGGCCTTGCCATCTCCTCTCAGAATGACCTTCTTGATCCAAATCAGTCAGGTTTCAAGACTGGTCATTCAACTGAGACTGCTCTTCTCTGTGTCACGGAGGCTCTCCGCACTGTTAAAGCTAACTCTCTCTCCTCTACTCTCATCCTTCTAGACCTATCTGCTGCCTTTGGTACTGTGAACCATCAGATCCTCCTCTCCACCCTCTCCGAGTTGGGCATCTCCGGCGCGACTCACTCTTGGATTGCGTCCTACCTGACAGGTCGCTCCTACCAGGTGGCGTGGCGAGAATCCGTCTCCGCACCACGTGCTCTCACCACTGGTGTCCCCCAGGGCTCAGTTCTAGGCCCTCTCTTATTCTCGCTATACACCAAGTCACTTGGCTCTGTCATATCCTCACATGGTCTCTCCTATCATTAATACGCAGACGACACACAATTAATCTTCTCCTTTCCCCCTTCTGATAACCAGGTGGCGAATCGCCTTTCTGCATGTCTGGCTAAATGACGTAAATGTAAATGTAGTGTAGTCCAGGTGAGTGTCATAATGCGCTGATGCGAGTAACGATGGTGACAGGTGTGCGCCATAACGAGCAGCCTGGTGACCCAGAGGCCGGAGAGGGACAGCTTGTGAATACAAACTTGTTGGATGCATTTGTTGATTGTTTAGGTTGTGTTTCAGATTATTTTGTTCACAATAGAAATGAACGGTAAATAACGTATTGTGTAATTTTGGAGTCACATTTATTCTAAATAAGAATATAATATGTTTCTAAACGCTTCTACATTAATGTAGATGCTACCATGCTACATTAATGTAGATGCTACCATGCTATATTAATGTAGATGCTACCATGCTACATTAATGTAGATGCTACCATGCTACATTAATGTAGATGCTACCATGCTACACTAATGTAGATGCTATCATGATTACACATAGACCTGAATGAATGACAGAGTTGCAGACGCACAACTATCATACCAACAAGACATGCTAACTACTCACCATTATATTAACAGAGGAGGTTCGCATTTTGGGGGGGGCGGTATGAAACAAGTGTCGCGCGTCACTACTTCACAGGAGAGCCATTTGAATGTAAACTTTTTTAAATGAGTTCTGATTGGTCTGCCATGTAGCATGACATGAGCTGCTCAGTATGTGTAGGTAATCCTTGCTACCGCGGTTTTTATGAAAGATACAAAGTTAGCAATGGAGAACTGCAAGTGTTGCTCTCCACTTTCTGGAGGACCGAGTTTTGAAATCAGTGGAATTAGAGTCTGATAGCTAAGGAGATGGAAGAAATTCTGGCATTTTGATTGCAAATATGCAGAGGGAGTCAAAAAGAGAACACACAGAAGGCTATTGTATAAAACACCTGTAGCTGGATTACATCTTCTAACTAAGGGCAACCATGGCATCTGTGACAGAGAGGGAGAAGTGTCCATCCATTTATACCAGTAAGAGAGTCTAGGTAGCTACATTTTCAGATATCACACGTTTCTAATTTTGTCAGAAAGTTGTTTTCATTTAAAGTTAAAGCGTCCTGTTAGCTATCTAGCTAATGTTAGTTGGCTGGCTCGCTAGCTAACTTTACGTGTATGATCTGTGCATTAATATTATTTGTATCTCAGAGCCATTTGCATGGCTAGTTATAGCCTAATGTTAGCTAGCTAACATTGAACCTGGTTGGTTAGCTACCTGCAGATTCATGCATGGTAGTAACATTATGAGTTGGTATTATGGTTAATTGTTTAGCTAGCTAGTTACATGTCATAAACAAAATACTTCACTACGCAAGTAACCATTTCAATAGATTGTTCATGATGTCACTGCGACAACTTTCAATAGACGTTGCTGGTAAATTCACTCTGACTATCCACTCCGATTTCAGAGCACTCTCGTCTGAGTGTGCTAGAGCGCAGAATAGCTGACAAACCCTCAACACCCGTTGAATATGGTTGGTATCAGTAAACTTTGACAAAAAAAATTGAATTAAATGATTGCCAGCAGCACAGTTACGGTCACCAATCTTGATAACATAAATGCCTAACCAGCTCTGCTAGGTAGAGTAAAATGGTCAGAGTGAAGTGTTCTCTCATTTGTGTCTGGAAGTAGCTAGCAAGCTAGCCAACATTAGCCAGTTAGCTTGGGTGCTTGACTGCTGTTGTTAGGTCAGAACACTCAGATCAACCCTACTCCTCGGCCAGAGCGTCCAGTGTGCTATCTGAACCTGCCAAGTACGAAACATTCCGAATTTACAAACGGACAATCTGACAATGCTCTGAGTTTACAAACACCCAGAGAGCATTCTGACACTCCAGATTGAATTTGTGAACACACCCGTAGTATAAACCAGCCTTTAATCCTTTGGTTGTTTAATACACATGTAAATCCATAAAGAGATGGGCAGGGCTCAGGCTTAAGAGGGTGTGAACATTGCTGAATAGGTGTAGACAAAGAAGAGCTCTCCAGTAGGTGTACCAAAACATTCAAGGTCCATTTTCTTAAAAGTGAGGTTTCAAGTTTATCAACTTTCAAAGAATAATTACTTTCCCATTGTTCCTCAACTGTAGTGTATGATATACAATTTTCTATTTCAGATTTTGCTATCGAGCCGGTCGGTCACATCTATATTGTGCATCTATATCTTTCTCACTCATCATTATTCACGATTCATTCAAGACTATTGGTAATCATGGTTGCATCCACATTAATGTAAAGTGACTCCAAAATGACACAATACATTATTTACCATTAATTTCTGTTCTGCACAAAATAATCTGAAACACACCCAACACAAACGGCAAATGCATTCAACAAGTTTGCAGAGTCACACGCTTGATGTAATCACTTCGTATTAGGAATATGGGATAAAATACTCAACTTTGACTTCTTTAATACCCTTATTGTCACATGCGTCGTAGTGAACAGACCAAGGCGCAGCGTCGTGAGTGCTCATTCTTACTTTTAATGAAAACACTTCAATAACAAAATAACAAACGACCAACAGTTCCGTCAGGTAACAACAACTAAACGGAAAATAACCACAAAACCCAAAGGAAAACAGGCTGCCTAAGTATGGCTTCCAATCAGAGACAACGAAAGACACCTGCCTCTGATTGGAAACCATACTCGGCCAAACATGGAAAACGAAACATAGAAATAGAAAACTAGAACAAATTCCCCTAGAATCAAAAACCCCAAACCACACAAACAACCCCCCTGCCACGCCCTGACCATACTACTATGGCAAATGACCCTTTTCACTGGTCAGGACGTGACACTTATAAGTACATTTGTCCCAATACTTGTTGTCCCCTAAAATGGGGTGACTATGTACAAAAAGTGCTGTAATTTCTAAACGGTTCACCCGATATTAATGAAAATACCCTCAAATTAAAGCTGATAGTGTGTACTTTAATCTCATTGTATCATTTCAAAGTGCTGGAGTACAGAGCCAAAACAACAAAAAATGTGTCACTGTTCCAATACTTTTTGGAGTTCACTGTTGTAGTGCACTATTTTCAACCAGAGTCCTATGGGTCCTAGTTATAAGTAGTACATTATATAGGGAATAGGGTGCCATTTGGGATACAATGGGGAGAATCTGTTTTCAGGATGTCCTTTTTTGGATCTCAATAGATAACAAGTGTCTCTGCCAGGGAGTGACGTATCGTATCACAGATGTAGAACCGTTTCTATTCTCTTTCATGTTGGTCCAAATCATATAGGACATGCTCACAACAATCCCATCGGTCTACTAGCTAACCCTCCACACACACACACACACAAGCTTTCAGAGAGAGACATAAACACACCTGGGTGTGTATGTGTGTGTGTCACGGCAGACACAAGACAAGGCTGTGACCTCACTCCCACAGAAGCTGTTAAAGGGATAAAAATGTGGATGTTGATACTGAGCCAGGTATGTCTGAAGGTGAGGTAGTCAGAGAGAGAGAGAGATAGAGATGTGACAGACAGAGTGAGAGAGAGCGACAGAGAGAGAGAGAGACAGAGAAAATGACAGAGAGAGATATACGTCAACAGCAACCTTGGGAAAATCCTCTGCATTATCATTAACAGCAGACTCAGTGAAAACAATGTACTGAGCAAATGTCTAATTGGCTTTAGGTGCCTTTTGGCAAACTCTAAGCGGGCTGTCAAGTGCCTTTTACTGAGGAGTGGCTTCCGTCTGGCCACTCTACCATGAAGGCCTGATTGGTGGAATGCTGCAGAGATGGCGGTCCTTCTGGAAGGTTCTCTCATCTCCACAGAGGAACTCCAGAGCTCTGTCAGAATGACCATCGGGTTCTTGATCACCTCCCTGACCGAGGGCCTTTCCCCCGATTGCTCAGTTTGGCTGGGCGGCAGCTCTAGGAAGAATCTTGGTGGTTCCAAACTTCATCTGTGTTCTTGGCGGCCTTCAATGCTGCAGAAATATTTTGGTACTCTTCCCCAGATCTGTGCCTCGACACAATCCTGTATCTGAGCTCCACGGACAATTCCTTCGACCTCATTGCTCGGTTTTTGCTCTTACATGCACTGTCAACTGTGGGACCTTATATAGACAGGTGTGTGCCTTTCCAAATCATGTCCAATCAATTGAATTTACCGCAGGTGCACTCTAATCAATTTGTAGAAACATCTAAGGATGATCAATGGAAACAGGATGCACCTGAGCTCAGTTTCCAGTCTCATAGCAAAGAGTGTGAATATTCTATTTTATATATTTATTAAATGTGCAAACATTTCTAAAAACCTGTTTTCACTTTGTCATTATGGGGTATTGTGATGTCATTATGGGGTATGTGATGTCATTATGGGGTATTGTGTGTAGTTCGCTGAGATTTTTTTTATTTTTATCAATTTTACAATAAGGCTGTAACGTAACAAAATGTGGGAATAGTCAAGGGGCCATATTATATCTGAATACTTTCAGAAGGCACTGTATGTATCAGCCTACAATTTATACAAATAGGCCCTATTATATATTAAAAACAAATCCTCTAACTTTGTAGGCGGCATGTGCTGCACCAGAATCACATTCTCTTCTGCTTCATCATGGTTTGGAACGGTGTACATAATTCCTGTCCATATTATACAATACAATACAACACAGTACATTAATACAGTTCACACTAAAAAAGATTAGCCTACTGGATAATTTACAGTATTTACCCAAGAGAGCATTTACAGTTGAAGTTTACATACACTTTAGCCAAATACATTTAAACTCAGTTTTTCATGATTCCTGACATTTAATCCTAGTAAAAATTCCCTGTCTTAGGTCAGTTAGGATCACCACTTTATTTTAAGAATGTGAAATGTCAGAATAATAGTAGAGAGAATGATTTATTTCAGCTTTTATTTGTTTCATCAGATTCCCAATGTGTCAGAAGTTTACATACACTCAATTAGTATTTGGTAGCATTGTCTTTAAATTGTTTAATTTGGGTCAAATATTTCAGGTAGCCTTCCACAAGCTTCCCACAATAAGTTGGGTGAATTTTGGCCCATTCCTCCTGGCAGAGCTGGTGTAACTGAGTCAGGTTTGTAGGCCTCCTTGCTCGCACACGCTTTTTCAGTTCTGTCCACAAATGTTCTATTGGATTGAGGTCAGGGCTTTGTGATGACCACTCCAATACCTTGACTTTGTTGTTCTTAAGCCATTTTGCCACAACTTTGGAAGTATGCTTGGGGTCA
The DNA here is from genome assembly GCF_901001165.1 of Salmo trutta. Lineage (NCBI taxonomy): Eukaryota > Metazoa > Chordata > Actinopteri > Salmoniformes > Salmonidae > Salmo > Salmo trutta. The sequence goes on from NC_042991.1 coordinate 34,769,327, forward strand.
TTGTCCATTTGGAAGACCCATTTGCGACCAAGCTTTAACTTCCTGACTGATGTCTTGAGATGTTGCTTCAATATATCCACAATTTTCCATCCTCATGATGCAATCTATTTTGTGAAGTACACCAGTCCCTCCTGCAGCAAAGCACCCCCACAACATGATTCTGCCACCCCCGTGCTTCACGGTTGGGATGGTGTTCTTCGGCTTGCAAGCCTCCCCCTTTTTCCTCCAAACATAACGATGGTCATTATGGCCAAACAGTTCTATTTTTGTTTCATCAGACCAGAGGACATTTCTCCAAAAAGTACGATCTTTGTCCCCATGTGCAGTTCCAAACTGTAGTCTGGCTTTTTTATGGCGGTTTTGGAGCAGTGGCTTTTTCCTTGCTGAGCGGCCTTTCAGGTTATGTCGATATAGGACTCGTTTTACTGTGGATATAGATACTTTTGTAGCTGTTTCCTCCAGCATCTTCACAGGGTCCTTTGCTGTTGTTCTGGGATTGATTTGCACTTTTCGCACCAAAGTACGTTCCTCTCTAGGAGACAGAACGCGTCTCCTTCCTGAGCGGTATGACGGCTGCGTGGTCCCATGTAGTTCATACTTGTTTGGAAATTTCTCCCAAAGATGAACCAGACTTGTGGAGGTCTACATTTTTTTCTGAGGTCTTGGCTGATTTCTTTTGATTTTCCCATGATGTCAAGCAAAGAGGCACTGAGTCTGAAGGTAGGCCTTGAAATATATCCACAAGTACACCTGCAATTGACTCAAATTATGTCACTTAGCCTATCAGAAGCTTCTAAAGCATGACATAATTTTCTGGAATTTTCCAAGCTGTTTAAAAGCACAGTCAACTTAGTGTATATAAACTTCTGACCCACTGGATTTGTGATACAGTGAGTTATAAGTGAAATAATATGTCTGTAAACAATTGTTGGATAATTTACTTGTGTCATGCACAAAGTAGATGTGCTAACCGACTTGCCAAAATTATAGTTTGTTTACAAGAAATTTGTGGAATGGTTGAAAAACGAGTTTTAATGACTCCAACCTAAGTGGTATGTAAACTTCTGACTTCAATTGTAGCTAGCTACATCAATGGGATTTTTTTTTTCTGTTGTTCGTAAAGTTCAGTAGCCTATATGTATTGGATAACGGCTCAATCATTTGGGCTTTTGGCGGTTTAGGCTTATTAAATATATGGCTCATTTGACACTTACAGTTTTGGCGGGAAATATCTGGTTACCCATGAGAAAAGGGATTCATTCTCAGGATGGAACATTTTGTAAAATACCAGAAAAATATTTAACCCTTGACTCTACAAGGTGTCAAAAGCATTCTACAGGGATACTGGCCCATGTTGACTCCAATGCTTCCCACAGTTGTGTCATTTGGCCGGTAGTGAATCTCTACTCCAAATAGCTCGTTCAATCTCATCCCACAGATGCTCAATCAAATTGAGATCTGGTGACTGGGCAGGCCAGTCACCAGCCTAATAAGCTGAATTCACTGTCATGTCCGTGGAACTATTCCTGGACAATCATAGTCTTGTGGATTTTTTATTTATTTAACCTTTATTTAACTAGGCAAGTCAGTTAAGAACAATTTCTTATTTACAATGACGACCTACACCAGCCAAACCCGGACAACGCTGGGCCAATTGTGCGCCGCCCAATCACGGCCGGTTGTGATACAGCCTGGATTCGAACCAGGGTGTGTGTAGTTCCTAAACGATATCATAACCGCCATCGATAAGAGACACTACTGTGCAGCCGTCTTCGGCCAAGGATTTCGACTCTGTCAATCACCACATTCTTATCGGCAGACTCAACAGCCTTGGTTTCTCAAAAGACTGCCTCGCCTGGTTCACCAACTACTTCTCTGATAGAGCTCAGTGTGTCAAATCGAAGGGCCTGTTGTCCGGACCTCTGGCAGTCTCTATGGGGGTGGCACAGGGTTCAATTCTCGGGTCGACTCTTTTTATACATCAATTATGTCGCTCTTGCTGCTGGTGATTCTTTGATCCACCTCTACACAGACAACACCATTCTGTATACTTCTGGCCCCTCTTTGGACACTGTGTTAACTACCCTCCAGACGAGCTTCAATGCCATACAACACTCCTTCCGTGGCCTCCAACTGCTCTCATAAATGGAAGTAAAACTAAATGCATGCTATTCAACCTATCACTGCCCGCCCGTCCAGCATCACTGCTCTGGACGGTTCTGACTTACATGGACAACTACAAATACCTAGGTGTCTGGTTAGACTGCAAACTCTCCTTCCAGACTCACATTAAGCATCTCCAATCCAAAATTTAACCTAGAATCGGCTTCCTATTTCGCAACAAAGCATCCTTCACTCATGCTGCCAAACATACCCTCGTAAAACTGACTATCCTACCGATCTTTGACTTCAGTGATGTAATTTGCAAAATAGCCTCCAACACTCTACTCAGCAAATTGGATGTAGTCTATCACAGTGCCATCAGTTCTGTCACCAAAGCCCCATATACTACCCACCACTGCGACCTGTATGCTCTCATTGACTGGCCCTCGCTTCATATTTGTTGCCAAACCCACTGGCTCCAGGTCATCTATAAGTCTTTGCTAGGTAAAGCCCCACCTTATCTCAGCTTACTGGTCATCATAGCAACACCCACCCATAGCACGCGCTCCAGCAGGTATATTTCACTGGTCATCCCCAAAGCCAACTCCTGCTTTGACCACCTTTCCTTCCAGTTCTCTGCTGCCAATGACTGGAACGAATTGCAAAAATCCCTCAAGCTGGTGTCCCTCACTAGCTTTAAGCATCAGCTGTCAGAGCTGCTTACCGATCATTGCACCTTTACACATTCCATCTGTAAATAGCCCAACTACCTCATCCCCATATTGTTATTTATTTATTTTTGCTCCTTTGTACCCCAGTATCTATACTTGCACATTCATCTTCTGCACATCTATCACCCCAGTATTAATGCTAAATTGTAATTATTTCACGACTATGGCCTATTTATTGCCTTACCTCCCTAATCTTACTTCATTTGCACACACTGTATATAGATTTTTCTATTGTGTTATTGACTGTACATTTGTTTATCCCATCTGTAACTCTGTGTTGTTTGTGTCGCACTGCTTTGCTTTGTCTTGGCCAGGTCGCAGTTGTAAATGAGAACTTGTTCTCAACTGGCCTACCTGGTTAAATAAAGGTGAAATAAAAAATAAATAAAAAAATAAAAAAACACCTCTAGCACTGAGATGCAATGCCTTAGACCACTGCACGATGGCTGCCAAACACTTAGTGAGCGCTGCCAGAATTCACAACAAAATCATATGGGGGAGAGTTATGAGATTAGAAACAATTATAGCAACACCTCTTTAAAACAAGAGGTGAGAGAAAAATATCCTATACATTCGCAGATTTAACATTTATTTCCTCCTCTATTGTTGCAATACCATAATATGTAGCAATGTGGTTTCAGATGGCTTAGACTCAGGGGCTTGGCTCCTGTGTGTCCCAGATACAGTAATAAATAACAGGTGTTGAAGTCCCAAATAGCATCTGGGATCGCTTTGCCAATCGTAGAGCACACGTTTGTTGAGGACAGGGCTGTACATTTGAAATATTGGTAGCACTGGTAGTTAGGTACCTTTCATTGAAATTACAAAAATACTTGTCATGAAATTACAAAGTAATTTGTGGAATATTAAGTTTTTATATTGTAAAAGCACTATTTTCCTTTTTATATGAATTGCACAGAAAAGTGTACACTGTCTCTTTAAGAATGTTAAGTTTATGAGTGAAGACATACAAGAGATCAGATCTGTCATTCATTCATTGATATTGATCACTGATCTCCTGAAGAAGCTATCCCTTTTCCTTTATTTTTATTTCTGTACCCCTACATGTTTCAATATGGGCATTTCCGTTGAAAAAGACCCATGGTCACCAACGTGTAAAGTTCATAGGAGCATATCAAATTGGGTGTCCAATGAAAGCTAATAGTCTATATTTTGGGGGGAAATGAAGACATAGATACATTTGTCAACCATTTTCTATCTTTAAAATAGGCACAAGTAAAAGCTTTGATTTCTGGACAAACAGATTGGGAAAAAAGGTATTGGAAAACATAGCAGAAAAAGTCTTAAAAGGTATTAGAAATATATCAATGTTGAAGTAAACAGCCCTGCTGTAGCGTAACTGGCTGCAGGGAAGTTAGGTGCAGGAGAGCAGAATTGGGTAGCAAACGGAGCCCTTTATTACGGCGAATAAACACACAGCGTAACAGTGTAGGTTCCGTCCCTCTCTTCGCCCCAACCTGGGCTCGAACACATCAACAACTGACACCCACGAAGCATCGTTACCCATCGCGCCACAAAAGCCGTGGCCCTTGCGACGCAAGGGGAACAACCACTTCAGGTTTCAGAGCGAGTGACGTCACTGATTGAAACGCTATTAGCGCGCACCACCGCTAACTAACTAGTCATTTCACATCGGTTACACTCACCCCCCTTTTGACCTCCTCCTTTTCCGCAGCAACCAATGATCCGGGTCACGGCACCAATGTAACAGTGTAGGTTCCGTCCCTCTCTTCGCCCTAACCTGGGCTCGAACCAGGGACCCTTGCACACATCAACAACTGACACCCACGAAGCATCGTTACCCATCGCGCCACAAAAGCCGCGGCTCTTGCGACGCAAGGGGAACAACCACTTCAGGTCTCAGAGCGAGTGACGTCACTGATTGAAACGCTATTAGCGCGCACCACCGCTAACTAACTAGCCATTTCACATCGGTTACAACAGCACTAGGAAAACTAAACAAATACGGGTTGACATAACCCGGCGCAAACCAGTCTGACGTGCACATACACGTAACAACAAACAATTCCACACACAGACATGGGGGGAACAGAGGGTAATATACATTCAGTTTGATGAGGGAATGTGAACCAGGTGTGCGGGGAAACAATACAAAACAAATGGAAAATGAAAGGTGGAGCGGCGATGGCTAGAAGACCGGAGACGTCGACCGCCGAACGCCGCCCTGACAAGGAGAGGGACCGACCTCGGCGGAAGTCGTGACACCTGCCAACTAATATCTTATGCTGTACTTTTAAGATACAGTATGTTCTAATTTCTCTCCCTCATGAAGTATAAGTAACAATTAATGCTAGACCGACCAATTATTTATTGCGATATTACTGATATACATTTTGTTTATGAATTATTAAGTGACTAAAACTTTGCAATTCTGTTTCATATTGGTAATAGAATGACCAAAACAATCAGTAACAGAACTGAATTGGCTACAATGGGAAATCATAATAGTCACAAACCACAGTTGGACCACCTGCTACTGTCCTCTCGTCCACTGGTATGTTCAGCTCAGAATGGTTCTTTGTCTTTCCGTTGAATAGGTCAAACCATGAGTGTTAAAACAGTCTGAGTCTGGACAACCCCTCCCTCTCTCTCCCTCTCCCTCTCCCTCTCCCTCTCCCTCTCCCTCTCCCTCTCCCTCTCTCACAATCTCCAGTTACTGAGACCTACCCATGAGCCCCCTCTCTTTCAATTTACTGTAGCCAGCATCCAACGTCCATGAACGTTGATATTAACGTCCACAGACGGACCGGACTGGACCAAAACTGAACCTATCATAGACGTACACTGAGTATATCAAATCAATCAAATCAAATTTATTTATATAGCCCTTCGTACATCAGCTGAAATCTCAAAGTGCTGTACAGAAACCCAGCCTAAAACCCCAAACAGCAAGCAATGCATGTGAAAGAAGCACGGTGGCTGGGAAAAACTCCCTAGGAAAAACTCCTGAGAAAGGCCAAAAACCTAGGAAGAAACCTAGAGAGGAACCAGGCTATGAGGGGTGGCCAGTCCTCTTCTGGCTGTGCCGGGTGGATATTATAACAGAACATGGTCAAGATGTTAAAATGTTCGTAAATGACCAGCATGGTCAAATAATAATAATCATAGTAATTGTCGAGGGTGCAACAAGCACGTCCGGTGAACAGGTCAGGGTTCCGTAGCCGCAGGCAGAACAGTTGAAACTGGAGCAGTATACCAAACATTAGGAACACCTTCCTAATAATGAGTACAGCACCGTACAGTGAGGGGACCCATGATGTAATTCCATTACCGTAATTCCATTACTGGGTGTAAATCCACTTCACTTACTGTAGTTCAAAAACCAAAATATATTTTTTCGAACTCAATGTGTCATGTCATAGCTGACACCTCGTTCTTTCTGCAGACAAGTTTGAATCTTATTTCGGAGCAGATATTTAACCGTTTTTGGAATTGCCCATATACTGATAAAGTTACCAGGTTGCTAGCTAACTACCTAGCGAACATGACTGAACCAGGTATAAACAAATGGTTAAAGCTGGAATCTGTCGCCGTGAAACTGTTGCGTTGGTTTGGGATATTACAACAACAAAGACGTTACTTCAGACGACCAACACTGTTCACCTCTGACCTCGTTACACATCATTGCACTCCCGATAGACAAGCAGAGTATCAGTTTAAAATGAGGCCGGCCAATGAGGATAAGAATAGGAACAAAGTTAGTGCCGGTAATATGGGTCACAACTTTTGAACGGTTTGGGCTAGAGACAACCTGTTTTCTTTGTACAGTGCAACCGCTTTTTCATCCAGGGCACTCGGAAACAGGGACTGTGGTTGAATATTAGCCGGTACAGCGAAGTGTAATTATTCTCTGGGTAATTATTTTCTAGGTGCACTGGTGCTCCCCCCCCCCCCCCCCAAAAAAAAAAGAAATCCAGGTCGCACAGCAAAAAAAAAATCACAGTTTAAAGCCCTGGTTGAGAGAGACTAGAATGGCCATATTATTGCTATAATTACTGTAGACATAGGCCTTCTGCTGATTAAACAAGATGGCTGACACTTTTATGGCCAAAAGAGTCACTGTGACTAGGTTCCCATCCAACCATTTTATGTGAGTAAAGTACATGTCGGATAAAAAATGTCAAGACAGGCCTGATGGAAACAGTGATTTGTCTGTAAACTTTTCAAATGTAGCCAAAACTTAATAAGCTAGACAGGGTTGAAGTTTATTAGGCTACAGATTTAATACATTATGACAAACTTCACAGGGTGGTGAAATTGCACAGTGATGAGTTTGATGCTCCTTTCCAATAAATATAGAGGGTCTTATTCTGGTGATATGATGATCGATCCTTAGCTGCCGTAGTAATCTAATCCTGTAGGCTAGCATACCCACACTCTTATCTGCAAGCTGTTGGCTAGAGGTTTTGTGACAAAAGTTGAAAATGTGATGGAAACACATTGAACTTTAGATTTTTATTAGGTTCATGAAAACTTTAGACCAGAGCCCTATTCCCTATATAGTGGTACTACTATAGACCAGAGCCCTATTCCCTATATAGTGGACTACAATAGACCAGAGCCCTATTCCCTATATATAGTGCACTACTATAGACCAGAGCCCTATTCCCTATATAGTGCACTACTATAGACCAGAGCCCTATTCCCTATATAGTGCACTACTTTAGACCAGAGCCCTATTCCCTATATAGTGCACTACTATAGACCAGAGCCCTATTCCCTATATAGTGCACTACTTTAGACCAGAGCCCTATTCCCTATATATAGTGCACTACTTTAGACCAGAGCCCTATTCCCTATATATGGTGCACTACTATAGACCAGAGCCCTATTCCCTATATAGTGCACTACTATAGACCAGAGCCCTATTCCCTATTTAGTGCACTTCTCAAATGACCAGAGCCCTATTCCCTATATAGTGCACTACTATAGACCAGAGTCCTATTCCCTATATAGTGCACTACTATAGACCAGAGCCCTATTCCCTATGTAGTGCTCTACTTTTTGAGCAGGGCCCACAAGGCTTTCAGTTAAGAAGGTTAAGAAGTGAATGCTGAGCAGAACAAGAACCAAAGAGCAGCAGAGTCAAGCCACAACTGGAAAGACCACAACCATTAGATTATATAGGGCTATGAGGTTGAGGTTATTTCTGGAATGTGGACCTGACCGATATGTAGGAAGTCAACCATTCAGCCGTAAGCCGAGGCTACACATAATTTAAACGTCAGTGTCGTCATGCAGGAGTTAGCCTCCGTACCAAATGGCACTCTACTCCCTACATAGTGCAATACTACCCTATGGGTCCTGGTCAAAAGTAGTACCATTTGGGACTTAGACATGTACATAGTGTATGTAGCTAGTGTATTAAAACCTTTCATTTTTAATCACAGCAATGTGCCTTTGTAATATGGTGTTTTCTAACAGGGTTACACTTCAAAACAGTTCCCGTGCTATTTTCTGTGTATAGCTGTTCTTTGAGGTGTATATTTTATACATGAATTACATGCAACAGGGTTTACCATCCCATACTATTTTCTGCACATAGTTTCGCTTTGAATTCATATAGTTATAACCAACCAACCATACCACAACCACAAGCAGAAACAAGGTCAATATCAACTTGGCTTCTTCAGATGTCAACAGTTGTTTTCCTGTTTGGTTGATGTATTCATGTGATCATGTATTCTTATTGTGTGAGAAGCTCAAAACGGGGACATTTGAGTTCTGTTTTGGACTCGTCGTTGTTTTGAATATAGATATAACGGTTTCCTTCTTTTATCGAATTGAATATAGCTTTATTGATATTGTTTCAAAATCAAATCAGAGGCTGAATGAGAACAGTGTGGAGAGTACACCGAGGCCCCTGGCTTGTACCGGCCTGTCATGTAATGAAAGATGTGTTACACGGTAACACACAGTGACAATGTATATGATCTGGTGCAGGTCTAAATCACAGTATCTGAACAACAGCTATGATCAAAGGAGAGGAGAGGTTGTTTCTGTTCTGAAATCTTGGGTTTCAGATTTGGATCCCACACTGTCTCCTCTCTCATCGACACTCAAATGGGTTTGACAACACATAAAAGCGAGCGAGTTCTGGGAGACTATTCATCCAAACGCTAAAAAACTTTGTGTCTGCCGTCAACAGAAAACTTTGTGTCTCCCGTTAACAGAAAACTTTGTCTCCCGTCAACAGAAATACTCCACATCATCAAACTTTTGAAATACCAGTAGGAGTGTTCAGAGTTTGATATTGTGAAATGGAAAATGACTGCACATGATGTGCTGGCCAGGACAGGACAGGACCCGGGTCTTGCGACAATCCAGTCAGTCGTAAAAAGTCAATCGAACTCACTGATTTAATTGCCATTTTTACTACCCCAGAGGTGTTGATCGCTGGAGACTTTAATCGTGCATGGAGAACGCAGGATGCTGACTGTTTAAAGGATTTTTATACTAATCTAAATTTTTCCCAGCTAATTACAAAGCCTACTCGTCCAAACTTAAAAGACCCTACAAAATCGACTTTGATTGTCCTCATATTTACAAATACTCCAGAGAAATATGCCGGGAGTAGGGTATTTGCTTTGGATTTTAGTGACCACTGTGTCATTGTATGTGTCAGGGATATACGGATGCCTCGATCCAAACCTTGTTTTATCAACAAGAGGAATTTTAAACATTTCAGTGAACTGGTCTTTATTTTTGGTGACTTTGATTCTATTGCATCTATACCTGACCCAGAGTTGGCTCTGAAGCACTTCTCAAATGTTTTCAATTGTATTGTAGATAAACATGCTCCCTTTAAAAAAACGGAGAATTAAAAATAGGTCTTGCCCTTGGTTCAGTCCAGAGTAATCTGAAGTCATACACAACAGATAATCTACCCAAAGCTAGATTCACAGACTCTGTCCCAGACTGGCAGTCTTTCAGGCGATTGAGTTTTGAGTTTGAGTTTATTTTTACAGGGACAGTGTACATTAATCAACGTTTCAGTTAAAGTGCTGGTTTTAGCCAGCCGGCTAATATTCAACCACAGTCCCTGGGCAGGTTATTAAAAACAATTACAATATAGACAATCATTGAGCAGTGAGCACACGCAGAGCAACATAGGACAAGCAAGACATAGCATACAGACAGAGAAACATAGCACAAAGAGCAACAAGACAAAATCCATAAAAGCAGCAAAGTGTTTCCACACCTCACAAGCTACAGACAACAGACAACATGGAAAGCAGCAATACACAGCTAGGGATTATGTTCACAAATCTGATTGACCTTTAGCCATGTCTTCATGTTTTTTGTGAAAGTGTGATAGGTGGTGCAGTTATGTGCGTCTGATGGCAGTGTATTCCAGACATGGGAAGCTCTCACAGAGAAAGCGGATTTACTAAAGGTGCTTTTCCTTAAGGGAACTATACAGTCACCTCTCATGGCAGACCTTGTGGATGTGCTGCAATATGTTTAGGTTTTCTGTTTAACAAAAGTACTGAGTGGAGGGGGAGCCAGGCCATTTAGGATCTTGAATACAAGACATGCGTAGGTGTATTGAACAAGATTTTCCCAACTCAGGAGCTCATGCTTTCTGAGGATGTAACAGTGATGATGGCTATTGGGCTTCCTATCGAGCACTTTCAGAGCCTGGTTGTAGACAGAAATCTGTGAGTAAAACTAGTTAAAAAAAAGCTAAATCTGATTATTACGTTAATACACTATCTGAATGCACAGGGAACCCAGCTAAATGTTGGAAAGCTGTTACGTCACTGAAGGGTTGTGTCTCCTCTTCTCTCCCCAAAGAAATTCATTTAGATTCTGGCCCTATTAGTGACAAAATGTATATAATTAATGCATTTAATCACCATTTTATCTCTGCGGGCTATATATTTGAATGTATTTCAAAGCCAGCTCTTCAAATGAGTAGTTTTGATGTTGATGGTGAAAATATATTGAATGATACTGAAAACGCAGGTCGGGAGTTTTCTTTTCGGAAATTCCCTGATAAAGAAGTCCTGGATGGTTTGTTAACATTACAGAAAAAACTAAATCCACAGTGGCTGATCATTTGGAGCCTGTGCTGCTTAAGCATGCAGCTTCCTTTATTGCTCTCTCAGTAGCCCACATTTTTTATTTAACGTTGTTATCAGGAAGTAAAAGCATGGAAATCCACATATGTCCTGCCACGTCCTGCCACTCCGTAAGGGTGGGGATACAAATGATCTTGACAACTATCGCCCCATTTCAAGACTACCTTGTTAAGCTAAGATTCTTGAATCCTTGCTTAATGTACAACTTTGTTCCTTTTTATCTGATAATTGTATTTGTAATATAAACCAATCAGGGTTTAGGCCTGGGCATAGTACTACCGCAGCAGCCAGGCTAGTTGTTAATGATCTTGTCAATGCCCAAGATGCTAAAAAGAGCTGTGCTGCCTTGTTTATTGACAGGTCAAAGGCGTTCGACACTGTTGATCATTCTGTTTTGCTGAAGAAGTTATCAAAAATAGGCTTGGGATGTACAGCCTGTTTATGGTTTCAGAATTATCTTAGCTGCAGAACTCAGGACATCTTGACAGACGGGGTTAAATCTGAATTTCTTGAGATTCAAAAAGGTGCTCGATTTTAGGTCCATTATTGTTCACCTTGTATATTAATGACATAGGAAACAGTGTTATGACTTGTAACATGCATCTCTATGCAGATGACACAGGTTTGTATTCCTGTGCCGCCGCAGTGCAGCAGGCCATTCGTGAACTTCAGCATGACTTTGATTCAATTCAGAAATCACTTACAGATCTTAAACTAGTGTTAAATACAAGTAAAAACAAGCTCATGCTGTTCTCTAGGTCAAGAAAAGGTTGGCCCTGAGGACCTGCATATTTGCGCTAGAAATGGAGGCCAAATTGAGCTTGTTTCTCAATATAAGTACCTGGGTGTCTGGAATGATGACAAGTTGTCCTTTATAACGCATATAGAACATCTGACAAAGAAACTAAGATCCATGATTGTTTTTTTAAATCGAAATAAATCATGCCTTAGTATTAAAAATAAGAGAAAGATTGTTCAAATAACGCTTCTCCTTGTATTGAATTTTGGTGATATTGTTTACATACATGTGGCAACCTCTGTTTTGAAACCCTTGGACGCAGTCTACCATTCAGCAATACGTTTTATCACAGGGGACAATTTAACGACTCCTCGTAGTAGTCAGTATGAAATGTGGGATGGACCTCTCTGTCTGAAAGAGAGCTGCATTCTCCTTTACTTACTTACAAAGCAATCTGACAGAAACTCTCTCCATATGTAACATCATTAAATAATAGAAGAATCATAAGTTACCAAACCCAATTCTCAGGAATGGATAACATTAGAGATCCCTTCAGTCTCCACAGATTTGGGAAAATCTGCGTTTTGTTTTTTTCCACCTAATTTGAGGAATAGTCTGCAGAGCTCACTGTTTTATACACGTATATGTGTGTGTGTAACATTATAGCTTCCGTCCAAACCAGGGACCTTCTGCACACATTGACAACAGCCACCCTCGAAGCATCGTTACCCATCACTCCACAAAAGCCACGGCCCTTGCAGAGCAAGGGGAACAACTACTTCAAGGTCTCAGAGCGAGTGACGTCACCGATTGAAACGTTATTAGCGCGTACCCTGCTAACTAGCTAGCGATTTCACACCGGTTAAATATGTTATTTTATTATTCTGTTTTTATTGTAATGTAAACTAGGGCTCTCTTGTAAAATATATTTTTTTCATCTCAATGTGATTACCTGTCTAAATAAAGGTTTAAAAAAATGAATTAAATTAAAAGAGGGAGATAAACCAGCCACGTCAGCCACCCTAAACCAGCCACGTCTAGAGGACAGACTAAACCTTTTAAACCAGCCACGTCTAGAGGACAGACTAAACCTTTTAAACCAGCCACGTCTAGAGGACAGACTAAACCTTTTAAACCAGCCACGTCTACAGGAGGACAGACCTAACCTTTTAAACCAGCCACGTCTAGAGGATAGACTAAACTGTGTTTACATTTTATGTCTCAGAGTTAACAGCCCTCTGTTTCAAGATAGACTGGTAGGGAGTACCAGAAAGATTCTACTGATGATTTGATTCTCAGACTATGGTTGACCTCAATGCATACTTAGGTTCAAATACTATTTGAAATGATTTAAAATACTTTAACTGAGCTTGATCGAGCTTGCCTGGCGCAATGGAACCAATTGAATAGTCCCAAAACTGCAAACTCTGCCTACAGTGCCATTAGAAAGTATTCACACCCATTGACTTCTTCCACATTTTGTTATTTTACAGCCTGAATTGAAAATTGATTTAAATTGAGATGTTTTGTCACTGAATCTAACACAATACCCCATAATGTCAAAGTGGAATTATGTTTTTCAAAAGTTTAATAAATTAATTAAAATGAAAATCTGAAATATCTTGAGTCAATAATTATTCAACCCTATTGTTATGGCCAGCCGAAATACTGTAAGTTCAGGAGTAAAAATGTCCTTAACAACTCATATAAGTATTTGCATGGACTCTGTCTGTGTGTAATAATAGTATTTAACATGATTTTGGAATGACTACCTCATCTCTGTACCCGACACAACAAATTATCTGTAAGGTCCCTCAGTCGAGCGGGGAATTTCAAACACAGATTCAACCACAAAGACTGAGGATGCGGCCGAGGACAGGAATGCGTACAAGAAGTCCCGTTACGACCTCCGCAGAGTCATCAAATGAACAAAAGGACAATATAGGAATCATATTACACAGGCTCTGATGCCTTCCGCATGTGGCAGGGGCACAGCCCATTACGGATTACAAAGGAAGACCCAGCCATGATCTGCCCAAAGATGCCTCTCTACCAGACCAACTCGATACATTTTATGCACGGTTTGACAATAACAACATCGTGCCGGGTGTGAGGGCCGTCACTGACCCAGAGGACTGGGTGAACTCGCTTTCCGAGGCCGACATGAGTAAGGTCTTTAATCAGGTTAACACCCGCAAAGCCACGGGCCCAACGGTATTCCAGGGCGCGTTCTCAGAGTATGCACAGAACAGCTGGCAGACATATTCACTGTAATTTTCAACCTCTCCTTGTCCCAGTCTGTAATCCCCATGTTTTAAGATGACCGCCATCATTCCTGTTCCCAAGAAGTCTAAGGCTTCCTGCCACAATGACTACCACCCTGTAGCACTCACTTCTGTAATCATGAAGTGCTTTGAGAGGCTGGATATGGCACACATCAACTCCACCATCCCAGACACCCTAGACCCACCCCAATTTGCATACCGCCCCAACAGATCCATAGATGACGTAATCTCAATTGCTTTCCACACTGCCCTCACCCACCTAGATATGAGCAATACCTATGTGAGAATGCACTTTATTGACTACAACTCATCGTTCAACACCATTGTCCCCTCCAAGCTCGTCACCAACCTTAGGACTCTGGGTCTGAATACCTCTCTCTGCAACTGGATCCTGGAATTCTTGATGGGTCAACCCCAGGTGGTGAGGGTAGGCAGTGTCACCTCCACCACACTTACCCTCAACACATGGGCCCCACAGGGGTGTGTGCTTAGTCCCCTCCTGTACTCACTGTTCACCCACAAATGCAAAAGCTGATTGATCATGGAATACAGGAAATGGGGGGACGAGCACACCGCCATTTACATCGATGGGGCTTCAGTGGAGGGGTCTAGAGCTTCAAGTTCCTCAGTGTCCACATCATTAAGAACTTAAAATGGTCCACGCACACAAGCACAGTTGTGAAGAAGGCGCGATAGCTGACTGGCTGCATCACTGCTTGGTATGGCAATAGCACAGCCCTTGATCGCATGGCACTACAGAGGGCAGAGCACCCTGCCATCCAGGACCTCTACATCAGGCGGTGTGAAAGGAAGATCAGGAAAATAGTTAAAGATTCCAGCCACCCAAGCCATAGACTATTCCCTCTGCTTCCTCATGGCAGGTGATACCGGTGCATCAAGACCAGCGCCAACAGGCTCTAGAACAACTTCCATCCTCAAGCAATAACACTGATAAATAGCGAACAAAATAGCTACATGAACTATCTGAGTTAACCAATTTGTAAGTCGCTCTGGATAAGAGCGTCTGCTAAATGACTTAAATGTAATGTAAATGTAACCTTGTGTCCTCATTGACCTTTTAATTTTTGCACTGTCTATGCACACTCATTGGGCCCTACACACTTACACACACTGTCCCTACAACACACACACAAACACCTTTGAGCATGGTGAAGTTATTAATGACACTTTGGATGGTGTATTAATACACCCAATCACTACAAATATTCAGGTGTCCTTTCTAACTCATTTGCCGGAGAGGAAGGAAACGGCTCAGGAATTTCTAAAACATGTTTTCACTTTGTCATTATGGTGTATTGTGCATAGATGGGAGAGCATTTTTGTATATTTAATCCATTTTGAATTCAGACTGTAACACAACCGAAAGTGGAATAAGTCAAGGGGTAAGTATTGTCAAAGACTCCAGTCACCCAAGTCATAGACTGTTCTCTCTGCTACCGCACGGCAAGTGGTACTGGAGTGCCAAGTCTGGGTCCAAAATGATCATTAACTGCTTCTACCCCCAAGCCATAAGACTGCTGAAAAATTTTGCAAATGGCCACCCAGACTATTTACATTGCCCCCCCCCAGCTAGTCGCTGTTCACTACGTATGCAGAGTCACTTTACCCCTACCTCTATGTACAAATTACCTCGACTAGCCTGTACCCCCGCACATTGACTCGGTAACATTACCCCCTGTATATAGCTTCGTTATTGTTATTTTATTTACTTATTTCATAGTAAGGTCTACACCTGTTGTATTCGGCACATGTGACAAATACAATTTGATTTGATTTGGCTATGAGACCAATGGTGACTTTAAAAACAGTTACAGTTTAATGGCTGTTATAGGAGAAAACTGAAGATATATCAACAACATTGTAGTTACTCCAAAAAATTTACCTAATTTACAGAGTGAAAAGGAAGCCTGTACAGAATAAAAAAATATGACAACAAATGCATCCTGTTTGCAACAAGGCACTAAAGTAATACTGCTAAAAATGTGGCAAATAAATGTACTTTATGTCATGAATCCAAAGTGTTATATTTGGGGAAAATCCAATACAACACATCCCTGAGTACCACTCTCCATATGTTCAAGCATAGTGATGGCTGCATCATGTTATGGGTATGCTTGTAATCGTTAAGGGCTGAGGAGTTCTTCAGGAGAAAACAAACGGAACCGATCTAAGCACAGGCACCCGACACTGGGAGATGAATTCACCTTTCAGCAGGACAATAACCTAAAACACAAAGCCAAATCTACACTGGAGTTACTTAACAAGAAGCCAGTGAATGTTCCTGAGTTGACGAGTTACAGTTTGACTTAAATCTACTTGAAAATCTCTGGCAAGACCTGAAAATTGTTGTCTAGCAATGATCAACAACCAATTCGATAGAAGAGTTTAGAAAATAATAATGTTGCACAATCCAGGTGTGGAAATCTCTCAGACTTACCCAGAAACACTCACTGCTGCAATCGTGGCCAAATGTGCTTCTACAACGTATTGACTCAGAGGTGTGTTACTTATGTACTATAAATAAGATATTTCTATATTTCAATTCTGATAAATTAGCAAACATTTCTAAAAACATGTTTTCACTTTGTCATTATGGCATATTGTGCGTAGATGGGTGAGAATGTTTGTATATTTAATCCATTTTGAATTCAGACTGTAACACAACCAAAAGTGCAATAAGTCAAGGGGCATGAATACAAACGTTAAAACTACTTAAATTGTATTTGAACCCAGGTTTGAACCCACTGAATGTGGCACTCCAGGCAGGCTACAGCAAACGTTAAAACTACTTCAAATAGTATATGAACTCAGGTCAGACAGGGAGCACCTGAAACATTCCACCGATGACATGGCTTTGAGTGTCCTTTCTTTCAAAATGTATTCAATTTGCACTTGACCAGCAATGCCAACTGATCTAGCAGCAAAGCCATAATACCGGGTGTTATGCCCTTTGGATGGTAGTTCTTTGTTTAAACATAACATAAAATGTGAAATATGTTAAATATGAAATGGCCCGTGGTATTGGATGGTTGGCACAGATCTCTTGCTATATAGGGCATAGACAGATATAGCTTTAAAGGACCCATGCCAGGCCTCCCGAGTGGCGCAGCGGTCTAAGGCACTGCATCTCAGTGCTAAAGGCATCACTACCGACCCATGTACGATCCCGGGCTGTATCACAACAGGATGTGATCGGGAGTCCCATAGGGCGGTGGACAATTGGCCCAGCGCCGTCCGGGTTAGGGGAGGGTTTGGCTGAGGGGGCTTTACTTGGCTCATCGCGCTCTATTGACTCCTTGTGGCGGGTTGGGGGCCTGCAGGCTGACCTCGGTCATCAGTTGAACGGTGTTTCCTCTGACACATTGGTGCGGCTGGCTTCCAGGTTAAGCAGGCGGATGTTAAGAAGCGCAATTTGGCGGGTCATGTTTCGGAGGACACATGACTCGACCTTCGCCTCCCGAGACCATTGGGGAGTTACAGCGATGAGACAAGATCAAAATTGGGTAGGAAAAAAGGGAGGTAAAAAACAAAAAACAAAGTACCCAGTCATTTCATTTAGTAACGTCTGCTTTTTTCCATGAGTACAATTTTCCATGAACGTTGTCACGGGCCTATATGTTTTTTTTTTGTTTTTTTTACTTTCACCCATTTTTCTCCCCAATTTCATAATATCCAATTGGTAGTTACAGTCTTGTCTCATCGCTGCAACTCCCGGACGGACTCGGGAGAGGCGAGGATCGAGAGCCATGCGTCCTCTGAAACATAACCTTGCAAGCCACACTGCTTCTTGACACAATGCCTGCTTAACCCGGAAGCCCGGCCCGCCACAGGAGTCACTAGAGCCCAATGGGACAAGACCATCCCTGCTGGCAAAACCCTCCCCTAACCCGGATGACGCTGGGCCAATTGTGTCGCCGCCCCATGGGTCTCCCGGTCGCGGCCGGCTGCGACAGAGCCTGGACTCAAACCAGGATCTTTAGTGGCACGGCTAGCACTGACAAACCAATAAGTTTAAAATCTCTCTCTCTGGCTGACTATCAAGGACATTGACATCACTGTGACTGCTTAGAATCAGCAACATACTGTTTTATTGAATTTTTTTTTTTTCAGTTCACTGTGAATTCTACACTATGGGTCAAATTTTTCATTTGAAACTGTCACCCCTCCAATGACGGATATGTAGGAGTCTAAGTTGTATGGCACTATCGTTAAGTAGAACGAATGGCATCCATACGAGGAATGTCACGGTTGTCGTCGGTGAAGGAGGACCAAAACGCAGCAGGTACATGTATGCTCATCTTGATTTTTATTAACTTCCAAAAATGAACGTACAAAATAACAAAACAAAAGAACGAACGAACAACTACAAACAGTCTGGCCAAGCATAAGGCTCAACACAGAACAATCACCCACAAATACCAAACACAAACACACCCTACTATATGGGACTCTAAATCAAAGGCAGATAGACAACACCTGCCTTCAACTGAGAGTCCCAACCCCAATTAACCAAACATAGACATACACTCACTAGACTACACATAGAAATACCTAAACATAAACCAAAACCCGAAATTACTAATCAAACACCCTTTTAACAAAACACACCACCCTGAACCACATAAAACAAATAACCTCTGTCACGTCCTGACCAAACTACAAAACAATTAACCTTATACTGGCCAGGACGTGACAGTACCCCCCCTTAAAGGTGCTACCACGGAAGCACCTTAACAAAAAATAACCCCAAGCCACACCAAAAGAAAAATTCCCCTTTTCTAATGGGAGGGAAGGGAGGGTGGCTGCCGTCAACGACGGCACTGTGCTACACCCCCCCTCCCCAACCCACCTATTTCTGGAGGTGGCTCCGGCTCAGGCCGTTCCAGGCTGTCTGGGCAGTCTGGCAGCTCGGGACAGTCTGGGCAGTCTGGCAACTCGGGACAGTCTGGGCAGTCTGGCAACTCGGGACAGTCTGGGCAGTCTGGCCACTCCGGCAGTTCAGGGCAGTCTGGCAACTCGGGACAGTCTGGGCAGTCTGGCAACTCGGGACAGTCTGGGCAGTCTGGCAACTCGGGACAGTCTGGGCAGTCTGGCAACTCGGGACAGTCTGGGCAGTCTGGCAACTCGGGACATTCTGGGCAGTCTGGCAACTCGGGACATTCTGGGCAGTCTGGCAACTCGGGACAGTCTGGGCAGTCTGGCAACTCGGGACAGTCTGGGCAGTCTGGCAACTCGGGACAGTCTGGGCAGTCTGGCAACTCGGGACAGTCTGGGCAGTCTGGCAACTCGGGACAGTCTGGGCAGTCTGGCAGTTCAGGGCAGTCTGGCCACTCCGGCAGTTCAGGGCAGTCTGGCCACTCCGGCAGTTCAGGGCAGTCTGGCCACTCCGGCAGTTCAGGGCAGTCTGGCCACTCCGGCAGTTCAGCGCAGTCTGGCCACTCCGGCAGTTCAGCGCAGTCTGGCCACTCCGGCAGTTCAGCGCAGTCTGGCCACTCCGGCAGTTCAGCGCAGTCTGGCCACTCCGGCAGTTCAGCGCAGTCTGGCCACTCCGGCGACTGTTGACTGGCGGGCAGCTCCGACGACTGTTGACTGGCGGGCAGCTCCGACGACTGTTGACTGGCGGGCAGCTCCGACGACTGTTGACTGGCGGGCAGCTCCGACGACTGTTGACTGGCGGGCAGCTCCGACGACTGTTGACTGGCGGGCAGCTCCGACGACTGTTGACTGGCGGGCAGCTCCGACGACTGTTGACTGGCGGGCAGCTCCGACGACTGTAGACTGGCGGGCAGCTCCGACGACTGTAGACTGGCGGGCAGCTCCGACGACTGTTGACTGGCGGGCAGCTCCGACGACTGTTGACTGGCGAGGCTGGGTTTACGCACTTGAAGGCTAGTGCGGGGAGCGGGAACAGGACGAGTCGGACTGGGTTGACGCACTTCCGGGTCCGCACGAGAGACAGGAGCTGGAAACCCAGGGCTATGGAGGCGCACAGCCGGTCTAGATCTTACCTCCTGCACAACCCGCCTTGGCTGGATGGAACTAGTAGCCCTGTACGAGCGGGGTGCTCGTACAGGGCAGACTGGGCTGTGCAGGGGCCTGATGGTAGCCGTGCGTAGAGCGGGAGTTGGGTAGCCTGGTCCTCGGAGGCGTACCGGCGACCAGATGCGCTGCGCAGGCATCCTCCTACCAGGCTGGATGCCCGCTCTAGCACGGCACCTGCGAGGGGCTGGAATAACTCGCACCGGACTGTGCGTGCGTATGGGTGAGATAGTGCGCTTCTCAGCGAAACATAGCGCTCTCCACCCCATACGCTCCTCCATATAACCACGGGTAGCTGGCTTCCGGCTCTTCCTTCGCCTAGCCAAACTACCCGTGTGCCCCCCCAAAAAAAATTCTTGGGGGTGCCTCTCGTGCTTCTCCCTCAGCGCGTCCATAGCCTCGTACCTCCGCCTCTCCGCCTTGGCTGCCTCAATTTCCCACTGCGGGCGGCGATAATCCCCAGCCTGATGCCAAGGTCCGGCCCCGTCCAGAATTTCCTCCCAAGTCCACTTCTCCCGCCAGTCCAACTCGAAATCCGTCTGCTCCTTCCTCTGCTGCTTGGTCCAATTTTGGTGGGTGATTCTGTCACGGTTGTCGTCGGTGAAGGAGGACCAAAACGCAGCAGGTACATGTATGCTCATCTTGATTTTTATTAACTTCCAAAAATGAACGTACAAAATAACAAAACAAAAGAACGAACGAACAACTACAAACAGTCTGGCCAAGCATAAGGCTCAACACAGAACAATCACCCACAAATACCAAACACAAACACACCCTACTATATGGGACTCTCAATCAAAGGCAGATAGACAACACCTGCCTTCAACTGAGAGTCCCAACCCCAATTAACCAAACATAGACATACACTCACTAGACTCCACATAGAAATACCTAAACATAAACCAAAACCCGGAATTACTAATCAAACACCCTTTTAACAAAACACACCACCCTGAACCACATAAAACAAATAACCTCTGTCACGTCCTGACCAAACTACAAAACAATTAACCTTATACTGGCCAGGACGTGACAAGGAAACCCTGTACAGATGTTTCAAACAAGGCCAAAGCAATGATCAAAAGGACATGTCGACATGAAATCCATACCCTTCTCAAATTCACAATATCTTTCCCTCTAGGGCTATAAATACGCTTGATGACACAATATAAGGGGGAGGGGAATAACAATGTGTTATGTCATGTATTACCTAAGTTATGACGTGCGTTTGCAACATCTCATGCTAGATACAAGGACAACAGTGTGGGGACATTGGGGACATTAGGGACATCATACGGGGACATTAAGAGCACTGGACCAGAGACAGGGGGAGGGGAATCACTCACTCTTCCCTACATGATGTACAGCCTGTTTATGATGTGAACTAGGGCTGGGACGATTCTAGTATCACCATACTCGTTAGTATTGTGGCAAGGAAACAAAACCACATAGCAGATTGAACTTCTTTAGGAAAACAGCCCTCATGTTGGAAACAAACATCATTATGTTGTCATCCAGAGTCACATGTATTTATTTTCCAAGCTATAGCATAACACAATATTTTACATACAGCAGGTTTTTAAAGGACCAAAGCGTTTTGGCTGCTTCGTGATCTCATTATTGCCATGGAAAATATATTGCGATATGTGTATCGTCCCGGCCCTAATGTGGACCCATGTTGACATATAATACCAGTTGTCTTTGATGTAGCACAGTGGAGCGGGTTTATGCCACTGTTATGCTGTCTGATGTTTCTGCAAATAAGCCTAGTGCTTTGATGGACTAGAGAGGGACAGGGGAGTAATCAAGGGAATTCATGTGGGCCTAGGATACCTGGGGTCATATGGGTCTAGGATACCTGGGGTCATATGGGTCTAGGATAGCTGGGGTCATATGGGGTCGAGGATAGCTGGGGTCATATGGGGTCTAGGATAGCTAGGGTCATATGGGTCTAGGATAGCTGGGGTCATAAGGGGTCTAGGATAGCTGGGGTCATAT
This sequence comes from Salmo trutta, assembly GCF_901001165.1. NCBI lineage: Eukaryota > Metazoa > Chordata > Actinopteri > Salmoniformes > Salmonidae > Salmo > Salmo trutta. Next base: position 34,791,372 of record NC_042991.1, read on the forward strand.
GGGGTCTAGGATAGCTGGGGTCATAAGGGGTCTAGGATAGCTGGGGTCATATGGGGTCTAGGATAGCTGGGGTCATATGGGTCTAGGATAGCTGGGGTCATATGGGTCTAGGATAGCTGGGGTCATATGGGTCTAGGATAGCTGGGGTCATATGGGTCTAGGATAGCTGGGGTCATATGGGGTCTAGGATAGCTGGGGTCATATGGGTCTAGGATAGCTGGGGTCATATGGGGTCTAGGATAGCTGGGGTCATATGGGTCTAGGATAGCTGGGGTCATAAGGGTCTAGGATAGCTGGGGTCATATGGGGTCTAGGATAGCTGGGGTCATATGGGGTCTAGGATAGCTAGGGTCATATGGGTCTAGGATAGCTGGGGTCATAAGGGGTCTAGGATAGCTGGGGTCATATGGGGTCTAGGATAGCTGGGGTCATATGGGTCTAGGATAGCTGGGGTCATATGGGTCTAGGATAGCTGGGGTCATATGGGTCTAGGATAGCTGGGGTCATATGGGTCTAGGATAGCTGGGGTCATATGGGGTCTAGGATAGCTGGGGTCATATGGGGTCTAGGATAGCTGGGGTCATATGGGTCTAGGATAGCTGGGGTCATATGGGGTCTAGGATAGCTGGGGTCATATGGGTCTAGGATAGCTGGGGTCATAAGGGTCTAGGATAGCTGGGGTCATATGGGGTCTAGGATAGCTGGGTTCATATGGGTCTAGGATAGCTGGGGTCATAAGGGTCTAGGATAGCTGGGGTCATATGGGTCTAGGATAGCTGGGGTCATATGGGTCTAGGATAGCTGGGGTCATATGGGTCTAGGATAGCTGGGGTCATATGGGTCTAGGATAGCTGGGGTCATATGGGTCTAGGATAGCTGGGGTCATATGGGTCTAGGATAGCTGGGGTCATATGGGTCTAGGATAGCTGGGGTCATATGGGGTCTAGGATAGCTAGGGTCATATGGGTCTAGGATAGCTGGGTTCATATGGGTCTAGGATAGCTGGGTTCATATGGGTCTAGGATAGCTGGGGTCATATGGGCCTAGAATTTATAGTCACATCATGTTGTTTTGTATGAATGTCTTCTATTCCCACTGAGGATATGATATTGCTTTTGATTTCCTTTGAAAAGACTGCCCTCCTAAAAGAGTTCAGAAAACCTCAACAATAATTACATTATAGAATCAATCTATATTTCTCGTTCACAAACCTCTCTTCTCCAGTACATAAGCACGGCTTGGTTTGGACTCTGATGGAGTGGTCGACCACACATATTCCATTGGGAACAGGCACGGTGCGGCATGCACAACCATCCTGTTAAGAGCCAGAGCACAAGGGAACATCTGTCTAACGAGCAGTGAGATGGTTACATGCTGTTTGACTTCTGGTTATTTTGGAAAAGCCACTGTAACCAGATAGGAGCTGAAGAGAGACATGGTGATGTGAGAGAGGGAGAAGGAGGAGGAGATAGAGGTGAGGTACATTTAGAAATGACATATTTCGACCTGTCTTTGACCGGACTAGTACACGCCTGCAGCAGATTATTGGCGAAAAAAAGTATTCCATGACATAAACCAATTTAGTAAGTGAAATGATTTCTTTATGTTGGTTTCTAAGAAAAGCTGCATCATCAGTAGCTGCCAAGCGGCAACCCTGCGGATTCCCCCTAAACCATAAGTGTAGTGGAACCGTAGAAAGAAACCTTACTATGCTTGTTGTTACTGTTTTTCCTAAATTACTATGAGGTCATTCCACAACCGGATGGGAGTGTTGTGGGAGGTAAACCACGGTTCTCAGATTCAACAGGCCTTCAGCTCCCTCTGGATCCCACAGACGACTGGTCAGAGACGGACCCAGATCACCATGTCTCTAGTCTGGATGGTCAAAAACATGGAGGAACATTTTCTATTTTCAAACTTTTCACATTTTTGATTGAACTGATTTAAAATGGGGCCACAGACTTCAGAGAGGGACCAAGAGGGGGACAACCTATGGCACCATTAGTCTGCTCAGCTGGTTGAAATGTAAAAACAGCTCTTGTCCTAGTCAATCTGCTGTGAGGAGATGGCAGGAATGTGTTATCATGAGTTGAGGTTATTATATTAAATGTGTTATCATTAGTTGAGGTTATTATATTAAATATGTTATTATGAGTTGAGGTCATTATATTAAATGTGTTATTATGAGTTGAGGTTATTATATTAAATGTGTTATTATGAGTTGAGGTTATTATATTAAATGTGTTATTATGAGTTGAGGTTATTATATTAAATGTGTTATCATGAGTTGAGGTTATTATATTAAATGTGTTATCATGAGTTGAGGTCATTATATTAAATGTGTTATTATGAGTTGAGGTTATTATATTAAATGTGTTATTATGACTGTTGTCGTAAACCGTGGGGTGTTGGGTTGAGCGCACAGAGATGGACACAGAGACAGACACAGAGACGGACACAGAGACAGACACAGAGATGGACACAGAGACGGACACAGAGATGGACACAGAGACGGACACAGAGACAGACACAGAGACAGAGACAGACACAGAGACAGACACAGAGACAGACACAGAGACGGACACAGAGACAGACACAGAGACGGACACAGAGATGGACACAGAGACGGACACAGAGATGGACACAGAGACGGACACAGAGACGGACACAGAGACGGACACAGAGATGGACACAGAGACGGACACAGAGACAGACACAGAGACGGACACAGAGACAGACACAGAGACGGACACAGAGATGGACACAGAGACGGACACAGAGACAGACACAGAGACGGACACAGAGACAGACACAGAGACAGACACAGAGACGGACACAGAGATGGACACAGAGACAGACACAGAGACAGGCAGGTTCTAGTCACAAAACATGACTTTACTCTGCAACCAAAAATAACCGTAACAACAAAATAACTTAGGTTTGGCTCTGTCCTTCTTCTCATATTCGGCTCCGTGCCTCCAGGAGCGTTGTCTCCATCTCTAGGCTCACTCCTTGCCTCTCTCTTTGTCTCCCTCTCTAGGCTCACTCCTTGCCTCTCTCTTCATCTCTCTCTTTATCTCCCTCTGTAGGCTCACTCCTTGCATCTCTCTTTGTCTCCCTCTGTAGGCTAACTCCTTGCCTCTCTCTTTATCTGTCTCTGTAGGCTCACTCCTTGCCTCTCTCTTCATCTCTCTCTTCATCTCCCTCTGTAGGCTCACTCCTTGCATCTCTCTTTGTCTCCCTCTGTAGGCTCACTCCTTGCCTCTCTCTTCATCTCTCTCTGTAGGCTCACTCCTTGCCTCTCTATTCATCTCCCTCTGTAGGCTCACTCCTTGCCTCTTCATCTCTCTCTGTAGGCTCACTCCTTGCCTCTCTATTCATCTCCCTCTCTAGGCTCACTCCTTGCCTCTCTCTTCATCTCTCTCTGTAGGCTCACTCCTTGCCTCTCTCTTCATCTCTCTCTGTAGGCTCACTCCTTGCCTCTCTATTCATCTCCCTCTGTAGGCTCACTCCTTGCCTCTTTATCTCCCTCTGTAGGCTCACTCCTTTCCTCGCTCTTCATCCCCATCTGTAGGTTAACTCATTGTCTCTCTTTTTATCTCCCTCACGGTGCGCTACGGTGCGCCACGGTGCGCCACGGTGCGCCACGGTGCGCCACGGTGCGCCACGGTGCGCCACGGTGCGCCACGGTGCGCCACGGTGCGCCACGGTGCGCCACGGTGCACCATGTATGTGGCCTGCACGGCTGGTTGGCACTCTCCCCTAATTACCCCTAATTGGGGCCATCAGTGTCGGGGTGCCCAGCCTGGGGTACTACCAGCAGAAGGAGCCAACGTCGCGGCACGTACCTCCCCTCTATCACCAACCCCCGGGGTAGACCTCCCAGGATACCATACTGTGTTATGAGTTTTTAACTGTATTGAATGTGTTGTTGTTATGACGACCACCGCTGATTACAGACACACACACTGACACATTTAAATGCAGTCTAACTCCTGTTAGGCTCCAGGCTTGTGCTGTATGCTGCATGATGTGGAAAAAACATCACAACACTGTAACAGAGTTTCTCTCTCTTTCTCTCAATTCAATTTAAGGGTCTTTATTGGCATGGAAATTATATCTTTACATTGCTAAAAGAAGAAATAGATAAAAATGAACAGCAAATATTACAAAGGAATAAAGACATTTCAAATGTCATATTATGGGTATGTACAGTTTTATAATGATGTGCAAATAGTTTAAGTACAAAAGGGAAAATAAATCAACATAAATATGGGTTGTATTTACAATGGTGTTTGTTCTTCACTGGTTGACCTTTTCTTGTGGCGACAGGTCACAAATGTTGATGGAAAGAAAAATATGACAATCAGTCAGATGATCTACTAGTCTGATGTCAGATAGATGATGACAGACAGACGATGACAGATTCCACGTCCTTCAGTCAAATCGACGGCTGAGACAGAATACAGTTAGTAAAAGCTTTGGGCTCGGCTGAGAGCCTGTCAGGCATGGAGGGCACTGGGATAATGGACAGCCTGTCAGGCATGGAGGGCCCTGGGATAATGGACAGCCTGTCAGGCATGGAGGACACTGGGATAATGTTCAGCCTGTCAGGCATGGAGGGCACTGGGATAATGGACAGCCTGTCGGGCATGGAGGGCACTGGGATAATGGACAGCCTGTCGGGCATGGAGGGCACTGGGATAATGGACAGCCTGTCAGGCATGGAGGGCACTGGGATAATGGACAGCCTGTCAGGCATGGAGGGCACTGGGATAATGGACAGCCTGTCAGGCATGGAGGGCACTGGGATAATGGACAGCCTGTCAGGCATGGAGGGTCCTGGGATAATGGACAGCCTGTCAGGCATGGAGGGCACTGGGATAATGGACAGCCTGTCAGGCAGCAGTCTAGTCTGGAGAGGCCTAACGTGAGGTCCTCCCGAATCACTAGTTTAGTTTTAAAAGACCATATTCATCTCTTTCACAACCCCTGTGAAGGCTTCTTTACATCCCCTGTGTGTCAGATCTACTCTGGCACCAATCCCAGAAGACTTGACAACTAGAGGACCAAGTGTCACCACAGAGTTTTCCTCACCCCCTGATCCAACCTTTTGAAAGCCGGTGAGAACGAGGTCTTAACAGCTTTTGAAAGCTAGGGAGAGGAGAGTGACAGGTCTTAACGACGTCCTCCAGAGATTTCTGAACTTTTCCTGTTGAAAAGCGATATCCCAAGTATAAATACAGTAAAGTACACACACTAATGAGAGAGAGATAGAAAGAGAGAAAGAGAGAAAGAGAGAAAGAGAGAAAGAGAGAAGAGAGAGAGAAAGAGAGAGAGAAAGAGAGAGAGAGAAGAGAGAGAGAAAGAGAGAGAGAGAAAGAGAGAGAGAGAAGAGAGAAGAGAGAGAAAGAGAGAGAGAGAAAGAGAGAGAGCGAAAGAGAAAGAGCGAAAGAGAAAGAGGGAGAGAGAGAGCGAGCGAGAGCGAGAGCGAGAGAAAGAGAGAAAGAGAAAGAAAGAGAGAGAGAGAAAGAGAGAGAGAGAAAGAAAGAGAGAGAGAAAGAGGGAGACAGAGAGCGAAAGAGAGAGAGAAAGAGAGAAAAAGAGAGAAGGCTAGCTGGACAGCATAGCTCTGTTCGCACCCACAGCCACTTAGTTTTCTATAAAGCTGATGGGGATGGAGAAAGGTGTAACAACCTCTGGCATTCATACATGGAGGAGTTATGGATGCAAAGAATGAGTCAGTAATTTCACAAGATCAACTTCATAGTTTTAAACCAAAACAAAGTCGTCCCCCCCCCCCCGTCAGACCAGCTGGACAGTTGTGGTCCAGACACATTGTTTTAATTAACATAGAGTATTTAAGCAGCTGGGCTACCTGGAAAAAGAGAAGGGATTACAACAACAACTAAAAAACATTGCGTTTTACAGCTGCTCGTAAATCTACAGAGAACCGGAGGAGAAGACACAGAGCAAATACTTGAATTTGGAGGTGATTTATTGACACAGCTGGATTTGCTATAGCCTGTTGGATATAGACTTGAAACACAAACGTTTGTATTTGGAGTACCAAAAAAAGGAGGAGGATGGAAGAGGGTTTATTGCTGTGTGCTAAATGATATTGATGGCTTTTTAAATGACCACTTTTGGCAGTCATGTTCACGTTCAAGAGCGAAACGTCTGCCTCACTGCTAGCCTCCTCTTTTTTGGGGGGGAAGACTCCAGTGTACTCTCTATGTTGAAAATCTGTGAACTGAGGAGAGCTTGCAACGATGGACGCATACATATTTAAAACCGAGTGCATCCAGTGTCATTTATAATTGGATGTACTGTATATACAGTAGTGGTTAAGGACGACTAGAGGAAAAACCTTAACCCTAACTGATCCTGGGCATTTCCATTCAAATTAAAGACAAGAATGTATATTTCGGGGAAATTAAGGCATAGATACATTTGACAACCATTTTCCATCTTAAAATTAGGCACAAGTTAAGGCTTTGATATCTGCATAAACAGGTGGAAAATGGGGTTTAGAAAACATCAACCAGAAAAAATCTTAAAAGATATTAGAAATATATCAAAACACAATCATGTTGAAGTAAACAGCCCTGCCAACTAATATCAACACTTTTATATTTCGTTTTGGAGAAATTGTTTACCTTCTAATTTCGTTAGCAAAAACCCACATATTTGTAAGATATTTTCTAATTTCTCGACTCATGAGGGAGGATAATGAAAGTTCACAGAAGAAACAAGTAATGGTAAACCTACCAATTATACTGAACAAAAAAAAATGCAAGAAGCAAAAATATCATTGATTTTACTGAGTTACAGTTCATATTAGGAAATCAGTCAATTGAAATAAATTTATTAGGCCTAATCTATGGATTTCACATGACTGGGGAATACAGACATGCATCTGTTGGTCACAGATACTTTACAAAAAAATGGGCCTCAGGATCTCGTCATGGTATCTCTGTGCATTCAAATTGCCATCGATACAATGCAATTGCATTCATTGTCCATAGCTTATGTCTGCCCATACCATAACCTCACAGCCACCATGGGGTACTCTGTTCACAACGTTGACATTAGCAAACTGCTCGCCCACACGACGCCATATACATGGTCTGCGGTTGTGAGGCCAGTTGGATGTACTTCAGAATTCTCAACGACGTTGGAGTTGGCTTAAGGTAGAGAAATGAACATTCAATTCTCTGGCAACAGTTCTGGAGGACATTCCTGCAGTCCGCATGCCAATTGCACACCTCCTAAAAACATCTGTGGCTTTGTGTTGTGTGACAGAACTACACATTTTAGAGAGTGACCTTTTATTGTCCCCAGCGCAAGGTGCACCTCTGTAATGATCATGCTTTTTAATCAGCTTCTTGATATGCCACACCCGTCAGGTGGAGGGATTATCTTGACCAAGGAGAAATGCTCACCAACAGGGATGTAAACAAATTTGTGTGTATGGAACATTTGTGATCTTTTATTTCAGCTCATGAAACATGGCACTGACACTTTGCATGTTGCATTTAGATTTTTGTTCAGTGTACATATTACTTTTGTTGATTAATTATTAAGTGATTAAAACTCGTAATTCCGTAACAAAAAAATACAAAAAACAATCAGTAACAGAATTGGCTACAATGGGAAATCATAAGTCACAAACCACAGTTGGACCACCTGCTACTGTCCTCTCTTCCACTGGTATGTTCAGCTCAGAATGGTTTTCTTTGTCTTTCCGTTGTATAGGTCAAAACACACAGCACAGGTCCTCACATGCACAAACGGACATTGTAACAATAATGGACACCCCAATGGTAAACCAAGGACACTTATACAATTACTAATCACTGGGAATAGGGGCCATGTGTGTAATGAAAGTTCCGGAGGGATCTGTGACAAAATACTCTCATATGATAGGTAAAATATACAAAACCTTGCCGAGAGCATATCCAACTGACAGTCTCTTAGAAAAAAATACAGTCTATTGGAACCAAGACTGAAGAAGAACTGATATAGGCACAAGATGGAGGGAATGTTGGAGCTTAACTAACGAAATTACACTTAACGAAAATGTACACTTAATTCAGTATAAACCAGTGTATATAATTTATTATACAAGAGACAAAATTAACTAATTCTACAATGGCAGAGTCATGTTTTAAGTGTAAAACTAACAATGACTCAATAATTAATGCCTTCTGGGAACGCTATGAAGTACAAAAGTTATGGGCAGAATTACAAAGTTGTCTGTCAGAAGTTTTACAAAGTAAAATCCATCTATCTGCATATTTCAAGACATGGCATACGAGGGTGCGGTGAGACACCCAATAGGGTAGACCATACTTTTCTCGTCAATGATTTTGGAAAAAACATCTTCTTAAAAACTAGAAATCAAATTATCCTCCATCACTAAGAGAGTGGATTAATCAAATGTATTATTATTTAAATATTGAAAAGGTGTGGGCTACGGAGGAAAATAGAACTGTGTAATTTGAGGCCATATAGCAGCTACAAGAGTTGAAAAGTTCCAGGGGATGAACGATGAGGGGGAGTGTGGTTGAGAGACATATGTGATGTGTATGGTAGCGGTGGGAACATTTAGGTGTGATGTCATAATGGGTATGGTAGCGGTGGGAACATGTAGTTCTGAGCAGGTGTGATGTCATAATGTGTATGGTAGCGGTGGGAACATTTAGGTGTGATGTCATAATGGGTATGGTAGAGGTGGGAACATTTAGGTGTGATGTCATAATGGGTATGGTAGCGGTGGGAACATGTAGTTCTGAGCAGGTGTGATGTCATAATGTGTATGGTAGCGGTGGGAACATTTAGGTGTGATGTCATAATGTGTATGGTAGAGGTGGGAACATGTAGGTCTGAGCAGGTGTGATGTCATAATGGGTATGGTAGAGGTGGGAACATGTAGGTATGAGCAGGTGTGATGTCATAATGTGTATGGTAGCGGTGGGAACATGTAGGTCTGAGCAGGTGTGATGTCATAATGGGTATGGTAGAGGTGGGAACATGTAGTTCTGAGCAGGTGTGATGTCATAATGGGTATGGTAGCGGTGGGAACATTTAGGTGTGATGTCATAATGTGTATGGTAGAGGTGGGAACATGTAGGTCTGAGCAGGTGTGATGTCATAATGGGTATGGTAGAGGTGGGAACATGTAGGTATGAGCAGGTGTGATGTCATAATGTGTATGGTAGCGGTGGGAACATGTAGGTCTGAGCAGGTGTGATGTCATAATGGGTATGGTAGAGGTGGGAACATGTAGTTCTGAGCAGGTGTGATGTCATAATGGGTATGGTAGCGGTGGGAACATGTAGGTCTAAGCAGGTGTGATGTCATAATGGGTATGGTAGCGGTGGGAACATGTAGGTCTGAGCAGGTGTGATGTCATAATGTGTATGGTAGAGGTGGGAACATTTAGGTGTGATGTCATAATGGGTATGGTAGCGGTGGGGACATGTAGGTCTGAGCAGGTGTGATGTCATAATGGGTATGGTAGCGGTGGCATGTAGTTCTGAGCAGGTGTGATGTCATAATGTGTATGGTAGCGGTGGGAACATGTAGATCTGAGCAGGTGTGATGTCACTGATGTTTGTTGAAATGTGTGTGCATCTGTTTATTGTCTTTGTTTATGTATGGTTGTTTTTGTTTGAGACAATAGTATCCATAGAGAGGTACTAGGGTCTCACAGCCAGTCACACAGAAACCCACATAGACACAAATACACAAAAACAAATGCGCACACACACTCACACACACGTGTTCCAAGTCGGCCACATATGGCCGATGTATGTTCCTGTCAACTTCAGCCGAGAAAGATCTCTCCGACAGCCACAGATCTCTCCGACAGCCACAGATCTCGCCGACAGCCACAGATCTCTCCGACAGCCACAGATCTCTCCGACAGCCACAGATCTCTCCGACAGCCACAGATCTCTCCGACAGCCACAGATCTCTCCGACAGACTCAGATCTCTCCGACAGACTCAGATCTCTCCGACAGACTCAGATCTCTCCGACAGCCACAGATCTCTCCGACAGCCACAGATCTCTCCGACAGCCACAGATCTCTCCGACAGACTCAGATCTCTCCGACAGACTCAGATCTCTCCGACAGCCACAGATCTCTCTGACAGACAAAGACCTTTCTGACCAACAAGGTCTCACAGTCTCACTGCAGAATTAGACGTTCCTCCACGTTCTCCAAACATCAAAAAAATTATTGTATCTCCTGCTGCTCTGTATCGTTCCACTTCTCCAAACGTTTCATTCTGAATGGTTAAGGTAAGAATTAAGGTTTAGGATAGTAAAAAAAAAAAACTGTGTCCAATTCTGGGATCAAACATGTCTGATCCCCCTGGCCACACAACCCAAGCCTACTTCATGGTTATCGCTGTTATAACTGTTGCCCCTAATGGGCGGTTTTGAAGGCATTTCCCGACATCCTCAGGACATGGATAGACGTCCAATTACGATGTCAATCTTAAACGACCTGACTGCTCTTTCAGCCACAGACTGAGAGAAGTGATATGTGTTGAAACATCAGAGAACATACCAGCCATCCAGACGAGCTCTGTTTCATATTCCTCCTGGGACAGAGAGAACATTCCGTGTTCCAAATTCCAAAATGGGTTCCAAGTTCCACAGGGGTTTTTAATGAGCGAGGAGATGACCAGAACACAGCGGAACCAGAACATGCTGCTCATAAAGAACAACTCTCACAGACACTCAGAGAGTCTCCGTCCTAAATGGCACCCTATTCCATATATACTGTAGTGTACCAGGCCAAAGTAGGCCACAATAGTACCTTGGCCCTGTCCTGGTGGCAATACTATGAAGGATGCCATACCATTAACACATTGACCCGTTCTGTAATTTGTCAAACCTAATAAAATGTATACAAAATTCACCAAAATAACCATCAAAGCATAAAGAATGTGTTACATACCAACACAGCTATTAAAGGCATTAAACGTTTGCGAATTGATGGAGATTACAAACATACCGTATGCAGAATCAAACAATGATCTTCTATTAGAGAAACATTAACTTCCTGTTTACTGAGGTCACATGACAGGTAAGGTCTTCTTCTTCTTCTTCTTCTTCTTTGTGTGAATTTCCGGCAGACTAGTCACTGTGTTGTGTATTGCTGCCTTTCACAGGTCGGAGTGCAGATTGAACATTTTAGTCACAAAAGAAAGGGAAATGGGGAATGGGAAAACATAAATTGCACCACCATCTAATCCTGCACCTATACACCATCTAATCCTGCACCTATGCACCATCTAATCCTGCTGCACCCTATTACCCCATCCTAATCCCTGCATCCTATACACCAATCTAATCCGTGCACCTATACACCATCTAATCCTGCTACCTATATCACCATCCTAATCCTGCCACCCTATACACCATCACTAATCCTGCCACCTAATACACCATAATCCTGCACCTATACACATCTTAATCCTGCACCTATACACCATCTATCCTGCCACCATATACACCATCTAAGCCTGCATCTATATTACACCATCTATCCTGCCCCTATACACAATCTAATCCATGCACCTAATACACCATCTAATTGCCACTAACACACCCTCTAATCCTGCACCGGAACTTACCATCTAATCCTGCACCTAGACACCATCTAATCCTTGCCACCTATACACACATCTAATCCTGCCCCACCTATACACCATATAATCCTGCCACCTGATACACCATCTATCCTGATACACCATCTATCCTGCACCTATACACCATCTACTCCTGCACCTATACACCACACCATCTAATCCTGCACCTATACACCATCTAATCCTGCACCTACACAGCATCTAATCCTGCACCTATACACCATCTAATCCTGCACCTATACACCATCTAATCCTGCACCTATACACCATCTAATCCTGCACCTATACACCATCTAATCCTGCACCTATACAACATCTAATCCTGCACCTATACAACATCTAATCCTGCACCTATACACCATCTAATCCTGCACCTATACACCATCTAATCCTGCACCTATACACCATCTAATCCTGCACCTATACACCATCTAATCCTGCACCTATACACCATCTAATCCTGCACCTATACACCATCTAATCCTGCACCTATACAACATCTAATCCTGCACCTATACAACATCTAATCCTGCACCTACACAGCATCTAATCCTGCACCTATACACCATCTAATCCTGCACCTAACACCATCTAATCTGCACCTATACACCATCTAATCCTGCACCTATACACCATCTAATCCTGCACCTATACACCATCTTAATCCTGCACCTATACACCCATCTAATCCTGCACCTATACACCATCTAATCCTGCACCTATACACCATCTAATCCTGCCCTATACAACATCTAATCCTGCACCTATACACCATCTAATCCTGCACCTATACACCATCTAAGCCTGCACCTATACACCATCTAATCCTCGCAACCTATACACCATCTAATCCTCGCACCTATACACCATCTAATCCTGCACCTATACAACATCTAATCCTGCACCTATACACCATCTAATCCTGCACCTATACACCATCTAATCCTGCACCTATACACCATCTAATCCTGCACCTATACACCATCTAATCCTGCACCTATACACCATCTAATCCTGCACCTATACACCATCTAATAATCCTGCACCTATACCCATCTAATCTAATCCTGCACCTATACACCATCTAATCCTGCACCTATACACATCTAATCCTGCACCTATACACCATCTAATCCTGCACCTATACAACCATCTAATCCTGCACCTATACACCATCTAATCCTGCACCTATACACCATCTAATCCTGCACCTATACACCATCTAATCCTGCACCTATAAACCATCTAATCCTGCACATATACACCATCTAATCCTGCACCTATACCCCATCTAATACTGCACCTATACACATCTAATCCTGCACCTATACACCATCTAATCCTGCACCTACACACATCTAATCCTGCACCTATACACCATTCTAATCCTGCACCTATACACCATCTAAATCCTGCACCTATACACCATCTAATCCTGCACCTATACACCATCTAATCCTGCCACCTATACACAATCTAATCCTGCACCTATACACCATCTAATCCTGCACCTATACACCATCTAATCCTGCACCTATACACATCTAATCCTGCACCTATACACCATCTAATCCTGCACCTATACACCATCTAATCCTGCACCTATACACCATCTAATCCTGCACCTACACACCATCTAATCCTGCACCTATACACCATCTAATCCTGCACCTATACACCATCTAATCCTGCACCTATACACCATCTAATCCTGCACCCTATACCATCTAATCCTGCACCTATACCCCATCTAATCCTGCACCTACACCCCATCTAATCCTGCACCTATACACCATCTAATCCTGCACCTATACACCATCTAATCCTGCACCTATACACCATCTAATCCTGCACCTATACACCATCTAATCCTGCACCTATACACCATCTAATCCTGCACCTATACACCATCTAATCCTGCACCTATACACCATCTAATCCTGCACCTACACACCATCTAATCCTGCACCTACACACCATCTAATCCTGCACCTACACACCATCTAATCCTGCACCTATACACCATCTAATCCTGCACCTATACACCATCTAATCCTGCACCTATACACCATCTAATCCTGCAGCTATACACCATCTAATCCTGCAGCTATACACCATCTAATCCTGCACCTATACACCATCTAATCCTGCACCTATACACCATCTAATCCTGCACCTATACACCATCTAATCCTGCACCTATACACCATCTAATCCTGCACCTATACACCATCTAATCCTGCACCTATACACCATCTAATCCTGCACCTATACACCATCTAATCCTGCACCTATACACCATCTAATCCTGCACCTATACACCATCTGATCCTGCACCTATACACCATCTAATCCTGCACCTACACACCATCTAATCCTGCACCTACACACCATCTAATCCTGCACCTATACACCATCTAATCCTGCACCTATACACCATCTAATCCTGCACCTATACACCATCTAATCCTGCACCTATACACCATCTAATCCTGCACCTATACACCATCTAATCCTGCACCTATACACCATCTAATCCTGCACCTACACAGCATCTAATCCTAATCCGCGCCGAGCTCCATCTCCATGCGCCGAGCTCCTTCTCCACGCGCCGAGCTCCTTCTCCACGCGCCGAGCTCCTTCTCCATGCGCCGAGCTCCATCTCCACGCGCCGAGCTCCTTCTCCACGCGCCGAGCTCCTTCTCCACGCGCCGAGCTCCTTCTCCACGCGCCGAGCTCCATCTCCACGCGCCGAGCTCCTTCTCCACGTGCCGAGCTCCTTCTCCACGTGTCGGGCTCCTTCTCCACGGGCCGAGCTCCATCTCCACGCGCCGAGCTCCTTCTCCACATCTCAGACACCTTCCCTCAGCCAGGAGTTCTCACAGCTTCCTATTGACAGGTAAGGTCAAGGCATTGAGATAGATCAAGGACTCATCTTTATATCTGTGCCATTATAGCGTTTGTGACAGCATGGACAACACCATTGAGGCTACAACCCATAGGAAACCCCAGCCAGTTGACTACTATGACTACTCTTAAAATGGCTGAATCATGATGGAAGCCCTCAATGGCGCTACCATGCTAAAAAAGGCCTTTTCACCACCACTTTATCATTTGCGATGGGTAGCCTAGTGGTTAGAGCGTTGGGCCAGTAACTGAAAGGTTGCTAGATCAAATCCCCAAGGTGAAAATCTGTTGTTCTGCCCCTGAACAAGGCAGTTAACCCACTGTTCCTAGGCCATCATTGTAAATAAGAATTTGACTTGACTTGCCTATTTAAATAAATTAATAAAAAAATTCTCAATGGGTCAAGGTCACAAAAGGAAAAAAATGCTTCTAGACAGCAGCCAAAAGATGGAGACAAAAACACCCCAATGGTGACTGAACACTCATGTAACAGAACACACACAGCAATCATTAGCACTGATATGAAGCCATAGAATGTGTTCAAATACAATTTAACTGCAAGATTCTGTTCAGGAACAACAACATGACAAATTCACACTGAAACCTTAGTTAACATGCCTAACAGTTGTTTTATAGGCTATGGCTAATGTATATGTTTTTATGTGAGAAACCGTTAAGTCCCTGTGTGCCAGAGTGGAGGCAACTGGCTATAGTTCAACAAGCGGATCACATAGCCAGGGAGCTAGTGTCTGTCTGGGAAAGGAGATGAGGATGCCTGGAGAGTGAAAACATAGGGAGAGGGAGGGGTGGGTAGAGGGAGAGAGCAAAGGAGGGAGAAGAAGAGAGAGAGGAAGAAGAGAGAGAGTGAGAGAGAGAGAAGGGGAGAGAAGAGGAGAGTGGTAATTCCGGAACTAACCAAACTGACACAAAATGGTTGTTTTAAACGATTTTCTTTCCTCAAAGTCTGACATTAAACATTTAATTAAGGGGGTACTGCTAATGGTGACGAATACTTTTCTGTCGGTTGTAACGAGATGTAATGCTCTCTTCTGGTTCTGTGGGCTTTAAATGGGTCTTACGTAAACCCTGTGTTATTACCAGCCAGAGGTTGCAACCACAACAACACAGTCTGCAGGGTGGTATGAGCAACTGGTCTGTTTCAAAACAACTGCTGTCATGTTATCAAGCTGGCCTTTTTACCTCGAGTATGGACCAAATCAAGCTGTTTTGCTCTATAATGGGGTTTCTGGAGAAAATAGAGTTGTGTACAGTGCTTGACTTGGGCAGGAGCTCACCGGAGCTGAGAATCGGTACCTTAAATATACCTGCACCTAAATATAAACAGTTCCGGCACACAACATCCCAGTCCAAGTCAAGCGCTTGTTAAGCATAGATCACCTTCATCAAGCTGTGGCATCCAGCCAGAAGAGTCAGCAACAAGCTCCCTAATCAAAACATCCCATGATGCAATTACATTTATAGTTGGATTAATGAGGTGTCTGGGTTTGATGTGGCTCTTTCCAAATGACTAGGAATGCTAAATTGAATGTTTTTTCTTAGATAGGTATTACTAATCCTAATTCCCCAATTATGGTATTTCGACTGTTCAGCTGAAAGAGCCAGATCAATTCCAGACACCTTATCAGTCCAACTATTAATGTAATGGCATCATGGGATGTTTTGATTAGGGACCGTGTATCTGATGGCTTCTGGCTCCATACAAAAGTCTTAATGTGTGTTAGATTAACCAGAGATCCAAACAGGATTGTTGTTTTTTATATAAAGCTGTGGTAAACGCGTCCGTTATTAGTTCACTGGACTAAAGCTTGTTTGTTAATGCTACTTTAAATTGGCATTGACCTGGATGGTGTATTGGGAAACATTTATCCTGGTTATATAGGATGGTGTATTGGGGAAACATTTATCCTGGTTATATTGGATGGTGTATTGGGGGAAACATTTATCCTGGTTATATTGGATGGTGTATTGGGGGAAACATTTATCCTGGTTATATAGGATGGTGTATTGGGAAAACATTTATCCTGGTTATATTGGATGGTGTATTGGGGAAACATTTCTCCTGGTTATATAGGATGGTGTATTGGTGAAACATTTCTCCTGGTTATATTGGATGGTGTATTGGGGAAACATTTCTCCTGGTTATATTGGATGGTGTATTGGGGAAACATTTCTCCTGGTTATATTGGATGGTGTATTGGGGAAACATTTCTCCTGGTTATATAGGATGGTGAAACGGGAAAACATTTCTCCTGGTTATATTGGATGGTGTATTGGGGAAACATTTCTCAGGGTTATATTGGATGGTGTATTGGGGGAAACATTTCTCCTGGTTATATTGGATGGTGTATTGGGAAACATTTCTCCTGGATATAATGGATGGTGTATTGGGGAAACATTTCTCCTGGTTATATAGGATGGTGTATTGGGGAAACATTTCTCAGGGTTATATTGGATGGTGTATTGGGAAACATTTCTCCTGGTTATATTGGATGGTGTATTGGGGAAACATTTCTCAGGGTTATATTGGATGGTGTATTGGGAAACATTTCTCCTGGTTATATTGGATGGTGTATTGGGGAAACATTTCTCAGGGTTATATTGGATGGTGTATTGGGAAACATTTCTCCTGGTTATATTGGATGGTGTATTGGGGAAACATTTCTCCTGGTTATATAGGATGGTGAAACGGGAAAACATTTCTCCTGGTTATATTGGATGGTGTATTGGGGGAAACATTTCTCCTGGTTATATTGTATGGTGTATTGGGGAAACATTTCTCCTGGTTATATTGGATGGTGTATTGGGGAAACATTTCTCCTGGTTATATTGGATGGTGTATTGGTGAAACATTTCTCAGGGTTATATAGGATGGTGTATTGGGGAAACATTTCTCCTAGTTATATTGGATGGTGTATTGGGGAAACATTTCTCAGGGTTATATTGGATGGTGAAACGGGGAAACATTTATCCTGGTTATATTGGATGGTGAAACGGGGTGACATTTCTCAGGGTTATATTTCTGGGGAGGAAAGAGACAAAGAGGATGGTTTTGGTTGGAACTCCTGTCCAGATCTCTGCATGGCTCCTTATTGAGCTGCCTTCCCAAAATAACAACTATGTTTGTTACCTGGTAGAGTAGCTGTTTCTGGAGCGAAGGTGGGATCCTGTTATTTATAAATATCACATTTTCAATTTAGATCTCTCCCAAAAAATAACCCCCCTTCAAAATTGTCTAAAACTAACTTCACTCTTCCCAGAGTAAGATAATAATCATAAATCACACATCAAGCTAATGTAATAATATACCATAAAACGTCATGGGGCAAGTGTGGCCTTGTGGTTAGAATGTTCACCCTGATATTGAAGGTTGTGTCTTTGTTTGGCACTCAGCATTAAGGAGATAGATTGGGTGTAAGGCCCTGCAATAGACTAAATAGTGTACTGTCCAGGGGGTGTACTGGTACATCAAGCTGTCTCACTACAGAAACAGGAGATAGACTAGTGTCCTGTCCAGGGGGTGTCCTGTACATCAAGCTGCCTCCCACTACAGAAACAGGAGATAGACTAGTGTCCTGTTCAGGGGGTATACTGGTACATCAAGCTGTCTCACTACAGAAACAGGAGATAGACTAGTGTCCTGTCCAGGGGGTGTACTGGTACATCAAGCTGCCTCACTACAGTAACAGGAGATAGACTAGTGTCCTGTCCAGGAAGTGTACTGTACATCAAGCTGCCTCACACTACAGAAACAGGAGATAGACTAGTGTCCTGTCCAGGGGGTGTACTGTACATCAAGCTGTCTCACTACAGTAACAGGAGATAGACTAGTGTCCTGTCCAGGGGGTGTACTGGTACATCAAGCTGCCTCACTACAGTAACAGGAGATAGACTAGTGTCTTGTCCAGGAAGTGTACTGTACATCAAGCTGCCTCACACTACAGAAACAGGAGATAGACTAGTGTCCTGTCCAGGGGGTGTACTGGTACATCAAGCTGTCTCACTACAGTAACAGGAGATAGACTAGTGTCCTGTCCAGGGGGTGTACTGGTACATCAAGCTGTCTCACTACAGTAACAGGAGATAGACTAGTGTCCTGTCCAGGGGGTGTACTGGTACATCAAGCTGTCTCACTACAGAAACAGGAGAGAGACTCCTGCTCCTATGAGCCGTTCTGGCTCGAACAAGCCAAGGCTACCGACTAAAACTCATCAAGCTGATGTAATAATATGTAATAATATGTAATAATATGTTACATGTAATAATATGTAATAATATGTATTAATATGTTACATGTAATAATATGTTATATGTAATAATATGTAATATGTAATAATATGTAATAATATGTAATAATATGTAATATGTAATAATATGTAATAATATGTATTAATATGTTACATGTAATAATATGTTATATGTAATAATATGTAATATGTAATAATATGTAATAATATGTAATAATATGTAATAATATGTATTAATATGTTACATGTAATAATATGTTATATGTAATAATATGTAATAATATGTAATAATATGTTATATGTAATAATATGTAATAATATGTAATAATATGTTATATGTAATAATATGTAATAATATGTTACATGTAATAATATGTTATATGTAATAATATGTAATAATATGTAATAATATGTAATAATATGTTATATGTAATAATATGTAATAATATGTAATAATATGTTATAATATGTAATAATATGTTATATGTAATAATATGTTATAATATGTTATATGTAATAATATGTAATAATATGTTATATGTAATAATATGTAATAATATGTTATATGTAATAATATGTAATAATATGTTATATGTAATAATATGTAATAATATGTAATAATATGTTATATGCAATAATATGTAATAATATGTCATAATATGTTATATGTAATAATATGTTATATGTAATAATATGTAATATGTAATAATATGTAATAATATGTAATAATATGTTATATGTAATAATATGTAATAATATGTCATAATATGTTATATGTAATAATATGTTATATGTAAAAATATGTAATATGTAATAATATGTAATAATATGTAATAATATGTAATAATATGTTATATGTAATAATATGTTATATGTAATAATATGTTATATGTAATAATATGTAATAATATGTCAAATGTAATAATATGTATAATATGTATTATGTAATAATATGTAATAATATGTTATGTGTAATAATATGGTATATGTCATAATATGTTACAAAATGTTATATGTAATAATATGTTATATGTAATAATATGTAATAATATGTATTATGTAATAATATGTAATAATATGTAATAATATGTATTATGTAATAATATGTAATAATATGTTATTTGTAATAATATGTTATTTATTTGTAATAATATGTTATTTGTAATAATATGTAATACTATGTAATAATATATTATTTGTAATAATATGTAATAATATGTTATTTGTAATAATAAGTTATTTATTTGTAATAATATGTTATTTATTTGTAATAATGTTATTTGTAATAATATGTAATAATATGTTATTTGTAATAATATGTAATAATATTTTATTTATTTGTAATAATATGTTATTTGTAATAATATGTACTATGTAATAATATGTTATATGTAATAATATGCTGTATGTAATAATATGTATTATGTAATAATATGGGTCAACCAATATAAAAATCACAACTAACAACGTAGACGTCTTGTCACGTCCTGACCAGTAAAGAGGTTATTTGTTATTGTAGTTTGGTCAGGACGTGGCAGGGGGTGTTTGTTTTATGTGTTTCATTTTTTTTTTGGTTAATGTTCTATGTTAGTCTATTTCTATGTCTGTGTCTAGTTATTCTATTTCTATGTTTAGTTTATTGGGTTGACCTTCAATTGGAGGCAGCTGTTCCTCGTTGCCTCTAATTGAAGGTCCTATTTAGTAGGGGTGTTTTTCTATGGGTTTTTGTGGGTAGTTGTTCCATGTGTAGCTGTATGTCTCACAGGACAGTTTTTTCGTCATTGTTGTTTTGATTAAGTGTTTTGTTTCGTTTTCTTCTCAATAAACAAGAAGATGAGCATACACATTCCCGCTGCGCCTTGGTCCCATCGTTACGACGAGCGTGACACATCTCTTCTGAACTCTACATTGTGGTTGCTTTGTGCAGTTGTAATCTAGTTAGTAATCTAAATCAGTCATCACAGGGACCACCCATGGGGTTCTTATCAGTCACCACAGTGACCACACATGGAGTCCTTGTCAGTCATCATAGTGACCACACATGGAGTCCTTATCAGTCATCACCATGACCACACATGGAGTCCTTATCAGTCATCACAGTGACCACACATGGAGTCCTTATCAGTCATCACAGTGACCACACATGGAGTCCTTATCAGTCATCACAGAGACCACACATGGAGTCCATATCAGTCATCACAGCGACCACACATGGAGTCCTTATCAGTCATCACAGAGACCACACATGGAGTCCTTATCAGTCATCACAGAGACCACACATGGAGTCCTTATCAGTCATCACAGTGACCACACATGGAGTCCTTATCAGTCATCACAGAGACCACACATGGAGTCCTACAACCTTTAGAATAAACACTTCTTTATATCACCATCTTTTCATCAATCATGACTAACAAGTTCCATAGCCTTGCTTTATTGACCGGAACAATAACATGGTAATGTGGTGAGTGTGTGCAGACACACACACACACACGCACACACAGAGAGACACACACTTACGCATACACACATAGAAGGGTGCACACACACACACACACACACACACACACACACACACACACACACACACACACACACAAAGAAGCCTGATCTATTGTCCGAAACAAAGTCCTTTTGGAGCATGTGCAGACACACACACAGACAGACAGACAGACATGCGGTGGCCTTTATGTCGCAACAATGCTGTTGTGTCACAAAGGTTTGTTTTCACAGTTCAGTGTGTTGATAGATCAACAACTTGTTTGTCCATTCTGCTGCATCAGTTTACATGGACAGCACAGAAGACCAACTGAATGAGAGCAATCAATTCTCCTGTGACAACAACATTAGGACCTATGTTTTCTGTGGATTTTCTCACGCTAGAATATATCACCACAAGAACCAGGAACCCCCCCCCACACACAGACACAGGTCCTCAAGAGGCTGAAGAAATTTGGCTTGTCACCTAAAACCCTCACAAACTTTTACAGATGCACAATTGAGAGCATCCTGTCGGGCTGTATCACCGCCTGGTGCGGCAGCTGCACCGCCCACAACCTCAAGGCTCTCCAGAGGGTGGTGCGGTCTGCATAACGCATCACCGGGGGCGAACTACCTGCCCTCTAGGACACCTACAGCACCCGATGTCATAGGAAGGCCAAAAAGATCATCAAGGACAACAACCACCCGAGACATTGCCTGTTCACCCCGTTAACATCCAGAAGGTGAGGTCAGTACAGGTGCATCAAAGTTGGGACCGAGAGACTGAAAAACAGCTTCTATCTCAAGGCCATCAGACTGTTAAATAGCCGTCACCAGCACATTAGAGGCTGCTGCCAAAATACAGACTTGAAATCACTGGCCACTTTAATAAATGGATCACTAGTCACTATAATAATGTTTACATATCTTGCATTACTCATCTCATATGTAAATACTGTATTTCATACCATCTATTGCACCTTGCCTATGCTGCTCTGTCATTGCTCATCCATATATTTATATGTACATATTCTCATTCACCCCTTTAGATTTGTGTGTATAAGGTCGTTATTGTGGAATTGTTAGCTTGCTTGTTAGATATTGCTGCACTGTCGGAACTAGAATCACAAGCATTTCGCTACACTCGCATTAACATCTGCTAACCATGTGTATGTGACCAATGATTTGATTTGATTTGACACACACACCAGTGGTTGGTCAACCCTGTTCCTGGAGTGCCGCAGGTACTGCAGAGTTTTGTTCCAACTAGGCACCACACTTGATCATCAGTTCAGTGATTGACTAAATTCAACACATCTGGTCTTCCACGTTGGTTAAATGAAAAACGTGTTCTGGCCGCAGCACTCCAGGACCAGGGTTGCATCCGATGTCAGTGGAACCCCTGATAGAGTTATTAGACATAATGCGATGGAGTCCTCTCAACAGCTGAACCATCCAGGATTCTAATTGTCACTACAATACTCCACTGATTTCTACAAATTGAAAAACGCAGCTGATGCTGTGTTATCAAAAACTACATTGAGAAATTATTAACTGAAGTCTGAAAACAGGCCATGTATTGTAGCCATCAGTAAGTAAGAGTTGAAACATTAATGTGTTGAAAATCCCAAATTGTTTGCATAGTCGACTTACACACAGCTCTGACACACACACTTACCCCACCAGACATGCCACCAGGGGTCCTTTCACAGTCCCCAAATCCAGAACAAATTCAAGAAAGCACACAGTATTATATAGAGCCCTTATTGCATGGATTTTCCTTCCATCTCATATTGCTCAAATAAACAGCAAACCTGGTTTCAAAAGACAGATAAAGCAACATATGTAATTCTGTCCTTGAGCTTTTCTTATCTACTGATGTTCTGTATTATGTAATTCTGTATTATGTTTCATGTTTTGTGTTGTGTGAACCCCAGGAAGAGTAGCTGCTGCTTTCGCAACAGCTAATGGGGATTCTAATAAAATACCGAATACCAAAAGTACCCCTTCAATAAATCCATCGTCTGTGTCGTTGTTGTTGTTGTTGTTCAATAGGTGACCCAGATCCTGCTTAACAGAACAAAACAACTCTGAAAATAGATGTTAATGTACCATAATGTGTCAGTCAGTACTGCTAGAGACCTACTTAGGTGACCTACTTAGGTGACCTACTTAGGTGACCTACTTGCTTTGGCAATGTAAACATATGATTCCAATGCCAATAAATCCCCTCAAATTGAATAGAAATTGAAATTGAAATTGAGAGAGAGGTGTGCAGTTTTGGCAGCCAAATATATGTCCTCCTGCTACAACCTGAGGGACAGACAGTGAAATGTAGCAATAGTATTTGCCATTTTGTTTCATTTTGGTGTTCATGCCTTGTGGCTTTTCATTCGTATTGCTTTATTATTGTATTATTAATGTGTTATTATTGTGTTATTATTGTGTTATTATTGTGTTATTAATGTGTTATTATTGTGTTATTAATGTGTTATTATTGTGTTATTAATGTGTTATTATTGTGTTATTATTGTGTTATTATTGTGTTATTAATGTGTTATTATTGTGTTATTATTGTGTTATTAATGTGTTATTATTGTGTTATTAATGTGTTATTAATGTGTTATTATTGTGTTATTATTGTGTTATTAATGTGTTATTAATGTGTTATTAATGTGTTATTATTGTGTTATTAATGTGTTATTAATGTATTATTAATGTGTTATTATTGTGTTATTATTGTGTTATTATTGTGTTATTAAGGGATATTTTGTGTGGAGTGTTTCTGGGGTTTATTGGTGTAAGTGTCGATGTAGAGGGGGTAGTTGATTTAGGTGGTTCGGGGTGTGTGTGTATTGTAGAGGGGTATTTGATTTATGTGTTCCGGGGTGTTGGGTATGTTCTTGTGTTTGTATTTCTAAGGGGCTGTTCTAGTTTAGTATTTCTGTGTTGGCCTGGTATGACTCTCAATCAGGAACAGCTGTATATCGTTGTTGCTGATTGAGAGTCATACTTAGGGAGCCTGTTTTCACCTGTCACTTTGTGGGAGGTTATTTCCGTGTTTAGCGTTATGCCTTACAGGACTGTCTATCGTCGTTGTGTTTTTGTATACGTGTTTGTTTTTGGTTTCCCTTCTTTATTCTAATAAAAGAAGATGAGTGTACATATACCGGCTGCGTTTTGGTCTCAACCCTACGGCTACCATGACAGAACCTCCTACCAAAAATGGACCAAGCAGCGGAGGATGGAGCAGCAGCAGTACTCAGTAGAATCGTGGACATGGGAGGAAATTCTGCATGGGGCTGGACCTTGGCACCAGGCTGGGGAATACCGCTGCCCACTGGAGGAGATAGG
The DNA here is from genome assembly GCF_901001165.1 of Salmo trutta. Lineage (NCBI taxonomy): Eukaryota > Metazoa > Chordata > Actinopteri > Salmoniformes > Salmonidae > Salmo > Salmo trutta. The sequence continues at coordinate 34,816,047 of NC_042991.1, forward strand.
GGCAGCCAAGGCGGAGCGGCGCCGATATGAGGCCTTGTACGCGCCGATGGGGAAGCACGAGAGGCACCCCCAATAATTATTTGGGGGGGGGGCACACGGGTAGTTTGGCTGGACCAAGGGTGAGCCCTAAGCCAGCTCTCCGTGCTTATTACGGGAGGCATTTGGAGCGGAGAGCGCCGGAGTTTGCTGTAGTGCGCACGATCTCTCCCATGCGCACGCACAGTCCGGTGCGAGCGATCCCAGCCCCTCGCAAGTGCTGTGCTAGAGTAGGCATCCAGCCTGGAAGGAGGATGCCTGCACAGCGCATCTGGCCACCAGTGCGCCTCCTAGGCCCAGGCTACCCTACGCCTGCTCTACGCACGGCAACCATCAGGCCTCTGCACAGCCCAGTTCGCCCTGTACCAGCACTCCGCTCGTACAGGGCTGCTATTACCATCCAGCCAGGACGGGTTGTGCAAGAGCTGCGCTCCAGACCTCCATTGCTTACCCATGGCCCGATGTATCCAGTTCCTGCTTCTCGTGCTGGCCCTGAGGTGCGAATCCCTAGTCTGGCACGTCCAGTACCCACACCACGCACCAGGCCTCCAGCGCGTCAGCCCAGTCCAACTCGGCCTGTTCCTGCTCCCCGCACTAGCCCTGAGGTGCAGTGTGCAGTCCAGAACCGAGTGAGACGGCCTACAGTCCGGAACCGAGTGAGACGGCCTACAGTCCGGACCCGAGTGAGACGGCCTACAGTCTCAGTGCCTTGACAAAGTGGGTGGGGTTATATCTTGCCTGTTTGGCCCTGTCCGGGGGTATCGTCGGACAGGGCCACAGTGTCTCCCGACCTCTCCTGTCTCAGCCTCCAGTATTTATGCTGCAATAGTTTATGCGTTGGGGGCTAGGGTCAGTCTGTTATATCTGGAGTATTTCTCCTGTCTCATCCGGTGTCCTGTGTGAATTTAAGTATGGTCCCTCTAATTCTCTCTCTTTTTTCTCTCTCTCTCTCTCTTTCTCTCTCTTTCTCTCTCTCTCTTCTCTCGGAGGACCTGAGCCCTAGGACCATACCTCAGGACTACCTGGCCTGATGACTCCTTGCTGTCCCCAGTCCACCTGGTCATGCTGCTGCTCCAGTTTCAACTGTTCTGCCTGCGGCTATGGAACCCTGACCTGTTCACTGGACGTGCTATCTTGTCCCGGACCTGCTGTTTTGGACCCTCTTTCTACCGCACCTGCTGTCTCTAACTCTGGATGATCGGCTATGAAAAGTCAACTGACATTTACTCCTGAAGTGCTGACCTGTTGCACCCTCTACAACCACTGTGATTATTATTATCTGACCCTGCAGGTCATCTATGAACATTTGAACATCTTGGCCGTGTTCTGTTATAATCTCCACCTGGCACAGCCAGAAGAGGACTGGCTGCCCCTCACAGTCTGGTTCCTCCCTAGGTTTCTTCCTAGGTTCTGGCCTTTCTAGGGTGTTTGGAGCCACCTGTGCTGGCTCCACGCACCAGGCCTCCAGTGCGCCTCCCCAGTCCGGTACGTCCTATGCCAGCTCCCCGCACTCGCCCTGAAGTGCGTGTCACCAGTCCGGTGCCACCTGTGCCGGCTCCACGTACTAGGGCTCCAGTGCGCCTCTCCAGCCCGGAGTGTCCTGTGCCAGCTCCACGCACTCGACCTGAGGAGCGTGTCATCAGTCCGGTGCGACCTGCGCCGATGCCCAGTCCAGGCACGGTGACCAGTCCCGCTCCATGGCAGGAGCCTTCCTCTGTGCCGATGCCCAGTCCAGGCACGGTATCAAGTCCCTCTCCCTGGCAGGAGCCTTCCTCTGCGCCAGTGCCCAGTCCAGGCACAGCGTCCAGTCTCGCTCCAAGGCCTTCCTCTGCGCCAATGCCCAGTCCAGGTACGGCATTCAGCCCGGCGCCATGGCCGGATCCGACACTAGTCTCCCCCCCACCCTCTCCATTTGGTTTCAGGTTTTAAGCCGGAATCCGCACCTTTGGGGGAGTACTGTCATGCCCTGACCATAGAGAGCCCTTGGTTCTCTATAGTGTTGGGTTAGTGTATGGTTCCCAATTAGAGGCAGCTGATTATCATTGTCTCTAATTGGGGATCATACTTAATAACCTCTTACAGCCCTTTAGGGATAGGGGGCAGTATTGACAATTTCGAAAAAAATATGTGCCCATATTAACTTGTTATGGATAGGGGGCAGTATTTTCACGGCCAAATAAAAAACGTACCCGATTTAATCTGATTATTACTCCTGCCCAGAAACTAGAATATGCATATAATTATTAGCTTTGGATAGAAAACACTCCAAAGTTTCTGAAACTGTTTGAATGGTGTCTGTGAGTATAACAGAACTCATTTGGCAGGCCAAAACCTGCGAAGATTCCAAACAGGAAGCGCCCTCTCTGACCATTTCTTGGCCTTCTTGATCATCTCTATCCAAAACAGGGGATCTCTGCTGTAACGTGACATTTTCTAACGCTCCCATAGGCGCTCAGAAGGCGCCATAACGTTGAATGATGACTTTGCAGGCCATGGCTGAAAAACAGTAGCGCATTTGGTAAGTGCTCGATCTGAGAACAATGAGACTGGTGCGCGCGTGCACGAGACGACTCCATGTTTTTATTTTCAGTCTTTGAACGAAAACAATGACTCCCGGTCGGAATATTATCGCTTTTTTACAAGAAAAATCGCATAAAAATTGATTTTAAACAGCCTTTGACATGCTTCGAAGTACGGTAATGGAATATTTTGATTTTTTTTGTCACAAAACGCGCCGGGCGCGTCACTCTTCGTTACCCTTCGGATAGTGTCTTGAACGCACAACAAAACGCCGCTATTTGGATATAACTATGGATTTTTTGGAACCAAACCAACATTTGTTATTGAAGTAGAAGTCCTGGGAGTGCATTCTGACAAAGAACAGCAAAGCTAATCCAATTTTTCTTATAGTAAATCTGAGTTTTGTGAGTACCAAACTTGGTGGGTGTCAAAAGAGCTAGCCCGTGATGGATAGCTATCTACTCAGAATATTGCAAAATGTGCTTTCACTGAAAAGCTATTTTAAAATCGGACACCGCGATTGCATAAAGGAGTTCTGTATCTATAATTCTTAAAATAATTGTTATGTTTTTTGTGAACGTTTATCGTGAGTAATTTAGTAAACTCACCGGAAGTGTTCGGTGGGAATGCTAGTTCTGAACGTCACATGCTAATGTAAAAAGCTGTTTTTTGATATAAATATGAACTTGATTGAACAAAACATGCATGTATTGTATAACATAATGTCCTAGGAGTGTCATCTGATGAAGATCATCAAAGGTTAGTGCTGCATTTAGCTGTGGTTTTGTTTTTTGTGACATTATATGCTAGCTTGAAAAATGGGTGTCTGATTATTTCTGGCTGGGTACTCTCCTGACATAATCTAATGTTTTGCTTTCGCTGTAAAGCCTTTTTGAAATCGGACAGTGTGGTTAGATAAAGGAGAGTCTTGTCTTTATAATGGTGTAAAATAGTCATATGTTTGAAAAATTGAAGTTTTCGGATTTTCGAGGAATTTGAATTTCGCGCCACGCCCATCATTGGATATTGGAGCAGGTGTTCCGCTAGCGGAACGTCTAGATGTAAGAGGTCAAACTGCCTCCTACTCAAACTCAGAAGCTAGGATATGCATATTATTAGTACATTTGGATAGAAAACACTCTGAAGTTTCTAAAACTGTGTGAATGATGTCTGAGTATAACAGAACTCATATGGCAAGCAAAAACCTGAGAGAAATCCTACCAGGAAGTGGAAATCTGGATGCGTGGGCTCTCTTCAAGTCATTGTCTATTGAACACACAGTGACGTAGTAATAATTGTGCACTTCTTAAGGCTTCCACTAGATGTCAACAGTCTTTAGAAAGTTGTTTGAGGCGTCTACGATGAACAGAGACCGAATGAGAAGGCTGGGAAGTTGGTCACCCAGGGAAGGACATCACTTCATTGGCGCGCTTTCACGAGGGAGGAAGCTCTGTTCCAAAACGTTTTTCAAGACACAGGAATGGTCCGGTTGAAATATTACTGAATCTTCGCGTTCTAAAGGCCCTAAAGATTGATGTTTTACAACGTTTGACATGTTTGAACGAACGCTAATACAACTTTTTTAGCTGAACTGAACGCGTGAACAACAAGGAGTTATTTGGACATAAATTATGGAGTTTATCAAACAAAACAACATTTATTGTGGACCTGGGATTCCTGGAAGTGCTTTCTGATGAAGATCATCAAAGGTAAGGGAATATTTCTAATGCAATGTATGATTTTAGATGACTCCAAGATGGCGGCTATCTGTATTGCCTAGTGTATTTTTCTGAGCGCAGTACTCAGATTATTGCAAAGTGTGCTTTCCTCATGAAGCTTTTATGAAATCTTTCACAGCGTTAGCATAAAGGAGATGTTCATCTATAATTCTTTGAATGACAGTTTAATATTTTATCAACGTTTATGACAAGTATTTTTGTAAATTGTGGTGCTGATTCACCGGCAGTATTTGAGGGAAATTATTTTCTGAACGTCACGCGCCAATGTAAAATGCTGTTTTTATATATAAATATGAACTTTATTGTACAAAAAATGCATGTATTGTGTAACATGATGTCCTAGGAGTGTCATCTGATGAAGATCGTCAAAGGTTAGTGCTTCATTTAGCTGTGTTTTGGGTATTTGTGATACATGTAGTTGCTTTGAAAATGGCTGTGTGGTTATTTGTGTCTATGTACTCTCCTAACATAATCTGTTTTTGTTGAGAAGTTTCACTTTTAATAGAGATGTGGAACTCAACACACACTGCGCCTTGGTCCGTCTATTATCATGACCGTGACACTTGGACAGCCAGCCCAGTGCAGAAAGGTATATTAACCCTCCTGCTGTGTTCTGGCCGAATTGGACAGGTTTACAAGTTTTCTCTCTGAAAAGTTTCCCATATATGCTGAGCACTTGCTGGCTGCTTTTCCTTCACTCTGCGGTCCAACTCATCCCAAACCATCTCAATTGGGTTGAGGTCGGGTGATTGTGGAGGCCAGGGCATCTGATGCCGCACTTCATCACTCTCCTTCTTGGTCAAATAGCCCTTACACAGCCTGGAGGTGTGTTGAGTCGTTGTCCTGTTGAAAAACAAATGATTGTCCCACTATGTGCAAACCAGATGGGATAGCGTATCACTGTAGAATACACAATCACAGACAGTGTCACCAGTAAAGCACCATCACACCTCCTCCTCCATGCTTCACGGTGGGAACCACACATGCCGAGATCATCCGTTCACCTACTCTGTGTCTCACAAAGACACAGCAGTTGGAACCAAAAATCTCAAATTTGGACTTATCAGACCAAAGGACAGATTTCCATTGGTCTAATGTCATTGCTCGTGTTTCTTGGCCCAAGCAAGACTCTTCTTCTTATTGGTGTCCTTTTGTAGTGGTTTCTTTGCACCAATTAGACCATGAAGGCCTGTTTCCTGCAGTCTCCTCTAAACAGTTGATGTTGAGATGTGTCTGTTACTTGAACTCTGTGAAGCATTTATTTGGGCTGCAATTTCTGAGGCTGGTAATTCTAATGAACTTATCCTCTGCAGCAGAGGTAACTCCTGTGGTGGTCCTCATGAGAGCCAGTTTCATCATAGAGCTTGATGGTTTTTGCAACTGCACTTGAAGAAACGTTCAAAGTTCCTGAAATGTTCCGTACTGCCTGACCTTCATGTCTTAACGTAATGATGGACTGTCATTTCTCTTAGCTTATTTGAGCTGTTCTTGCCATAATATGGGCTTGGTCTTTTACCAAAAATGGATATCTTCTGTATACCACGCCTACCTTGTCACAACACAACTTATTGGCTCAAACACATTAAAAAGGAAAGAAATTCCACAAATGAGCTTTTAACAAGGGACACCGGTTAATTGAAATGCATTCCAGGTGACTACCTCATGAAGCTGGTTGAGAGAATGCCAAGAGTCTGCAAAGCTGTCATCAAGGCAAAGGGTGGATACTTTTTAGAATCTCAAATACAAAAAATATTTAGATTTGTTTAACACTTTTTTGTTACTACATGATTCCATATGTGTTATTTCATAGTTTTGATGTCTTCACTATTATTCTACAATGTAGATAATATAAAACATAAAGAAAAACCCTGACTGGTACCGTATATAATTAATTAATTTCTCTTCTTTTCATTTGAAATACATTTCTATGGTAATACATATATTAGATTATTCGAAAGGTTTAAAAAACACACATCACAGAAGTGTTGGAGAATATTGGGGCCATAATGTTATTACGTTCCACATACAGTACATCCACATACAGGAGCAGAAGTTTAAAGTTTTAATGTCACGTACACAAGTACAGGGAAATGCCTTTCTTGCCAGCTCTAAACCCAACAGTGCAGTAATCAATATCAATGTAGCACTAAAAATAAGATAAGCTAAAACAATAATACACAAGAAATATAAATAAGAAGAATACGAGATGTAGTGAAACATACTATATACAGGGTCAGCTCCAATACCATATGTACAATGTGCAGGGATACTGCAGTGATAGAGGTAGGTATGTATAGAGGTACTGTAAGGTGACTATATACAGGGTCAGCTCCAAAACCATATCAACAATGTGCAGGGATACTGGAGTGATAGAGTCCTGTGATTGTGCATAGAGTCACTGAGAAAACTTTAATATAATAAAAGAGTCAATGTAGATAGTCCATGTAGCCATTTTGTTAGCTATTTAGCAGTCTATGGCTTGGGGATAGAAGCTGTTCATGAGCCTGTTGGTGTGACACTTTTTTCTCCGGCACCGCTTGCCGTGCGGAAGCAGAGATGACCGTCAATGGCTTGGGTGGCTGGAGTGTTTTAACAGTTTTCTGGGCCTCCAGAGGTCCTGGATGACAGGAAGCTCGGCCCCAGTGATGTACTGGGCTGTCCACACCACCCTCTGGCCAAGCAGTCGTGGGCGAACAGGGAGAGCAAGAGGGGACTAAGCACACATCCCTGTGGGGCCCCCGTATTTAGGGTCAGCGTGGTGGTGGTGGTGATGTTGCCTACCCTCACCACCTGGGGTTGGCCCATCAGGAAGTCCAGGATCTAGTCGAAGAGGGAGGTGTTCAGTCCCAGGGTCCCGAGCTTGGTGATGAGTTTGGAGAGCACTGTTGTTTTAAATGCTGAGCTGTAGTCAATGAACAGCATTCTCACATAGGTACTCCTGTTATCTAGGTGGGTGAGGTCAGTGTGGAGTGCAATTGAGATTGCATCATCTATGGATTTGTTGGGGCAGTACGCAAATTGGAGTGGGTTTAGGGTGTCTGGGATGATTGAGTTGATGTTTGCCATAACCAGCCTCTCAAAGCACTTCATTATTACAGATGTGAGTGTTACAGGGTGGTAGTCATTGTGGCATGAAGTCTTAGCGTTCTTGGAAACAGGAATGATGGTGGTCAGATTGAGACGTGGGGATTACCAGACTGGGACAAGGAGAGGTTGGAAATCACCCTGAATATGCCTGACAGCTGTTCTTCGCATGCTCTGAGAATACTGTCCGGCCTGCGATTGTTGACCTGATTAAAAACCCTACTTACGTCGGCCTAAGAGAGTGAGATCACCCAGTCCTCTGGGTCAGCAGGGGCCCTTATGCACGGTTCTGTGTTGCTTTTGTCAAAGTGTGCATAAAATGCATTGAGTTCGTCTGATCCGCCACATGCGGCAGATGTATATATATATATTTTTTTTTTTTTTTTTTTACCTGGTAGGTAAGTTGCGAATACAACAACACAGAGTTACACATGGAGTGTGTAAAAACATACAGTCAATAATATAGTAGAAAAATAAGTCTATATACAAAGTGAGCAAATGAGGTGAGATAAGGGAGGTAAAGGCAAGAAAAGGCCATGGTGGCAAAGTAAATACAATATAGCAAGTAAAACACTGGAATGGTATATTTGCAGTGAAGAAAGTGCAAAGTAGAAATAGAAATAGTGGAGTGCAAAGGAGCTAAATAAATAAATACAGTAGGGGAAGAGGTAGTTGTTTGGGCTAAATTATAGATGGGCTATGTACAGGAGCAGTAATCTGTGAGCTGTTCTGACAGTTGGTTCTTAAAGCTAGTGAGGAAGATAAGTGTTTCCAGTTTCAGAGATTTTTGTAGTTCGTTTCAGTCATTGGCAGCAGAGAACTGGAAGGAGAGGCGGCCGAAGGAGGAATTGGCTTTGGGGGTGACCAGAGAGATATACCTGCTGGAGCGTGTGCTATAGGTGGGTGCTGCTATGGTGACCGGCGAGCTGAGTTAAGGGGGAACTTTACCAAGCAGGGTCTTGTAGATGACCTGGAGCCAGTGGGTTTGGCGACGAGTATGAAGCGAGGGCCAGCCAATGAGTGCGTACAGGTCGCAGTGGTGGGTAGTATATGTGGCTTTGGTGACAAAACGGATGGCACTGTGATAGACTGCATCCAATTTATTGAGTAGGGTATTGGAGGCTATTTTGTAAATGACATCGCCGAAGTCGAGGATCGGTAGGATGGTCAGTTTTACGAGGGTATGTTTGGCAGGATGAGTGAAGAGGTGGTGGGATTTGAAATGGTCGGTAATCTGTTTGTTGACTTGGCTTTCGAAGACTTTAGAAAGGCAGGGTAGGATAGATATGTCTTTAGCAGTTTGGGTCTAGAGTGTCCCTCCATTTGAAGAGGGGGATGACCGCAGCTGCTTTACAATCTTTGGGAATCTCAGACGAAACGAAAGAGAGGTTGAACAGGCTAGTAATAGGGGTTGCAACAATTTCGGCAGATAATTTTAGAAAGAAAGGGTCCAGATTTTCTAGCCCGGCTGATTTGTAGGGGTCCAGATCTTGCAGCTCTTTCAGAACATCAGCTGACTGGATTTGGGAGAAGGAGAAATGGGGAAGGCTTGGGCGAGTTGCTGTGGGGGGTGCAGTGCTGTTGACCGGAGTAGGGGTAGCCAGGTGGAAAGCATGGCCAGCCGTAGAAAAATGCTTAATATGATTCCACCTTGTTCCTATATTGTCCTTTTGTTCGTTTGATGGCTCTGAGGAGGTCTTTAGTTTGTGAGCTCAGCCGTAGCCTCAGGCTTGGCTACTATAGCCCTCTGTGCGGTAGCCCTGTCCTTTAGTTCAGCGCCAACCGCGGTGTTAATCCAGGGCTTTTGATTGGGGAAGCAGCGAACCTTCACTGTGGGGACAACGTCACCGATGCATTTCCTAATGATGCCGGTGACAGAGGTGGTTAAGCTTGACAACGCTACATTATAAGCTGTCAATCAAACACTCCTGTAGTGTCCCCATAGGCTACAATCTGACTCACTACATATGAATAGGGTTGCAATATTCCTAGGTTTTCCAGAAATTCTGATTGGACGATTCCCGGAACCAGAAAGGAATGCTGGTAAGCAGGAAATCCGGTAACCTCCAACCCTACGTATGGATGTGAACATTTTTCTAAGAATGGAGATTATACGGTATCCTCTACATTGTGTCAACGTCCTAGAAGTGTGCAGTGTAATACTAGTCACGAGACGATATCACATCCTAGAGTCACAACTGATTGAGCCAGGGGATTCCTTGTTGCCATGGTGATATCTCAATTCCCGTTCACTGGTAAAAGTGATTATTCTTTTTCTCTCTCACATACTCTCTTCCTCCCTCCTCCTTCTCTCTCTCTCTCTCTCTCTCTCTCTCTCTCTTTACAACAACACACCCTTATTCACTGTCTCTCTCTATTTTTTGTCTCTCCCTCCCTCCCTCCCCCTCTTCCTCCCACTCTCTCTCTCTTTTTTGACTCTCCCTCCCTCCCTCACTCCCCCTCTTCCTCTCTCTCCCTCTCCCACCTCACAGACACTTCAGAGGGTTCTTGAATGCTTCTTGTTATGTTAGGCTGTGTAATGATTACCATGATTACCTAGTCCATTCGGCACCACTCTCTCACAGTCAAATATATCTTTCCAAATTAGGCCTCGACTCTGGGTAATGTTCCTTCTGCTTGCCACGTTTTTGTTTTTTTTAGGAATTTGATTAAACTTGATTGAGGTTAGACCAAAACCACTACTCCATAAATGGACTTTATTGAATTTCCTACAAAAAAATTATATTTATTTTAGACATGGTACACTTGTTTTTCGTCGGTGTCTTTGCGTAGTTACTGTACGCTACCTCTCCTTACAGCCCTCGAAAGGGTAACATTTAAAAGGTTGTCTTGAAAATCCAGAATATTCTTGGCCTGTTCAGCCTATATAAGTATGATGGTGTATGACATACAGTATGATGCCATTCCAAGCCAGACTGGACCAGAGACATTTTCCATTCGAGAAATTCAAAGAGAAATTCTGATGAAAGTGCATCACTAGGAAGGTGAAACACCTTGTTGCAGTGAAACCTTCAATTCAATTCAAGGGGCTTAATTGGCATGGGAAACATATGTTTACATTGCCAAAGCACCCCAATGGTGGAACAAGCTCCCTCACGACGCCAGGACAGCGGAGTCAATCACCACCTTCCGGAGACACCTGAAACCCCACCTCTTTAAGGAATACCTGGGATAGGATAAAGTAATCCTTCTAACCCCCCCCCCCCCCCAAAAAAAGATTTAGATGCACTATTGTAAGTGGTTGTTCCACTGGATATCATAAGGTGAATGCACCAATTTGTAAGTCACTCTGGATAAGAGTATCTGCTAAATGACTTAAATGTAAATGTAAGTGAAGTAGATAATATACAAAAGTGAAATAAACAATAAAAATTCAAAATAAAAATCTTGCTTCAATCTCTGTCTCTTCCATACTGCACACCTACATATTAGATATTGTCCATACTATTCTCCATATTTGATATCTACATCAAGAGAAGGAGAAGGATGCCTGAGAGATATCTGGCTCTATCCTGCCTTACCTCCTGCTAGTCCTCTCTCTCACTCTCTGTCTCTCTCGCTCTCGCTTTCTCTGTCTCTCTCACTCTCTGTCTCTCTCGCTCTCTCTCTCTCTCTCTCTCACTCTCCGTCTCTCGCTCTCGCTCTCTCTGTCTCTCTCACTCTCTGTCTCTCTCGCTCTCGCTCTCTCTGTCTCTCTCACTCTGTCTCTGTCTCTGTCGCACTCTCTCTCTGTCTCTCTCTCTCCTCTCTCTATCTCTCCTCTCTCTGTATCTATATTTTTCTTTGCCTCTGTCATATCATTTTTCTCTCTCTCTGTCTCTCTCTCTCCTCTCTCTATCTCTCCTCTCTCTGTATCTATATTTTTCTTTGCCTCTCTGTCATATAATTTCTCTCTCTTCTTCCATACAGAGACTGGTAGTGGAATTAGTATGCTAATTTCTGTAAAAGCATTACTGTAAAAACCAATAAACAATTTTCCACAAAAAAATATTACTGTAAAACTTGTAGTCTTGGATAGGGCTCCCTTGAGAGGAACAGATTAAAACATGTAAAACACACAGACATTACTAAATGCAGGGGTAAGTTGAGACATATTTAACATTCAGCATCACTCCGTCAAGATAAATATATACTGAATAAAAATATAAACATAGCATGGGAAGCAAGGCCCAGCCAATCAAAAAGAGTTTTTCCTCACAAAAGGGCTTCATTACAGACCGAAATACTCCTCAGTTCATCAGCTGTCTGGGTGGCTGGTCTCAGACAATCCCGCAGGTGAAGAAGCCGGATGATGAGGACCTGGGCTACTGTGTAACTATCATGCTGTTTAATCAGCTTCTAGATATGCCTCAAAGGAAAAAGAATGCTCACTAACAGTTATTTACATTTTTTTTTAGAAATAAGCTTGTTGTGTGTGGAGAGGAGAGGAGAGGAGAGGAGAGGAGAGGAGAGGAGAGGAGAGGAGAGGAGAGGAGAGGAGAGGGGATAACAGGGAATAGTAGCTGTCAGATATCTGTCTTCATGCCTGTTTCAGTGCTGTGATAGGGATCTCATACATTAATACATGAAGGTCTGGACCTTGAGTCCTGTTGGTTGGATGGATTAAACACATCAAATAAAAATGAGAATCTGTGTTGGTAGTCCAAAGATGTTTCCTAACTGTGGAGACAATGGAATTGAATGTTTAATTTTATAATGTTTCACCTATACCAGCTCTCTAAATCATTATGATAGAATGTCTAGATACATTCCATATACAGCAAATGAACCTGCAAGAGCTATCCTCCAAAACCAAATGACAGACCATTGCATCACACGCATGCTGCGAAGTGCACAAACACGCATGTATCCGTACACATACACAGACCAATTTGTAAACATCATCCACCGCATATACAGTGAGGGGGAAAAAAGTATTTGATCCCCTGCTGATTTTGTACGTTTGCCCACTGACAAAGAAATGATCAGTCTATAATTTTAATGGTAGGTTTATTTGAACAGTGAGAGACAGACTAACGACAAAAAAATCCAGAAAAACACATGTCAAAAATGTTATAAATTGATTTGCATTTTAATGAGGGAAATAAGTATTTGACCCCCTCTCAATCAGAAAGATTTCTGGCTCCCAGGTGTCTTTTATACAGGTAACGAGCTGAGATTAGGAGCACACTCTTAATCTTGGGGCTAGGGGGAAGTATTTTCACGGCCGGATGAAAAACGTACCCAATTTAAACTGGTTACTATTCTTGCCCGGGAAATAGAATATGCATATTATTAGTAGATTTGGATAGAAAACACTCTGAAGTTTCTAAAACTGTTTGAATGGTGTCTGTGAGTATAACAGAACTCATATGGCAGGCAAAAACCTGAGAAAATTTCAACCAGGAAGTGTAAGGTCTGAGAACTGTAGTTCTACTTTTGAATCCCTAGAGAAACTACAAATACTTAGGGGTCACGTTGCAATTCCTAAGGCTTCCATTGGCTGTCAAAAGCCCTCCGAAAGTTGTTTCATACGAATCCAGTAACCGGGCAGAATATAGGAGCTCAGTTACTGAGTGGACTGCTGGAGGACAAAGGGTTTGGAAATGCGCAGTCACGTGAGCGCGCCTTTCCTTATTTTTCTTCTGAAATGAATATGCTATTGTCCGGTTGGAATATTATCACTTTTCTACGTGAAAAATACCATAAAGATTGATTTTAAACAGCGTTTGACATGCTTCTAAGTACGGTAATGGAACATTTTGACTTTTCGTCTCTGGTTCCGAGCTCGCGCGTTATTCCTTTGGATAGTGCTCTGAACGCACGAACAAAACGGAGGTATTTGGACATAAATATGGATTATTTGGAACAAAAACAACATTTCTTGTGGAAGTAGCAGTCCTGGGAGTGCATTCTGACGAAGATCAGCAAAGGTAATACAATATTTATAATACTAATTCTGAGTTTAGTTTTCCCCGAACTTGGTGGGTGTCTGAATAGCTAGCCGTGATGGCTGAGCTATGTACTCAGAATATTGAAAAATGTGCTTTCGCCGAAAAGCTATTTTAAAATCTGACACAGCGTTTGCATCCAGAAGTAGTCTATCTATAATTCTTAAAATAATTGTTGTGTATTTTGTCAAAATTTATGATGAGTATCTCTGTAATATGTGTACTCATTGTGCTCATTCACCGGTAGTTCTCGAGGCTAAACATTTTCTGAACGTCACGAGCCAATGTAAAATGCTGTTTTTGGATATAAATATGAACTTTATCGAACAAAACATACACGTATTGTGTAACATAATGTCCTAGGAGTGTCATCTGATGAAGATCGTCAAAGGTTAGTGCTTCATTTAGCTGTGTTTTGGGTTTTATTGACATATATGCTTGCTTGGAAAATGGCTGTGTGATTATTTTTGTCTATGTACTCTCCTAACATAATCTAATGTCTTGCTTTCGCTGTAAAGCCTTTTTGAAATCGGACAATGTGGTTACATCAAGGAGAAGTGTATCTTTAAAATGGTGTAAAATAGTTGCATGTTTGAGAAATTGAAATTATTCGATTTTTGCTGTTTTGAATTTCGCTCCATACTATCTTGTCAAGCAATCCCGTTAACGGGATCCTATCTCGAAAGGGTCCCCAACAGGTTAAAGGGAGTGCTCCTAATCTCAGCTTGTTACCTGTATAAAAGACACCTGTCCAAAGAAGCTATCAATCAATCAGATTCCAAACTCTCCACCATGGCCAAGACCAAAGAGCTCTCCAAGGATGTCGGGGACAAGATTGTAGACCTACACAAGGCTGGAATGGGCTACAAGACCATCGCCAAGCAGCTTGGTGACAACAGTTGGTGTGATTATTCGCAAATGGAAGAAACACAAAAGAACTGTCAATCTCCCTCGGCCTGGGGCTCCATGCAAGATCTCACCTCGTGGAGTTGCAATGATCATGAGAACGGTGAGGAATCAGCCCAGAACTACACGGGGGGATCTTGTCAATGATCTCAAGGCAGCTGGGACCATAGTCACCAAGAAAACAATTGGTAACACACTACACTGTGAAGGACTGAAATCCTGCAACGCCCGCAAGGTCCCCCTTGTTGTGCATTGATATTCTAGTTTTGTCCCTTTAGGGCACCTGTAAACCCCCCTTGCTCAAATAAACCTACCATTAAAATTATAGACTGATCAGTTCTTTGACAGTGGGCAAACGTACAAAATCAGCAGGGGATCAAATACATTTTTCCCTCACTGTAGCCCTGTATAAATGTGTTGTCTTTTTATTAACAATCATGTATCCATAGTGTTAACCTTCCCTTCTCTTTGTATCCTAAGGCCCTCAGCCTGGGCACCTGTCAGTCTATTCCCTGCATAGGGCACTGGTTTTGCTCATCAGGGCTTGTGGTGCACTTTATAGAAAATAGGGTGTCATTTTGGGACACAGTCTTAGCCTTAGGCCCGCTGCAGCAACTGTTATCCTCCTGACAACATAATTACGAGAGCACCTGTCAGCCTCCTGACAACATAATAACAAGATAATAATTTAGAAAACAGCCACAGGTTATAACACAAATGGTAGACAGCACTGAGGAAGAACACACAACTCTACGGCAACCTGGTTAGTCGTATAAACTATGTGGCGAGGAGGAGTGAGAGACAGAGAGAGAGCGAGAGAGAGAGAGAGCGAGAGAGAGACACAGACAGACAGACAGACAGACAGACAGACAGACAGACAGACAGACAGACAGACAGACAGACAGACAGACAGACAGACAGACAGACAGAAAGAAAGAAAGAAAGAAAGAAAGAAAGAAAGAAAGAAAGAAAGAATGAAAAGTATAGTGAGAGTGGGGGAGAAAGAGAGAGAAAGGGAGAGGAGGATATGGAAAGGGCAGAGAGAGACATGGAAAGACTGAGAGACAAAGAAACAGGAAGAGTTTCTGTGTACAAAGGAAAGCACAGTGTTGTCTGCCTGTACACAACGGGGCCATGATTGTCTTTCCAACCCAACGTTTTACATTACATGTCCTTATCCTCCACCTTACCCTCCACCTTACCCTCCACCTTACCCTCCACCTTACCCTCCACCATAACCTCCACCTTATCCTCCACCTTATCCTCCACCTTACCCTCCACCTTATCCTCCACCTTATCCTCCACCTTATCCTCCACCTTACCCTCCACCTTATCCTCCACCTTATCCTCCACCTTATCCTCCACCTTACCCTCCACCTTATCCTCCACCTTATCCTCCACCTTATCCTCCACCTTACCCTCCACCTTACCCTCCACCTTATCCTCCACCTTACCCTCCACCTTATCCTCCACCTTATCCTCCACCTTACCCTCCACCTTACCCTCCACCTTACCCTCCACCATACCCTCCACCTTATCCTCCACCTTATCCTCCACCTTACCCTCCACCTTACCCTCCACCTTACCCTCCACCTTACCCTCCACCTTATCCTCCACCTTATCCTCCACCTTACCCTCCACCTTATCCTCCACCTTATCCTCCACCTTACCCTCCACCTTACCCTCCACCTTATCCTCCACCTTACTCTCCACCTACCCTCCACCTTATCCTCCACCTTACTCTCCACCTACCCTCCACCTTACCCTCCACCTTATCCTCCACCTTACCCTCCACCTTATCCTCCACCTTATCCTCCACCTTACCCTCCACCTTACCCTCCACCTTATCCTCCACCTTACTCTCCACCTACCCTCCACCTTATCCTCCACCTTACTCTCCACCTACCCTCCACCTTATCCTCCACCTTACTCTCCACCTACCCTCCACTTTACCCTCCACCTTACCCTCCACCTTACCCTCCACCTTACCCTCCACCATACCCTCCACCTTATCCTCCACCTTACCCTCCACCTTATCCTCCACCTTATCCTCCACCTTACCCTCCACCTTACCCTCCACCTTACCCTCCACCTACCCTCCACCTTACCCTCCACCTTACTCTCCACCTACCCTCCACCTTACCCTCCACCTTACCCTCCACCTTATCCTCCACCTTATCCTCCACCTTACCCTCCACCTTATCCTCCACCTTATCCTCCACCTTGTCCTCCACCTTATCCTCCACCTTACCCTCCACCTTACCCCCCACCTTACCCTCCACCTTACCCTCCACCTTATCCTCCACCTTACCCTCCACCTTACCCTCCACCTTGTCCTCCACTTTACCTTCCACCTTGTCCTCCACCTTGTCCTCCACCTTACCCTCCACCTTATCCTCCACCTTACCCTCCACCTACCCTCCACCTTATCCTCCACCTTATCCTCCACCTTGTCCTCCACCTTACCCTCCACCTTATCCTCCACCTTACCTTCCACCTTGTCCTCCACCTTACCCTCCACCTTATCCTCCACCTTATCCTCCACCTTATCCTCCACCTTACCCTCCACCATACCCTCCACCTTACCCTCCACCTTATCCTCCACCTTACCCTCCACCTTATCCTCCACCTTATCCTCCACCTTACCCTCCACCATACCCTCCACCTTACCCTCCACCTTATCCTCCACCTTACCCTCCACCTTATCCTCCACCTTATCCTCCACCTTATCCTCCACCTTACCCTCCACCATACCCTCCACCTTACCCTCCACCATACCCTCCACCTTACCCTCCACCTTATCCTCCACCTTACCCTCCACCTACCCTCCACCTTATCCTCCACCTTATCCTCCACCTTGTCCTCCACCTTACCCTCCACCTTATCCTCCACCTTATCCTCCACCTTACCCTCCACCTTACCCTCCACCTTACCCTCCACCTTATCCTCCACTTTACCCTCCACCTTATCCCCCACCTTACCCTCCACCTTACCCTCCACCTTACCCTCCACCTTATCCCCCACCATACACTCCACCATATTTCAGGGCCAGCAACAGGGCAGCCAATGAAAACTCTCCAATTGTGCCCCATATGGCAACCTATTCCCTATTTATTGTGCCTAATAGCTAATAGAGTGCCATTTAGGACGCAGTCAGAGATGTTGCAGCCTTGTTTATATTGGTTCTGTAGTGTAGGACATATCTATTCCCCGGGACGGGATGTGGGGGCTTATCAAATAAGCTGGTGCGTTGCTTAGCAACAGGTATATCCCAGCTGCTTCAAAGCTAGTTCCACGCATAATAGTTGACATAATGGGAGGGAAAATGTGTCAAATTGTACCCTATTCCCTACATAGTGCACTACTTCTGGCCAGAGCCCTATGGGCCCTAGTGCACTACGTAGGGAATAGGGTTCCATTTGGGATGCACATATATAATTTATCCTCACACAGGTGAGTTCATCATAATACAATTAATGAAACTGTAGAATTGAATGAAGCGATGCTAATGTATGTGTACGGGGACATGTGTACGGGGACATTGTAACTGGATGACACATGCTGGCCAAGCACAGACAGACTGGTACCACTTATGGAGTGTGATTCTTATTACTGACTTCCTGCTCTCACTTATACATCTCAAAGGATATTGTGTTCTCACTAGTCAGCGGGGAGTGAATAAACTGTTGGACGATGATAAAGAGTTAGAAAGAACGACAGAAAGGAACTGTACTGTAGTCCTTGAAAATGAAAGAGAACTAACTACCATAATGTCTTTATATGTGAATGGACTGGCAGATATCTGGATGTAGTGGCAGATATCTGGAGGTAGTGGTGGTAGTGGCAGACATCTGGAGGTAGTGGTGGTAGTGGCAGATATCTGGAGGTAGTGGCAGACATCTGGAGGTAGTGGCAGACATCTGGCGGTAGTGGCAGACATCTGGCGGTAGTGGAGGTAGTGGCAGGCATCTGGAGGTAGTGGAGGAAGTGGCAGACATCTGGAGGTAGTGGAGGAAGTGGAAGATATCTGGAGGTAGTGGAGGTAGTGGAGGTAGTGGCAGACATCTGGAGGCAGTGGCAGACATCTGGAGGCAGTGGAGGTAGTGGCAGACATCTGGAGGTAGTGGAGATAGTGGCAAACATCTGGAGGCAGTGGAGGTAGTGGCAGACATCTGGAGGTAGTGGAGATAGTGGCAAACATCTGGAGGCAGTGGAGGTAGTGGCAGACATCTGGCGGTAATGGAGGTAGCGGCAGACATCTGGAGGTAGTGGAGGTAGTGGCAGACATCTGGAGGTAGTGGAGGTAGTGGCAAACATCTGGAGGTAGTGGAGGTAGTGGCAGATATCTGGCGGTAGTGGCAGACATTTGGCCGTAGTGGCAGACATCTGGAGGTAGTGGCAGACATCTGGCAGTAGTGGAGGTAGTGGCAGACATCTGGAGGTAGTGGAGGTAGTGGAGGAAGTGGCAGATATCTGGAGGAAGTGGCAGACATCTGGAGGTAGTGGAGGAAGTGGCAGACATTTGGCTTTAGTGGCAGACATCTGGAGGTAGTGGCAGACATCTGGAGGTAGTGGCAGACATCTGGAGGTAGTGGCAGACATCTGGAGGTATTGTTTGCTGAAGTGTTTTCTCAGAACAGTTTCTCGACAATAAGTGGAAATCCTTCTGCGCTGCTCTGGTGTTTTTGGGGATTTGGGGATTTGGCCACCAAATCCCTTCATAATCAGGAAGTATGAATGAATGAAGAAATATGGCTGAAGAAATATGATCATACAGCGTAGACAAAGCAAAATGGCTGTGAAAGTACTGTGATTAAATTGCTGTGAAAGTACTATATGATTAAATAACAGTTTTATTTTATAAATTGTAACAATAAAATAAAAGCAAAGCTCATATGCAATAGAATGGCAAAAGACTTACCAGAATTGATACATACAAATCAAACAAGGTTTATTAAAAAGAGACACTTACTAACAAATACAAGAACATGTTTCAGATGAATACAATACTCTAAATAACAAGATCCAGATGAATCAATAATGGCTCTCAATAACTGCTCTCTTGAGGTCATGCCACAGCATCTCAATCGGGTTGAGGTCAGGACTCTGACTGGGCCACTCCAGAAGGTGTATTTTCTTCTGTTGAAGCCATTGTGTTGTTGATTTACTTCTGTGTTTTGGGTTGTTGTCCTGTTGCATCATCCAACTCCTGTTGAGCTTCAATTGGCAGACAGACAGCCTAACATTGTCCTGCAAAATGCCTTGATAAACTTGGGAATTCATTTGTTCGTCGATGATAGCAAGCTGTCCAGACCCTGATGCAGCAAAGCAGCCCCAAACCATGATGTTCCCTCCACCATATGTTACAGTTGGGATGAGGTTTTAATGTTGGTGTGCTGTGCCTTTTTTTCTCCACACATAGTGTTGTGTGTTCCTTCCAAACAATTAAACTGTAGTTTCATCTGTCCACAGAATATTTTACCAGTAGTGCTGTGGAACATCCAGGGGCACTTTGCAAAATTAAGACATGCAGCAATGTTTTTTTTGGACAGCAGTGGCTTCTTCCGTGGTGTCCTCCCATGAACACCATTCTTGTTTAGTGTTTAATGTATCGAAGACTCGTCAACAGAGATGTTAGCATGTTCCATAGATGTCTGTAAGTCTTTAGCTGACACTCTAGGATTCTTCTGAACCTCATTGAGCATTCTGCTCTGTGCTCTGCAGTCATTTTTGCAGGATGGCCACTCCTAGATAGGGTAGCAACAGTGCTGAACTTTCTCAATTTATAGACAATTTGTCTTTCCGTGGACTGATGAACATCAAGGCTTTTAGAGATACTTTTGTAACCCTTTCCAGCTTTATGCAAGTCAACCATTCTTAATCTTAGGTCTTCTGAGATCTCTTTTGTTTGAGGCATGGTTCACATCAGGCAATGCTTCATTTGAGCAAACTCAAATTTTGTGAGTGTTTTTTAGAGGGCAAGGCAGCTCTAACCAACATCTCCAATCTCGTCTCATTTATTGGACTCCAGGTTAGCTGACTCCTGACTCCAATTAGCTTTTGGAGAAGACATTAGCCTAGGGGTTCACATACTTTTTCCAACCTACACTGTGAATGTTTAAATGATGTTTTCAATATAGACAAGAAAAATACAATAATTTGAGTGCTATTAGTTTAAGCACACTGTTTGTGTCTATTGTTATGACTTAGATGAAGATCAGATCAAATGTTAATACCACACACCTGTCTATATAAGGTCAGAATATTGTAGACACACCTCCAACACACCTTCATTAATATGGTGTATCTGTAGACACACCTCCAACACACCTTCATTAATATGGTGTATCTATAGACACACCTCCTCCACACCTTCATTAATATGGTGTATCTGTAGACACACCTCCTCCACACCTTCATTAATATGGTGTATCTATAGACACACCTCCACCACACCTTCATTAATATGGTGTATCTATAGACACACCTCCAACACACCTTCATTAATATGGTGTATCTATAGACACACCTCCTCCACACCTTCATTAATATGGTGTATCTATAGACACACCTCCAACCCACCTTCATAAATATGGTGTATCTATAGACATACCTCCACCCCACCTTCATTAATATGGTGTATCTATAGACACACCTCCACCACACCTTCATTAATATGGTGTATCTATAGACACACCTCCTCCACACCTTCATTAATATGGTGTATCTATAGACACACCTCCAACCCACCTTCATTAATATGGTGTATCTATAGACACACCTCCAACCCACCTTCATTAATATGGTGTATCTGTAGACACACCTCCAACCCACCTTCATTAATATGGTGTATCTGTAGACACACCTCCAACACACCTTCATTAATATGGTGTATCTATAGACACACCTCCACCACACCTTCATTAATATGGTGTATCTATAGACACACCTCCTCCACACCTTCATTAATATGGTGTATCTGTAGACACACCTCCTCCACACCTTCATTAATATGGTGTATCTGTAGACACACCTCCACCACACCTTCATTAATATGGTGTATCTGTAGACACACCTCCAACACACCTTCATTAATATGGTGTATCTATAGACACACCTCCTCCACACCTTCATTAATATGGTGTATCTGTAGACACGCCTCCTCCACCACACCTTCATTAATATGGTGTATCTGTAGACACACCTCCAACACACCTTCATTAATATGGTGTATCTATAGACACACCTCCACCCCACCTTCATTAATATGGTGTATCTATAGACACACCTCCAACCCACCTTCATTAATATGGTGTATCTATAGACACACCTCCACCACACCTTCATTAATATGGTGTATCTGTAGACACACCTCCAACACACCTTCATTAATATGGTGTATCTGTAGACACACCTCCACCACACCTTCATTAATATGGTGTATCTGTAGACACACCTCCATTTATTAGATCTCCACCCCAAACGAATACGGGGTGGATAGCGTGTGAATAGTGGGTGAATAGGGTGTGAATAGGGGTTGAATAGCGGGTGAATAGGGGGCAAATAGCATGTGAATAGGGGGTGAATAGGGGGTGAATAGCGGGTGAATAGGGGGTGAATAGAGGGTGAATAGCGGGTGAATAGCGGATGAATAGCGGGTGAATAGGGTGTGAATATGGTGTGAATAGAGGGTGAATAGCGGGTGAATAGCAGGTGAATAGGGGGTGAATAGCAAGTGAATAGGGGGTGGATAGCAAGTGAATAGCGGGTGAATAGGGGGTGAATAGCGGGTGAATATGGTGTGAATAGCGGGTGAATAAGGTGTGAATAGTGGGTGAATAGTGGGTGAATAGTGTGTGAATAGGGGGTGAATAGCGTGTGAATAGCGGGTGAATAGGGGGTGAATAGGGGGTGAATAGCGGGTGAATAGGGGGTGAATAGGGGGTGAATGGGGGGTGAATAGGGGGTGAATAGCGGGTGAATAGGGGGTGAATAGGGGGTGAATAGCGTGTGAATAGCGTGTGAATAGCGGGTGAATAGGGGATGAATAGGGGGTGAATAGCGGGTGAATAAGGGGTGAATAGCGGGTGAATAGGGGGTAAATAGGGGGTGAATAGGGGGTGAATAGCGGGTGAATAGCAGGTGAATAGCGGGTGAATAGCGGGTGAATAGGGGGTGAATAGCAGGTGAATAGCGGGTGAATAGCGGGTGAATAGCGGGTGAATAGGGGGTGAATAGGGGGTGAATAGGGGGTGAATAGCGGGTGAATAGCGGGTGAATAGCGGGTGAATAGCGGTGAATAGCGGGTGAATAGCGGGTGAATAGCGGGTGAATATGGGGTGAATAGCGGGTGAATAGGGGGTGAATAGGGGGTGAATAGCGGGTGAATAGCGGGTGAATAGCGGGTGAATAGCAGGTGAATAGGGGGTGAATAGCGGGTGAATAGCGGGTGAATAGTGGGTGAATAGCGGGTGAATAGCGGGTGAATATGGGGTGAATAGCGGGTGAATAGGGGGTGAATAGCGGGTGAATAGCGGGTGAATAGCGGGTGAATAGCGGGTGAATAGCAGGTGAATAGGGGGTGAATAGCGGGTGAATAGTGGGTGAATAGTGGGTGAATAGCGGGTGAATAGGGGGTGAATAGCGGGTGAATAGCAGGTGAATAGGGGGTGAATAGCGGGTGAACAGCGGGTGAATAGCGGGTGATAAGGGGGTCAATAGCAGGTGAATAGCGGGTGAATAGCGGGTGAATAGCGGGTGAATAGCGGTGAATAGCGGGTGAATAGCGGGTGAATAGCAGGTGAATAGCGGGTGAATAGGGGGTGAATAGGGGGTGAATAGCGGGTGAATAGCAGGTGAATAGGGGGTGAATAGCGGGTGAATAGTGGGTTAATAGGGGGCGAATAGCGTGTGAATAGCGGGTGAATAGCGGGTGAATAGGGGGTGAATAGGGGTGAATAGGGGGTGAATAGCGGGTGAATAGGGTGTGAATAGCGGGTAAATAGCGGGTGAATAGAGGGTGAATAGGGGTTGAATAGTGGGTGAATAGGGGGTGAATAGGGGGTGAATAGCGGGTGAATAGGGGGTGAATAGCGGGTGAATAGCGGGTGAATAGCGGGTGAATAGCGGGTGAATAAGGGGTGAATAGGGTGTGAATAGGTGGTGAATAGGGTGTGAATAGCGGGTGAATAGCGGATGAATAGCGGGTGAATAGGGGGTGAATAGCGTGTGAATATGGTGTGAATAGAGGATGAATAGTTGGTGAATAGTTGGTGAATAGCAAGTTCAGGGTCAGAATATACATAGAGAGAATAGTGCATAAGGGAATGATGGTGAGAACTCTCCCCTTGGTGAATAGATTAAGGAGAGAGGAAGGAGGAGAAGAAGGATGATGATGATGCTATAAAGAAAGATGAATATGATGAGGAGGAGGAGGTGGAGGAAGAGGAGGCGCAGGAGGAGGAGATTAATAAGGTGGTGATGATGATGATGAAAACAACAACAATGATGTCTATGATGACGTAAAGGATAAACATTCTGACGACTAAGGCTGCATAGAAAATAAAATCCACCAAACCCTTTTAACAAACAGGTACTTTGTTCGCGTGGTTCTCTGTTTTCAGAGCTTGTCATGAGTTTAGTCTTAGTTTGCCTCTGTGACTCCAAGAAGATTATCTAGACCTGTTTTTATTACATTTTCTGGCCGGTGTCAAAACTGGGTCTCAGACCCATTATTATAATACAGTCATATCTTTCAATATCACATATATTAACAGTGAACCAACCGAATACATATTTATCTGTCTTAAGTCTAAACATTATGTTGTTGTTAATAGTATTCATCTTTTAAGATCTGCTAAGTCAAAACACACATCTTAAGTAAAAGGTCTTAAAGAGGTCAATTATTTTATGCTCCTAGGAATGTACATTAGGAGTTTTTACGTATGCAGTAAACTTCAGATTAGTTATAATCTGTGTCTAGACTGAATAACACCGCAATTGAAACTCATATGGAGGTCATTTAGCGCACAGAAAACCCCCCAAAACATCTTACATAAAATGTGAAAATCCTATTAGGTGCAACATATTGCAACACGCTTGTTATTCAAAAGCCCACATTTCAATTACTCTTGAAAGTGGAAGCAAATCTTGGATGTTTTTTTTTTCATCCACGGTAGCCTAGTGGTTAGAGTAGGTAGCCTAGTGGTTAGAGCGTTGGGCCAGTAACCGAAAGGTTGCTAGATTGAATCCCCAAGCTGACAAGCTGTCGTTCTGCCCCTGAGCAAGGAAGTTAACCCACTGTTCCTAGACCTACATTGTAAATAAGAATTTGTTCTTAACTGAAATAAAGGTCGAATAAAATAAAAATATTTCCTTCAACATGCCACTGCTCTACATTCAAGATCTAACATGTAGTAAAGTAAGATTCCTACAGGCACCATTGATTTATTAGGGAATTAACAGTAGGGGGCCGAACCACTGCACACCACGAACCCACAGGATAAACTCTATGCAGAAAAATGAATTACCTGCACTCTCCTTCGACTGCTAAGATAAATATATCAGACTATGTTTAGCCTTTGATAAGGGTTACAATCAGACCTTATATAAAGGTAACTGCCATAATAAAGGAAACACCAACTGAAAGTGTCTTAACAGGTTAATAGGGCGTTGGGCCATCACGAGCTGAGAGTGCCTTTTGGCAAACTCCAAGCGGTCTGTCATCTGCCTTTTACTGAGGACTGGCTTCCATCTGGCCACTCCACCATAAAGGCCTGATTGGTGGAGTGCTGCAGAGATGGTTGTCCTTCTGGAAGGTTCTCCCATCTCCACAAAGGAACTCTAGAGCTCTGTCAGAGTGGCCATCGGGTTCTTGGTCACCTCCCTGACCAAGGCCTTTCTTTCTCTCCTGATCGCTCAGTATGGCCGGGAGGCCATCTCTAGGAAGAGTCTTGGTGGTTCCAAACGTCTTCCATTTCAGAATGATTGAGGCTACTGTGTTCTTGGGGACCTTCAATGCTGCAGAAAGGTTTTGGTACCATTCCCCAGATCTGTGCCTTGACACAATCCTGTCTCGGAGCTCTATGGACAATTATTTTGACCTCATGGCTTGGTTTTTGCTCTGACATGCACTGTCAACTGTGGGACCTTATATAGACAGGTGTGTGCCTTTCCAAATCATGTCCAATCAATTGAATTTACCACAGGTGGACTCCAATTAAGTTGTAGAAACATATCAAGGATGATTAATGGAAGCAGGATGCACCTGAGCTCAATTTAGAGTATGTAAATAAGGTATTTTAAAAAATGTAATTAAAAAGCAAAAATCTCTAAAAACCTGTTTTCACTTTGTCGTTAAGGGGTATTGTGATGTCATTATGGGGTATTGTGATGTCATTATGGGGTATTGTGTGTAGTTGATGAGGATTTTTATTTATTTAATCAATTTTAGAATAAGGCTGTAACTTAACAAAATGTGGAAAAAGTCAAGGGGTCTGAATACTTTCCGAAGGCACTGTACAGTATACAGGTACAGTATACAGTTGATCTTTGAACTGCAAAGCGTGAGACTCACCTAGGTCATCAATGAAATTCATGTCAAATGGAATCTTCCATAACATTACAGAAGGCATGGCTGAACCTCAGGTGTAAGCTGATTGAGTGATGTCTATCTCTGCCATTGACTACCACCTGAAGCACTTACAGGAATCAATCAGCTGGAAAAAGACAAACCTTCAGTATGAATGTTTACAGTAAGCTAAACAATAAAGTGGTAAAGTGCAATTCCGTTGTGTGGTGTAGTCGCTATCGCTTCAATCTGTGGTCCACTGCACAATATTGGCTGATGCAGGTGAGGCGATGCGAGGACAGAGAGGATGTAGTATAGATTGGGAGATAGCAGACAGCAGAGTGCATCGTGGGTAACTGTGGTTGGGGGGGGGGGTATTGCTTAACAAATACACATATTTGTTTACATCCCTGTTAGTGAGCATTTCTCCTTTGCTAAGATAATCCAACGACCTGACAGGTCGGCCATATCAAGAACTTGATGAAACAGCATGATCATTCCACAGTTGCACCTTGTGCTGGGGACAATAAAAGGCTACAGTTTTGTCACACAACACAACACAATGCCACAGATGTCTAAAGTTTTGAGGGAAAGTGAAATTGGCATGCTGACTGCAGGCATGTCCATCAGAGCTGTTGTCATATAATTTAGTGTTAATTTCTCTACCATAAGCCGGCTGCAACATCATTTTAGAGAATTTGGCAATGCGTTCAACCGGCCTCACAACCGCAGACCAGGTGTATGGCGTCATGTTGGTGAGCGGTTTACTGATGTCAACATTATGAACAGAGTGCCCCATGGTGGCGTGGGAGTATGGTATGGGCAGACATACGCAATGGACAACTAACTCATTTTTGTTTTTCTATGGCAATTTGAATGCACAGAGATAACAAGACGAGATCCTGATTGTCGTGCCGTTCATCTACCACCATCACCTCAAGTTTCTGCATCATAATTCCCGGCCCCATGTCACAAGGATCTGTACACAATTCCTGGAAGCTGAGAATGTCCCAGTTCTTCCATGGCTTGCATACTCAGACATGTCACCCATTGAGCATGTTTGGGATGCTCTAGATTGTTGTGTATGACAGCGTGTTCCAGTTCCCGCCAATATCCAGCAACATCACACAGCCATTGGAGAGGAGTGGGACAACATTTCACAGGCTACAATCAACAGCTTGATCAAGTAAATGCGAAGGAGATGTGTTGCGCTGCATGAGGCAAATTATGGTCACACCAGATACTGACTGGTTTTCTGATCCAAGTCCCTACCTTTTTTTTAAAGTATCTGTGACCAACAGATGCCTCTCTGTTTTCCCAGTCATGTGAAATCCATAGATTATGGCCTAATGTCCTCCAGAGTGGCGCAGTGGTCTAAGACACTGCATCGCAGTGCTAGCTGTGCTACTAGAGATTATGGGTTTGAGTCCAGGCTCTGTCGCAGCCGGCCGCGCCCGGGCACAATTGTCGTCCGGGTTAGGGGAGGGTCTGGCCAGCAGGGATGTCCTTGTCCCATTGCGCATTAGCAACTCCTGTGGTGTGCCAGGTTAACTTCCGGGTTAACTGGGCATTGTGTCAAGAAGCAGTGTGGCTTGGTTGGGTCGTGTTTCGGAGGACGCACGGACCTTGATCTTAGCCTCTCCCGAGTCCGTACGGGAGTTGCAGCGATGAGACAAGACTGTAACTACCAATTGGATACCATGAAAAAGGGGGTAAAACATTTTTTTTTAAAGATTAAGGCCCAATTCATTTATTTGAATTGATTAATATCCTTATATTAACTGTAACTCAGTAAAATCTTAGAAATTGTTGCATGTTGCATTTATATTTTTGTTCTGTATATTTAAAGACATTCTGGGTTGCTGTTTACACTTCTCTCAGTGTGAGAAGGTAATTGAAAGAGAAGGTTCTGTTGCTCTAGGGCTTTCTAGGGCTTTCACCTTAGATTTCAGGGGAAGCGATACAATGGCTGATGTTTACAATGGCTGATGTTTCTGTTATGACGTGGATTAGTTGGTGCTGTAACAAAAACATTACAGCCAAAACATGACTATTACTTACTTACAGTGGCAAGAAAAAGTATGTGAACCCTTTGGAATTACCTGGATTTCTGCATAAATTGGTCATAAAATTTGATCTGATCACAATAATAAACAAACATAGACTAATAACACATAAAGTATTGTATTTTTCTTGTCTATATTGAATACATAATTTAAACATTCACAGTGTAGGTTGTAAAAAGTATGTGAACCCCTAGGCTAATGACTTCTCTAAAAGATAATTGGAGTCAGGAGTCAGCTAACCTGAAGTCCAATCAATAAGACGAGATTGGAGATGTTGGTTAGAGCTGCCCTGCCCTATAAAAACCATTCACAAAATTTGAGTTTGCTATACACAAGAAGCATTGCTGATGTGAACCATGCCTCGAACAAAAGAGATCTCAGAAGACCTAAGATTAAGAATTGTTGACTTGCATAAAGCTGGAAAGGGTTACAAAAGTATCTCTAAAAGCCACTGAAAGACAAATTGTCTATAAATGGAGAAAATACGCCTTCTGGAGTGGCCCAGTCAGAGTCCTGACCTCAACCCGATTGAGATGCTGTGGCATGACCTCGAGAGCAGTTCACACCAGACATCCCAAGAATATTGCTGAACTGAAACAGTTTTGTAAAGACGAACGGTCCAAAATTTCTCGTGACCGTTGTGCAGGTCTGATTCGCAACTACGGAAAACATTTGGTTGAGGTTATCGCTGCCAACGGAGGGTCAAACATTTATTAAATTCAAGGGTTCACATACTTTTTCCACCCTGTACTGTGAATGGTTACACGATGTGTTCAATAAAGACATCAAAACGTATAATTGTTTGTGTGTTATTAGTTTAAGCAGACTGTGTTTGTCTATTGTTGTGACCTAGATGAAGATCAGATGAAATTTTATGATCAATTTATGCAGAAATCCAGGTATTTGTTTGTTGTTTAAATGATGTTTTCAATATAGACAAGAAAAATACAATAATTTGAGTGCTATTAGTTTAAGCACACTGTTTGTGTCTATTGTTATGACTTAGATGAAGATCAGATCAAATGTTAATACCACACACCTGTCTATATAAGGTCAGAATATTGTAGACACACCTCCAACACACCTTCATTAATATGGTGTATCTGTAGACACACCTCCAACACACCTTCATTAAAATGGTGTATCTGTAGACACACCTCCAACACACCTTCATTAATATGGTGTATCTATAGACACACCTCCAACACACCTTCATTAATATGGTGTATCTGTAGACACACCTCCTCCACACCTTCATTAATATGGTGTATCTATAGACACACCTCCACCACACCTTCATTAATATGGTGTATCTATAGACACACCTCCAACACACCTTCCTTAATATGGTGTATCTATAGACACACCTCCACCCCACCTTCATTAATATGGTGTATCTATAGACACACCTCCAACACACCTTCATTAATATGGTGTATCTATAGACACACCTCCACCACACCTTCATTAATATGGTGTATCTATAGACACACCTCCAACCCACCTTCATTAATATGGTGTATCTATAGACACACCTCCAACCCACCTTCATTAATATGGTGTATCTATAGACACACCTCCAACACACCTTCATTAATATGGTGTATCTATAGACACACCTCCACCCCACCTTCATTAATATGGTGTATCTGTAGACACACCTCCAACACACCTTCATTAATATGGTGTATCTATAGACACACCTCCAACACACCTTCATTAATATGGTTTATCTGTAGACACACCTCCAACACACCTTCATTAATATGGTGTATCTGTAGACACACCTCCACCACACCTTCATTAATATGGTCTATCTATAGACACACCTCCACCCCACCTTCATTAATATGGTGTATCTGTAGACACACCTCCAACACACCTTCATTAATATGGTGTATCTGTAGACACACCAACACACCTTCATTAATATGGTGTATCTATAGACACACCTCCACCCCACCTTCATTAATATGGTGTATCTGTAGACACACCTCCAACACACCTTCATTAATATGGTGTATCTGTAGACACACCTCCACCACACCTTCATTAATATGGTGTATCTATAGACACACCTCCAACACACCTTCATTATTATGGTGTATCTATAGACACACCTCCAACACACCTTCATTAATATGGTCTAGCTGTAGACACACCTCCATTTATTAGATCTCCACCCCAAACGAATACGGGGTGGATAGCGTGTGAATAGTGGGTGAATAGGGTGTGAATAGGGGTTGAATAGCGGGTGAATAGGGGGCAAATAGCATGTGCATAGGGGGTGAATAGGGGGTGAATAGCGGGTGAATAGGGGGTGAATAGCGGGTGAATAGCGGGTGAATAGCGGGTGAATATGGTGTGAATAGAGGGTGAATAGCGGGTGAATAGCGGGTGAATAGGGGGTGAATAGCGGGTGAATAGCGGGTGAATATGGTGTGAATAGAGGGTGAATAGCGGGTGAATAGCAGGTGAATAGGGGGTGAATAGCAGGTGAATAGGGGGTGGATAGCGGGTGAATAGCGGGTGAATAGGGGGTGAATAAGGTGTGAATAGTGGGTGAATAGTGGGTGAATAGTGTGTGAATAGGGGGTGAATAGGGGGTGAATAGCGGGTGAATAGGGGGTGAATAGCGGGTGAATAGGGTGTGAATAGCGGGTGAATAGGGGGTGAATAGAGGGTGAATAGCGGGTGAATAGCAGGTTAATAGGGGGTGAATAGGGGGTGAATAGGGGGTGAATAGGGGGTGAATAGGGGGTGAATAGAGGGTGAATAGCGGGTGAATAGCAGGTGAATAGGGGGTGAATAGCAGGTGAATAGGGGGTGGATAGCGGGTGAATAGCGGGTGAATAGGGGGTGAATAAGGTGTGAATAGTGGGTGAATAGTGGGTGAATAGTGTGTGAATAGGGGGTGAATAGGGGGTGAATAGGGGGTGAATAGGGGGTGAATAGCGGGTGAATAGGGGGTGAATAGCGGGTGAATAGGGTGTGAATAGGGGTTGAATAGCGGGTGAATAGGTGGTGAATAGAGGGTGAATAGGGTGTGAATAGGGGTTGAATAGCGGGTGAATAGGGGGCAAATAGCATGTGCATAGGGGGTGAATAGGGGTGAATAGCGGGTGAATAGGGGGTGAATAGCGGGTGAATAGCGGGTGAATATGGTGTGAATAGAGGGTGAATAGCGGGTGAATAGCAGGTGAATAGGGGGGGAATAGCAGGTGAATAGGGGGTGGATAGCGGTTGAATAGCGGGTGAATAGGGGGTGAATAAGGTGTGAATAGTGGGTGAATAGTGGGTGAATAGCGGGTGAATAGCAGGTGAATAGGGGGTGAATAGCGGGTGAATAGTGGGTTAATAGGGGGCGAATAGCGTGTGAATAGCGGGTGAATAGCGGGTGAATAGGGGGTGAATAGGGGTGAATAGGGGGTGAATAGCGGGTGAATAGGGTGTGAATAGCGGGTGAATAGCGGGTGAATAGAGGGTGAATAGGGGTTGAATAGTGGGTGAATAGGGGGTGAATAGGGGGTGAATAGGGGGTGAATAGGGGGTGAATAGCGGGTGAATAGCGGGTGAATAGTGGGTGAATAGGGGGCGAATAGCGTGAAAATAGCGGGTGAATAGTGGGTGAATAGGGGGTGAATAGGGGGTGAATAGCAGGTGAATAGCGGGTGAATAGCGGGTGAATAGCGGGTGAATAGCGGGTGAATATGGTGTGAATAGCGGATGAATAGTTGGTGAATAGTTGGTGAATAGCAAGTTCAGGGTCAGAATATACATAGAGAGAATAGTGCATAAGGGAATGATGGTGAGAACTCTCCCCTTGGTGAATAGATTAAGGAGAGAGGAAGGAGGAGAAGAAGGATGATGATGATGCTATAAAGAAAGATGAATATGATGAGGAGGAGGAGGTGGAGGAAGAGGAGGCGCAGGAGGAGGAGATTAATAAGGTGGTGATGATGATGATGAAAACAACAACAATGATGTCTATGATGACGTAAAGGATAAACATTCTGACGACTAAGGCTGCATAGAAAATAAAATCCACCAAACCCTTTTAACAAAGAGGTACTTTGTTCGCGTGGTTCTCTGTTTTCAGAGCTTGTCATGAGTTTAGTCTAAGTTTGCCTCTGTGACTCCAAGAAGATTATCTAGACCTGTTTTTATTACATTTTCTGGCCGGTGTCAAAACTGGGTCTCAGACCCATTATTATAATACAGTCATATCTTTCAATATCACATATATTAACAGTGAACCAACCGAATACATATTTATCTGTCTTAAGTCTAAACATTATGTTGTTGTTAATAGTATTCATCTTTTAAGATCTGCTAAGTCAAAACACACATCTTAAGTAAAAGGTCTTAAAGAGGTCAATTATTTTATGCTCCTAGGAATGTACATTAGGAGTTTTTACGTATGCAGTAAACTTCAGATTAGTTATAATCTGTGTCTAGACTGAATAACACCGCAATTGAAACTCATATGGAGGTCATTTAGCGCACAGAAAACCCCCAAAACATCTTACATAAAATGTGAAAATCCTATTAGGTGCAACATATTGCAACACGCTTGTTATTCAAAAGCCCACATTTCAATTACTCTTGAAAGTGGAAGCAAATCTTGGATGGTTTTTTTTTCATCCACGGTAGCCTAGTGGTTAGAGTAGGTAGCCTAGTGGTTAGAGCGTTGGGCCAGTAACCGAAAGGTTGCTAGATTGAATCCCCAAGCTGACAAGCTGTCGTTCTGCCCCTGAGCAAGGAAGTTAACCCACTGTTCCTAGACCTACATTGTAAATAAGAATTTGTTCTTAACTGAAATAAAGGTTGAATAAAATAAAAATATTTCCTTCAACATGCCACTGCTCTACATTCAAGATCTAACATGTAGTAAAGTAAGATTCCTACAGGCACCATTGATTTATTAGGGAATTAACAGTAGGGGGCCGAACCACTGCACACCACGAACCCACAGGATAAACTCTATGCAGAAAAATGAATTACCTGCACGCTCCTTCGACTGCTAAGATAAATATATCAGACTATGTTTAGCCTTTGATAAGGGTTACAATCAGACCTTATATAAAGGTAACTGCCATAATAAAGGAAACACCAACTGAAAGTGTCTTAACAGGTTAATAGGGCGTTGGGCCATCACGAGCTGAGAGTGCCTTTTGGCAAACTCCAAGCGGTCTGTCATCTGCCTTTTACTGAGGACTGGCTTCCATCTGGCCACTCCACCATAAAGGCCTGATTGGTGGAGTGCTGCAGAGATGGTTGTCCTTCTGGAAGGTTCTCCCATCTCCACAAAGGAACTCTAGAGCTCTGTCAGAGTGGCCATCGGGTTCTTGGTCACCTCCCTGACCAAGGCCTTTCTTTCTCTCCTGATCGCTCAGTATGGCCGGGAGGCCATCTCTAGGAAGAGTCTTGGTGGTTCCAAACGTCTTCCATTTCAGAATGATTGAGGCTACTGTGTTCTTGGGGACCTTCAATGCTGCAGAAAGGTTTTGGTACCATTCCCCAGATCTGTGCCTTGACACAATCCTGTCTCGGAGCTCTATGGACAATTATTTTGACCTCATGGCTTGGTTTTTGCTCTGACATGCACTGTCAACTGTGGGACCTTATATAGACAGGTGTGTGCCTTTCCAAATCATGTCCAATCAATTGAATTTACCACAGGTGGACTCCAATTAAGTTGTAGAAACATATCAATGATGATTAATGGAAGCAGGATGCACCTGAGCTCAATTTAGAGTATGTAAATAAGGTATTTTAAAAAATGTAATTAAAAAGCAAAAATCTCTAAAAACCTGTTTTCACTTTGTCGTTAAGGGGTATTGTGATGTCATTATGGGGTATTGTGATGTCATTATGGGGTATTGTGTGTAGTTGATGAGGATTTTTATTTATTTAATCAATTTTAGAATAAGGCTGTAACTTAACAAAATGTGGAAAAAGTCAAGGGGTCTGAATACTTTCCGAAGGCACTGTACAGTATACAGGTACAGTATACAGTTGATCTTTGAACTGCAAAGCGTGAGACTCACCTAGGTCATCAATGAAATTCATGTCAAATGGAATCTTCCATAACATTACAGAAGGCATGGCTGAACCTCAGGTGTAAGCTGATTGAGTGATGTCTATCTCTGCCATTGACTACCACCTGAAGCACTTACAGGAATCAATCAGCTGGAAAAAGACAAACCTTCCGTATGAATGTTTACAGTAAGCTAAACAATAAAGTGGTAAAGTGCAATTCCGTTGTGTGGTGTAGTCGCTATCGCTTCAATCTGTGGTCCACTGCACAATATTGACTGATGCAGGTGAGGCGATGCGAGGACAGAGAGGATGTAGTATAGATTGGGAGATAGCAGACAGCAGAGTGCATCGTGGGTAACTGTGGTTGGGGGGGGGGTATGGCTTAACAAATACACATATTTGTTTACATCCCTGTTAGTGAGCATTTCTCCTTTGCTAAGATAATCCAACGACCTGACAGGTCGGCCATATCAAGAACTTGATGAAACAGCATGATCATTCCACAGTTGCACCTTGTGCTGGGGACAATAAAAGGCTACAGTTTTGTCACACAACACAACACAATGCCACAGATGTCTAAAGTTTTGAGGGAAAGTGAAATTGGCATGCTGACTGCAGGCATGTCCATCAGAGCTGTTGTCATATAATTTAGTGTTAATTTCTCTACCATAAGCCGGCTGCAACATCATTTTAGAGAATTTGGCAATGCGTTCAACCGGCCTCACAACCGCAGACCAGGTGTATGGCGTCATGTTGGTGAGCGGTTTACTGATGTCAACATTATGAACAGAGTGCCCCATGGTGGCGTGGGAGTATGGTATGGGCAGACATACGCAATGGACAACTAACTCATTTTTGTTTTTCTATGGCAATTTGAATGCACAGAGATAACAAGACGAGATCCTGATTGTCGTGCCGTTCATCTACCACCATCACCTCAAGTTTCTGCATCATAATTCCCGGCCCCATGTCACAAGGATCTGTACACAATTCCTGGAAGCTGAGAATGTCCCAGTTCTTCCATGGCTTGCATACTCAGACATGTCACCCATTGAGCATGTTTGGGATGCTCTAGATTGTTGTGTATGACAGCGTGTTCCAGTTCCCGCCAATATCCAGCAACATCACACAGCCATTGGAGAGGAGTGGGACAACATTTCACAGGCTACAATCAACAGCTTGATCAAGTAAATGCGAAGGAGATGTGTTGCGCTGCATGAGGCAAATTATGGTCACACCAGATACTGACTGGTTTTCTGATCCAAGTCCCTACCTTTTTTTTAAAGTATCTGTGACCAACAGATGCCTCTCTGTTTTCCCAGTCATGTGAAATCCATAGATTATGGCCTAATGTCCTCCAGAGTGGCGCAGTGGTCTAAGACACTGCATCGCAGTGCTAGCTGTGCTACTAGAGATTATGGGTTTGAGTCCAGGCTCTGTCGCAGCCGGCCGCGCCCGGGCACAATTGTCGTCCGGGTTAGGGGAGGGTCTGGCCAGCAGGGATGTCCTTGTCCCATTGCGCATTAGCAACTCCTGTGGTGTGCCAGGTTAACTTCCGGGTTAACTGGGCATTGTGTCAAGAAGCAGTGTGGCTTGGTTGGGTCGTGTTTCGGAGGACGCACGGACCTTGATCTTAGCCTCTCCCGAGTCCGTACGGGAGTTGCAGCGATGAGACAAGACTGTAACTACCAATTGGATACCATGAAAAAGGGGGTAAAACATTTTTTTTTAAAGATTAAGGCCCAATTCATTTATTTGAATTGATTAATATCCTTATATTAACTGTAACTCAGTAAAATCTTAGAAATTGTTGCATGTTGCATTTATATTTTTGTTCTGTATATTTAAAGACATTCTGGGTTGCTGTTTACACTTCTCTCAGTGTGAGAAGGTAATTGAAAGAGAAGGTTCTGTTGCTCTAGGGCTTTCACCTTAGATTTCAGGGGAAGCGATACAATGGCTGATGTTTACAATGGCTGATGTTTCTGTTATGACGTGGATTAGTTGGTGCTGTAACAAAAACATTACAGCCAAAACATGACTATTACTTACTTACAGTGGCAAGAAAAAGTATGTGAACCCTTTGGAATTACCTGGATTTCTGCATAAATTGGTCATAAAATTTGATCTGATCACAATAATAAACAAACATAGACTAATAACACATAAAGTATTGTATTTTTCTTGTCTATATTGAATACATAATTTAAACATTCACAGTGTAGGTTGTAAAAAGTATGTGAACCCCTAGGCTAATGTCTTCTCCAAAAGATAATTGGAGTCAGGAGTCAGCTAACCTGAAGTCCAATCAATAAGACGAGATTGGAGATGTTGGTTAGAGCTGCCCTGCCCTATAAAAACCATTCACAAAATTTGAGTTTGCTATACACAAG
This sequence comes from Salmo trutta, assembly GCF_901001165.1. Taxonomy (NCBI): domain Eukaryota; kingdom Metazoa; phylum Chordata; class Actinopteri; order Salmoniformes; family Salmonidae; genus Salmo; species Salmo trutta. The sequence continues at coordinate 34,852,353 of NC_042991.1, forward strand.
AAGCATTGCTGATGTGAACCATGCCTCGAACAAAAGAGATCTCAGAAGACCTAAGATTAAGAATTGTTGACTTGCATAAAGCTGGAAAGGGTTACAAAAGTATCTCTAAAAGCCACTGAAAGACAAATTGTCTATAAATGGAGAAAATACGCCTTCTGGAGTGGCCCAGTCAGAGTCCTGACCTCAACCCGATTGAGATGCTGTGGCATGACCTCGAGAGCAGTTCACACCAGACATCCCAAGAATATTGCTGAACTGAAACAGTTTTGTAAAGACGAACGGTCCAAAATTTCTCGTGACCGTTGTGCAGGTCTGATTCGCAACTACGGAAAACATTTGGTTGAGGTTATCGCTGCCAACGGAGGGTCAAACATTTATTAAATTCAAGGGTTCACATACTTTTTCCACCCTGTACTGTGAATGGTTACACGATGTGTTCAATAAAGACATCAAAACGTATAATTGTTTGTGTGTTATTAGTTTAAGCAGACTGTGTTTGTCTATTGTTGTGACCTAGATGAAGATCAGATGAAATTTTATGACCAATTTATGCAGAAATCCAGGTATTTACATACTTTTCCTTACCACTGTACATATGTTGTTGACATACTTGATAGCATGTAAATCTCAGTCAGTGACCACCATCGCGTTTTACAAAAACTAAATGACAAAGTACATGATTCTGACCTTGTGACTTAAGCGCTACAACAAAATATATTTTTATAAGGGTTATAAATTAAATCTGACTATCCATTGATCAAGAGACTTTCGTTAGGCCTATATGAATTTCTCGTTTCATTTATACCATGCAGACTGTTGTAAATGGAGCAGTCAGGGTATTGATCTGCAGCTTCTCTGTAGAGTCAATAGAATTGATCCGTGGAGACTTGGTAGGTAGGAGATCTTTCCCCTCACTCCAGCCTCTCTTCAAGGGATGTGTCCTAAAAGGCACCCTGGTTCCTTTATAGTGCACTACTTTTGGAAGAAAAGGTCAAAAGTAGTGCACTATATAGGAAATAGGACATTTTGGACCGACCCTCTACTAGGGAAGGCCCATTAGGAGTGTTTCTCAATCTGTTTTATAAACAGGGATTGGCATATTTCTTTAAAAAAATATATACTTTTTGATGTGTGTGTGTGTGTGTGTGTTGTTGTGAATTGTTAGGATATTACTGCACTGTTGGGAACACAAGCATTTTTGCTACACCCGCAATAACATCTGTTAAATATGTGTATGTGACCAATAAAATGTGATTTGATTGAGTCTGTGCTATAATTGTTTTATTTTATTTCACCTTTATTTAACCAGGTAGGCCAGTTGAGAACAAGTTCTCATTTACAATTGTGACCTGGCCAAGATAAAGCAAAGCAGTGCGACACAAACAACAACAGAGTTACACATGGAATAAACAAACATACAGTCAATAATACAATAGAAAAAGTCTATATACAGTGTGTGCAAATGAGGTAGGATAAGGGAGGTAAGGCAATAAATAGGCCATAGTGGCAAAATAATTACAATATAGCAATTAAAACACTGAGTGATAGATGTGCAGAAGATGAGTGTGTAAGTAGAGATACTGGAGTGCAAAGGAGCAAAATAACAGTATGGGGATGAGGTAGTTGGATGGGCTATTTACAGATGGGCTGTGTACAGGTGCAGTGATCTGTGAGCTGCTCAGATAGCTGGTGCTTAAAAGCTAGTGAAGGAGATATGAGTCTCCAGCTTCAGTGATTTTTGCAGTTCGTTCCAGTCATTGGCAGCAGAGAACTGGAAGGAAAGGCGGTCGAAGGAGGAATTGGCTTTGGGGGTGACCAGTGAAATATACCTGCTGGAGCGCGTGCTACGGGTGGGTGCTGCTATGGTGACCAGTGAGCTGAGATAAGGCGGGGCTTTACCTAGCAAAGATTTTTATAGATGACCTGGAGCCAGTGGGTTTGGCGACGAATATGAAGCGAGGGCCAGCCAACGAGAGCATACAGGTCGCAGTGGTGGGTAGTATATGGGGCTTTGGTGTCAAAACGGATGGCACTGTGATAGGCTGCATCCAATTTGTTGAGTAAAGTGTGGGAGGCTATTTTGTAAATGACATCGCCGAAGTCAAGGATTGGTAGGATAGTCAGTTGCCAGTCATAATGCCAACTCCTTGTCTCTCATTGGTTTGAGCAAGTTGGCAAGAGCAGAAACAGATCTGGGACCAGGCAAACTATGTTTTTTTTCCTCCTGAGGTACAGCTAACATCAAAACTAACACCCTAGCATCTCAGGGACCGGAAAGCAAAATCCCACCGACTGGGGCCAGTCCAGGAACCGGAAGTTAACGAACACTGAAGAATTTCATTATAGAATATGAGCAAAGCACGAGGATCATACAATTCTGTTAATTCAAAGTTATTTTATTTGCACTTATCATGTTATTCATTGCATTGAAGTCACTGTATCTGTAGTACAAAGGGTTGGCATTGGAAAGGAATGATATTCAACACACCTGAAGACACATAGAGAATGAACTCAAGGTAACATATAATGCAGATTAAACCCACATATGGACAGCTTACGACTCAAGGCTTTACAGAAAATACCGCAACTAAGGTGACACGATGTTAACATAAAAGTGAAAGGTTTGACACAGATAAAAGACTTGATCATAACAGTTAATCACGTTAGAAGATGTTTTGGAAAAACACCTTCAGAAACACTCTTATGTAACTTCAATGTCACCCAGAATGCATCATCCAGGGTTCGTGTTACATAACTATCCATGTCAATCACAATGTAAACGTGTCCTTCCAAGAAATAAATGCATTGCGTGTAATACATCATTGGCCTGAAGTCCAACATTTTCTTAGAAATCAACTAGATTGAATTGATTGGACTAATTATGTTGAATAAAACAGAGATATTGAAAAGGTTTTAACCCCCGCTGCCCCGTTCAGCAGTGCCAGTACAAATCAACTGTTTCATGGAAAGATATATATTGTTTTTTTAAGCGAGAACATCCAAACCAGGACATTGGGGATAATATATAATAATATATGCCATTTAGCAAACGCTTTTATCCAAAGCGACAGATAAAACAGAAAGGTATGGACGCATGACTGTATTGGTGGTCCCGGGAATAAAACCCTCTACCCTAGCGTTACAAGCACCATGCTCTACCAACTGAGCTATGAAGAGATTGGGGTCGACCAATGTCTCCAGAAAAACGTGGCTTTAGACATTAGACCTGGGCTATTAGGTGTTGTGCGCGGCCTGGTGCATGGCCTGGTGCGCGGCCTTTTACCTACTAGCCTGTTATTTACATAACATGTATCCATTACACCAGGTATTCACAAACTGGGGTACGCAATGCAGTCGGGGGTACTCCAAATAAAAATGTGATTCACATTTTAAAAAATCTTTTTTTTCTTCTCACATTTTCAAAGAGTACATTTATATTTTTCAAATGGGGCTATACATTTGGGTGAGGTTTATTTCTCGCCTGAGTAGCCTCGTTTCACTACCAAAAATAAAATTAAACCATCTAGTGTTCAGCGAAATAACAACACAATGTCAAATACAGGAAGCCTAGTCAAATAATTAACATCCAATCACATTAACCGGTACTCTCTCACAGGAAACCTTCACTCTTGCGCAGACATTTAGAAACGAAACATGACAAATTGAAAAATAAGCCACGGGAGTTTTTTGAGCGAGAATAAAGACAACTTTCGAGTAGTACGACATGTATAAAAGCATCAGATACCATTAATAAGAAGGGGCTAGAATCGTCTTATATGGTGAGCTACTGAATGGCTAGGACAGGCAAGCCCCATACTATTGTGGAGGACTTCATTCTTCCTGCTGCTGCGGATATGGCAGGACAATGCTGAGGGAAAAGGCCAAAAAAACTATACAGACAATGCCTTCATCAAACAACACTGTTTCACAACGCATCAGTGACACGGCAGGTGATGTTTTGAAACAATTACTGCTTCGCATACAAGCCAGTGAATTCTATGCGTTACAGCTGGATATTTTTAAAATACTGGACAGCTTTGTGACATCAAATGGACTTTGGTGGTCAAGATGTGTTGGTATCTGTTCTGATGGCGCAAAAGCCATGACAGGGAGACATAGTGGAGTGGTAATGTGCATGCAAGCAGTTGCTCCCGACACCACTTGGGTACACTGCAGCATCCACCGAGAGGCTCTTGCTGCAAGAGAATGCCTGAAAGCTTGAAAGACGTTTTGAACATTACAGTGAAAACGGTTAACTTTGTTAAAGCAAGGCCCCTAAACTCTCGTGTATTTTCTTAAAGTTCTTTACTGACCATAATTTTCACTTGTCTGACCGCTTGCATGATGACGAGTTTCTCACACGACTAGCCTATCTGGGTGATGTTTTTTCTCGCCTGAATGAATCTAGGATTACAGGGACTCTCCACAACTATATTCAATGTGCGGGACAAAATTGAAGCTATGATTAAGAAGTTGGAACTCTTCTCTGTCTGCATTAACAAGGACAACACACAGGTCTTTCCATCATTGTATGATTTTTTGTGTGCAAATTAACTCAAGCTTACAGACAATGTCAAATGTGATATAGCAAAGCACCTGAGTGAGCAATTACGCAGGTACTTTCTCGAAACAGACAACACAAACAACTGGATCGTTATCCCTTTCATGCCCTGCCTCCAGTCCACCTACCGATATCTGAACAACAGAGCCTCATCAAATTGCAGTAAGCGGTTCTGTGAAATCGGATTTTAATCAGAAGCCACTGCCAGATTTCTGGATTGGGCTGTGCTCAGAGTTTCTTGCCTTGGCAAATCGCGCTGTTAAGACACTGATGCCCTTTGCAACCAGGTACCTATGTGAGAGCGGATTCTCGGCCCTCACTAGCATGAAAACTAAATACAGGCACAGACTGTGTGTGGAAAATGATTGAAGACTGAAACTCTCTCCAATACAACCCAACATTGCAGAGTTATGTGCATCCTTTCAAGCACACCCTTCTCATTAACCTGTGGTGAGTTATTCACCATTTTATATGCAAGACGGCTAAATAAAGAGAAAAATGATTGATTATTATTATTATTATATTATTATTTGTGCCCTGGTCCTATAAGAGCTCTTTGTCACTTCCCATGAGCCGGGTTGTGACAGAAACTCACACTCATTCTTATGTTTAATAAATGTATCGTATAGTGTGTGTGTGGCAGGCTTACAATGATGGCAAAAAACAACATTTGAGAGTGCGCTGACCCCGGTGCTAGAGGGGGTACGCAGCTGGAGGTTGAATGTTTGAAGGGGTAAGGGACTATAAAAAGTTTGGGAACCACTGCATTACACGACAGGGAGAATCAACAATGAGACAGACTCATCGAGCTCTGGAGTTGTACTTTCTGGTCTCTCTTACAGGGGGGCCCTTGGGCAGGTGGTTGATCAGGTGGGGTTTCCTCCACTGACTTTGTACCCAGTCATTGACACAAAACAGATCACAAATCACCCACATGCTGACCTCCGCCCATAACTGTGATCAGGGGTCATCAGTTCAAAGGTCAATGGTCAGGGTTTATAGTTCAGGGGTCGATGTGGGGAAGGTGCTGACCTTGTTGTTCCTGCTGATTCGTCGTTCTGGCCTTGGACGTGGCTGTTTGGTCTGGATCAGTTCCTCTGGGGTGTTCCCTAGTGGTGGGAGGAGCCTCTTTTTACTGTTCCTGTTCTCCGGCAGCCACTGGGGCGGCAGCTCGAACGGACCAAACTGGGTGGCGTCCTCGGGCTCCGTGGGGGTTGCTGGCGCCACCTGTGACGAGGAGGTGTAAGCACAGGCACGGACAGGTGAGACCTCGGGAAATATGAGAGGAGGTTGTTCTTTAGTTACTGGGACGCTCTCTCTGGTTGGTTCGGTCTCTTTCTGTAGAACCACCTTCCCTCCATGTCTCCCTCCTCCTCCTCCTCCTCCTGCCTGGTGGTGGTGGTTCTCTTTGGGAAGAGCACAGCCCCCCACCCCTGATCCTAATGAAGGGCTCTCATTCTCCACCTCCTCCTCCTCTTCATCGGTTGGCCTAAAGATCTGCTGCTGTCCGATATTAAACATCTCCAGGAGCTGGCTCCCAGCCCGAGCAGACCCCTCCAGGGCCCCAGACCCTCCCAACCCTCCCTCGCCCCTCAGCCCCAGATCCCCAGTGCTGACCACGTTACGCCGACTGTAGCGTCTGTGTACCCGGACTAGAACATCAAACAGGCAGCGTCTAGCCGAGCCGTTCACCGTCAGAAACAGCAGAGGGTTGGTAAGGAGAGACACCTTGGGCAACCAGATGGCCGTGAGATGGAGAGAAGGGGACAAGTCCTCCCCGTCACCGAGAAGAGTGCGGTATACCACAAACGCCCCATAGGGGGCGCTACAGGCTGAGAAGGCTAACACCACAGCCAGTAACGTAGCATGTAGCTCAGCCTCACGTTGAGAGACATAAGGGATGGAGATGGAGTTCTGAGGTGTTCTCAACGCCGCGATGATCACCTTCTTCTTCTGGCTGGCACTGAGGGCTCGGCGAATCAGGACCATTAACAGGAAGACGACAACGAGCGGAAGGATCACCGTGGTTACGTTGTAGGTCACCACGTAGACCATGTGACCCAGGGAGCGGGCGCGGGCGTCGGAACATGACGAGGTCGCGTACACGTCCGTAACGTTGGTTACGGCGAACACAGGCACGCTGGCGATGGTGGCGTGGATCCAGATGTAGATGACAAGGTCACGTGACCTGGCGTCTGAGATCTTCCTCTCCAGAGGGTAGAGGACAGAGTAGTACCTAGAGAGGAGAGGATAGACAACATTACACACCGTAGAGCATTCATTCACACTGAGTTGAGCCTCTGCAGTGACACCTTTAACCGTAACATTAACCGTAACATTAACCTGTAGATACAACAGAAGAAGAACACATGTACACTAAGCATTCTGTTCTTTGAGTGTTAGATCAGTACAGTAGTAACTACCAAGGTTTTGTGTGTTCGATGTAGCTCAGGACAGTAGTAACTACCAAGGCTTTGTGTGTTCGATGTACATCAGGACAGTAGTAACTACCAAGGCTTTGTGTGTTCGATGTAGCTCAGGACAGTAGTAACTACCAAGGCTTTGTAATCTGTCCCCAAGTATTCCCACAAATAAAATTTAAAAAAGAGACGTGTGATCGTGTCTCAATGTAATCAAGGTATGAAATTATTGTTATTTTCAAATACAATCTCTTTTTGGACTTAGTTGTGATCAATTTGCAGTGTACGAATTATTATCATTATTTTTTTGCCCCCCCCCCCCCCCCCCCCCCCCCTGACCATTCGTTCCAACAACAAAACAATTGTCCTGCAGCTTAATCTAGTTGCCTACCCCTGATCTAAACTAACCTTTCTGTACCTACCTAACTAACTAGGTGGGTCAAATATACATGTAAACTACCCTGCAGAGGAAAGAGAAGAGGGTAAGATGGAAATAGACTGAAGAATGATAGTAGCAAATCTATCATTGTTTCCCGCTCTCATTCACAGAACCCTTCACTGGTTGAACAGAAGACATACTCTAGTATGAATGAGTATAAGTGGGTGTTTTGCGTGGCTAAGTGGAGCAAGCGGAAGAGAGAGAGAGATCTTACTGAGGTGTGGAGAGTTTTGTGGACAAAATACACATATTTTGATAGTTTCTTACAAACGTGCGTACGTGTAAGTAAGTAGGTGAATAGGTGTGTGTGTGTGTGTGTGTGTGTGTGTGTGTGTGTGTGTGTGTGTGTGTGTGTGTCACACAGAGATGATGGCATAGAGGAGAGCGGGAAGCAGACGTGTGTGTGTGTGTGTGTGTGTGTGTGTGTGTGTGTGTGTGTGTGTGTGTGTGTGTGTCACACAGAGATGATGGCATAGAGGAGAGCGGGAAGCAGACGTGTGTGTGTGTGTGTGTGTGTGTGTGTGTGTGTGTGTGTGAGTGAGTGAGTGAGTGAGTGAGTGAGTGAGTGAGTGAGTGAGTGAGCGAGCGAGCGAGCGAGTGAGTGAGTGAGTGAAGGAAGGAAGAGGAAGTGTAGCAGTGATGAAGAGAGTGTAGTGATGGAGCAAAAGAGGAGAGAATGTGTTCAGCTGTGAGTGTAGAATGGAGTGAGTGTAGAATGGAGTGTAGCTGTGAGTGTAGAATGGAGTGTAGCTGCGAGTGTAGAATGGAGTGTAGCTGTGAGTGTAGCTGTGAGTGTAGCTGTGAGTGTAGAATGGAGTGTAGCTGTGAGTGTAGCTGTGAGTGTAGCTGTGAGTGTAGCTGCGAGTGTAGCTGTGAGTGTAGAATGGAGTGTAGCTGTGAGTGTAGAATGGAGTGTAGCTGTGAGTGTAGCTGTGAGTGTAGCTGTGAGTGTAGCTGTGAGTGTAGCTGCGAGTGTAGCTGTGAGTGTAGAATGGAGTGTAGCTGTGAGTGTAGCTGTGAGTGTAGCTGCGAGTGTAGCTGTGAGTGTAGAATGGAGTGTAGCTGCGAGTGTAGAATGGAGTGTAGCTGTGAGTGTAGCTGTGAGTGTAGCTGTGAGTGTAGCTGCGAGTGTAGCTGTAAGTGTAGAATGTAGTGTAGCTGTGAGTGTAGCTGTGAGTGTAGCTGTGAGTGTAGCTGCGAGTGTAGAATGGAGTGTAGCTGTGAGTGTAGCTGCGAGTGTAGCTGTGAGTGTAGCTGTGAGTGTAGCTGCGAGTGTAGCTGTGAGTGTAGCTGTAAGTGTAGAATGTAGTGTAGCTGTGAGTGTAGCTGTAAGTGTAGAATGTAGTGTAGCTGTGTGCGTAGAATGTAGTGAGTGTAGAATGGAGTGTAGCTGTGAGTGTAGAATGGAGTGTAGCTGTGAGTGTCAGGGAGAGAGTCCCTCCCTGTGGATTGTCAGTTATTTTGGCTGCAGCTCAGTACAGGGAGCTCTGCAGGAGAGACAAACAGCACCAGGCAGAGTGGAGTATACATGCTGCATCAATTACAGCCCGTTTCCAAACCACAGGGGGTGAGTAGAGATAGAGGGAGGTTTTATCTGGTACAAAAACAGATTATACTGTCTTCAGTTGTAAACGCCCATACCGGTAGAAATCCACTTTTTCGAGGTGAAAGACGATGGCCCGAGCTTACCCATGACGTCGCACAACGATCTAAGTCAATAAGTCATCGTTTTAGTCAAAGTATGATATATTTGAAGTGAAAAATCCGAACTGCCTACTTTGTGCAATTTTGTGTGAATGCTGTGTCTTTTCCTATGATATGACATACAAATTATTTTCAGCCTACGTTTCGTTTCAGTCCTTACAGAAAAAAAACGTGTTTTCCCGTGAAATTTCAGATGTGAAATCATGTGAAAATTGGAGCACTTCACATAACATTTGATGTTATCACATGTTGCTTTACATGTTGTCACATTATCTTCACATAAGATTACATGAAACCGTGTTTTTGGAACACTTCACATGTGAAATTGATGTGGTTTTTTTTCATAAAGGAGGGCTGGGTTTTATTTGAATGTTGCCACCCACCAGCATGTATTGTTTATTAAAACAGCTGCAAAGTTCTTCCTCTTGGTGACTGAGATGAGACAAACAGCCATGTGTCAACTTGGCCACCTGAGCCATGGAGCAAATGACAATAAAATAAATTACCAGAAAATGATCATAATCTGTTGGATAATCTGTTATCAATTTTCACTTATCTTTTAGCTAGTCTGTATAAAACATATATATATATATATATTAAATGTATTGAACCTTTATTTAAGAAGGCAAATCAGTTAAGAACAAATTCTTATTTACAATGATGGCCAAACCCAGACAATGCTGGGCCAATTGTGCACTGCCCTGTGGGACTCTGAAATCACGGCCGGATGTGATGCAGCCTGGATTTGAACCAGGTACTGCAGTGACACGTCTGAGATGCAGTGTCTTAGGCCACTGCGCCACTCGGGAGCCCCTTTAGATGGCCCCGTCGCCCCAATATGAATGGTTTAGACCACTAAAGTTTTGCTTTACTACACGCTCCACTGCTTCAATAGGTGTAACATTAGCTACAAACACAAGTGTCTATCCAGATGATGAAAAGGCACGTGCGAAAAAAAATTCAAGGAACTTCTAATTTGAGGTGTGCACGATCATGAGCAAAGTCATAGTAGCCTTTCATTTCAGTTCCCCTGTGAGAACCATGAGCACGGGCTGACTTGGCTTTGATGTACCGCAGCCAAAGCCTGCCAGCAGCCTGCCAGCAGCCTACCAGCAGCCTACCAGCAGCCTACCAACACTCTACCAGCAGCCTACCAGCAGTCTACCAGCAGCCTACTTACAAAAGGTTGCAGCGAGTCCATTACAATGTAGAAACACAATGTTTATGACAAATCCAGAACCAGCCTTAGATCATCGTATTATGGCAGATTCGTGGCCGCAATTTATGGAAGATGTCAAAACGTTGGAAATAACAAAGACAGGCCAGTGGTTTCCATCTGTGGTGAAGTTTTCCCTAAATTAATGCTTATGACAAATCCAGCTCCAGAACCAGCCATGGAGCCTGCTGGCTAATCTTTTGCATGAAGTGTAGTAACAAAAAACAGCAAGAACCGATAACATTAGCTAGCTAGACAAAATTAGCAAGATAGCTAGCTACACTGACAGCTGTCAGTCCCCTATTTGTTCATGTTAATCAACCCAGACCCAGTTCATGAATATGTATAAGTAGCCGTCGTCATTCTTTGGAGGATGTGGAACCTAAACGACAGGAAATGATGTTGAAATAGTGGCGTGGGGGGGGTGGGGGGGTTGTTTAAAGGTCTGTGTTTACAAGATCAAGCAGTTTCCCCGCTGTGTGGCTTTCCACATGTATAAATAAATAAAACCATGTACACAGTACATATGCTTTATTACTGCACCGAAATGTCAGGCAAGAATCAACTAGCTAGCAGCCCCCCCCCCAACCCCCCCTCCCCCCAGACAGATCTGAACACATGGGACCAGTAAGCAATATGTTGTAGCTACCAGTAGTGCAGTTTGATTTTCCTGCAATCACCCACCTGTCGAGCGCGATAGCAGCGAAGCTGAGCACGGTGACGGAGCAGAAGAGTTTGTGGAGGAACTTCAGGGCCTTGCAGAGCAGCAGAGTGTGTAGCCACCAGCAGCAGCGAGGGCTGGCCCCTAGAGCCACGTCAAAGGGAACACACACTAGACCCGCACAGATCCCTGAGCACGCCAGGTTCTTAATGAAGCAACTGGTCACCGACTTGAAGACACTGGTACAGCAGGTACACCATAAAACAGTGCCATTGCCTGGGAGAGGGAGGGGAGAGAGAGGGAGCGAGAGAGAGGGGGGGGGGTGGAGAGGGGAAGACACGGGGAGGGAAAATAAAAAAGAGAGAGGGAGGGAGGGAGGGAGGGAGGGAGGGAGGGAGGGAGGGAGGGAGGGAGGGAGGGAGGGAGGGAGAGGGAGATGGAGAGGGGAAGAGAGAGATGGAGAGGGAGGGAGAGGGGAAGAGAGAGAGAGAGAGAGAGGGAGAGACAGGAGAGGAGGGAGAGGGGAGGAGAGAGAGTGTTTAGACTGGATAATGTGTGATGGTTTTACAGTATAAGGGAAGGTGAGAAAATGCATTACAGTGAAATATTATCATATGTGAGTTTTGGAAGTGCTTTTTGAAAAACAGTCAGGAATAAACAACATTGTAAAAATTATCGATCTTACATCCCCTTCTGTCTTTCCCAGTTGCCTTAACAAACAGTTTGTCAAAACAATCCATTTAAATTGGAGGGCAGAGCAGGCCTGAGGGGCGCCAACAAGACAGATACATTTTAGCAACAGGTGTGACGTGCCACTGGTATTCCACACACGTCCCAGAGTTTGTCACACACAAACTGGAACTTAACTTCACATAACCCACCATTCATCCTGGCTCCTTCCCTACTCCCACCATCCCTCCTGGCTCCTTCCCTACTCCCACCATCCCTCCTGGCTTCTTCCCTACTCCCACCATCCCTCCTGGCTCCTTCCCTACTCCCACCATCCCTCCTGGCTCCTTCCCTACTCCCACCATCCCTCCTGGCTCCTTCCCTACTCCCACCATCCCTCCTGGCTTCTCCCACCATCCCTCCTGGCTCCTTCCCTACTCCCACCATCCCTCCTGGCTCCTTCCCTACTCCCACCATCCCTCCTGGCTCCTTCCCTACTCCCACCATCCCTCCTGGCTTCTTCCCTACTCCCACCATCCCTCCTGGCTTCTTCCCTACTCCCACTATCCCTCCTGGCTTCTCCCACCATCCCTCCTGGCTCCTTCCCTACTCCCACCATCCCTCCTGGCTCCTTCCCTACTCCCACCATCCCTCCTGGCTCCTTCCCTACTCCCACCATCCCTCCTGGCTCCTTCCCTACTCCCACCATCCCTCCTGGCTCCTTCCCTACTCCCACCATCCCTCCTGGCTCCTTCCCTACTCCCACCATGCCTCCTGGCTCCTTCCCTACTCCCACCATCCCTCCTGGCTCCTTCCCTACTCCCACCATCCCTCCTGGCTTCTCCCACCATCCCTCCTGGCTCCTTCCCTACTCCCACCATCCTCTCTCTGCTCCATCTCTGTCTAGTGCACTAATGAAAAATAATACATCCGTATGTCCATAGTTGAAGGAGTCCCCCTTGAGCTGCTATGATAGAAAACTGCACATAAAAACAGAGGAGAATAAAGGACTTTTGTAATTGGTATTTCAGCTAGTGCCATTTTCAAGACAAGTCTCAATTCAACAGACTGTATTTTCATATCCTCCATTATATTAATTATATGCATCGTTATCATTATGGGGCCGAATCAGACATAGGAATTTACGCATTTCCTACGGACGCCTTTCCTACGCACTTCAGTATTTTGGTAAATCAGACTTAGCTTATTCAGTTGCACAACTCGCTCTGCAGGTGTGGCTACCTTGCACGCTCTGAATCAATATCATTCACCTGCTGAAAACCCTCCCTCTTGCTGGCCAACAGATTTCCTCGTGGAGTTTTCATTCAAAAGGGTTGTTAGTACTTTTATCTTAAGCCATCCCTTTAAATACAGTGTATGTTTTAGTTACAATTTTGTCGACAGACTCGCTAGAATAATATTAAAGATCAATAAAAGAAAGCCATCTAAATATATCCGTATTTGTCTCTGCTTCAGCACCAATTGGTAGATTTAAGAATATTCTGATCTTGTGAATTATTTAGGGTTAGGAAAGTATTTATGAATAATACATTTAAAAAAAAAAATAGGTTTGGAAAGCCTTTACACACTAAAGAAAGAAAGCAGTGGTTTGATTCATTCTGAAATGTGCCACATTCAGTTCTTTAACCCACGGTAATGTTGGAAGATTGGTTTACATAGAATTGTGATAGGGAGGATAGTGTACACTAGTAGGCTATACCCTCGTCTATTGCCTGCACTAACCATGGCACTGTGTGATGACACGGCCAAGTTTTGAACCATGCGTCGGGTTCAAACTGTTACGGTTTGGTCTGCGCTCCGCTCCATAACTGATTTAATTAGCCGACGTCTTTTCTTTATATATGATCAACTGTTACTAATGATCCTCAGCAACAACCACACGGCCGTGACGGCGTTTACAGAGGAAGTAATAATTCAACTGGATGATAATGTAGGCTATACCAACTGAAGGGAACCAACAGTAAATTGTCAGTTCAATATGTGTTGTTGTTAGACCTGCTGATGGTCTAAACTGTTTGGTGATATAATTTAATATGATAGAAATAGGAAACAGAGAAAATTCGGGGTAGTCTATGATTAAGACATTCGAGAGTGCCCATCCCTGAAAGTTAAAAGGGCATACAATTTAAATTGTGCATAATGGCACAGCATTTCATAATCTTTACTGTAGGAAAATGGATATGTTGATATGGTTCAGTTTGCTGCCAATTAACTGGCTTCACGTCTCCAACGATTATAAGGTCAAATACAGTGGGGGAAAAAAGTATTTGATCCCCAGCTGATTTTGTACGTTTGCCCACTGACAAAGAAATGATCAGTCTATACATTTTAATAGTAGGTTTATTTGAACAGTGAGAGACAGAATAACAACAACAAAAAATCCAGAAAAACGCATGTCAGAAATGTTATAAATTGATTTGGATTTTAATGAGGGGAAATAAGTATTTGACCCCTCTGCAAAACATGACTTAGTACTTGGTGGCAAAACCCTTGTTGGCAATCACAGAGGTCAGATGTTTTTGTAGTTGGCCACCAGGTTTGCACACATCTCAGGAGGGATTTTGTCCCACTCCTCTTTGCAGATCTTCTCCAAGTCATTAAGGTTTCAAGGCTGACGTTTGGCAACTCGAACCTTCAGCTCCCTCCACTGATTTTCTATGAGATTAAGGTCTGGAGACTGGCTAGGCCACTCCAAGACCTTAATGTGCTTCTTCTTGAGCCACTCCTTTGTTGCCTTGGCCGTGTGTTTTGGGTCATTGTCATGCTGGAATACCCATCCACGACCCATTTTCAATGCCCTGGCTGAGGGAAGGAGGTTCTCACCCAAGATTTGACGGTACATGGCCCCATCCATCGTCCCTTTGATGCGGTGAAGTTGTCCTGTCCCCTTAGCAGAAAAACACCCCCAAAGCATAATGTTTCCACCTCCATGTTTGACGGTTTGACGGTGGAGATGGTGTCATTGGGGTCATAGGCTGCATTCCTCCTCCTCCAAACACGGCGAGTTGAGTTGATGCCAAAGAGCTCCATTTTGGTCTCATCTGACCACAACACTTTCACCCAGTTGTCCTCTGAATCATTCAGATGGTCATTGGCAAACTTCAGACGGGCATGTATATGTGCTTTCTTGAGCAGGGGGACCTTGCGGGCGCTGCAGGATTTCAGTCCTTCACGGCGTAGTGTGTTACCAATTGTTTTCTTGGTGACTATGGTCCCAGCTGCCTTGAGATCATCAACAAGATCCTCCCGTGTAGTTCTGGGCTGATTCCTCACCATTCTCATGATCATTGCAACCCCACGAGGTGAGATCTTGCATGGAGCCCCAGGCCGAGGGAGATTGACAGTTCTTTTGTGTTTCTTCCATTTGCGAATAATCTCACCAAATGTTGTCACCTTCTCAACAAGCTGCTTGGCGATGGTCTTGTAGCCCATTCCAGCCTTGTGTAGGTCTACAATCTTGTCCCTGACATCCTTGGAGAGCTCTTTGGTCTTGGCCATGGTGGAGAGTTTGGAATCTGATTGATTGATTGCTTCTGTGGACAGGTGTCTTTTATACAGGTAACAAACTGAGATTAGGAGCACTCCCTTTAAGAGTGTGCTCCTAATCTCAGCTCGTTACCTGTATAAAAGACACCTGGGAGCCAGAAATCTTTCTGATTGAGAGGGGGTCAAATACTTATTTCCCCTCATTAAAATGCAAATCAATTTATAACATTTTTGACATGCGTTTTTCTGGATATTTTTGTTGTTATTCTGTCTCTCACTGTTCAAATAAACCTACCATTAAAATTATAGACTGATCCTTTCTTTGTCAGTGGGCAAACGTACAAAAATCAGCAGGGGATCAAATACTTTTTTCACCCCACTGTAGATCAAAAACAAGTGTAATTTATATTCACAATCCCCTTATCCAAAGGGATGACTCATATACCTAGCTCTTATCAATAGCTGTTATCAAGTTGTGAAGTACAGTGCATGGAGAATG
Source organism: Salmo trutta (assembly GCF_901001165.1). Lineage (NCBI taxonomy): Eukaryota > Metazoa > Chordata > Actinopteri > Salmoniformes > Salmonidae > Salmo > Salmo trutta. The sequence continues at coordinate 34,868,029 of NC_042991.1, forward strand.
GTATTGTTTCTATCGGAAAAAAGAAAGGAGATTATTTTCCCACTTGGAACTCTTAGGTCCGCTAGACCTTATTCGTGGTTTCCTCATGGGTAAAGGTGGTGGAATTATTAGGGAAACTTAAATTAATCGCAGTCTTAAATAGCCACCTGTCGCTTTTTAACAGCTGGGCAATGGCACACATTTCAGCAAATAAACAGCTGTTTCAAATAAATACAAATATTTAACCTTTATTTAACTAGGTAAGTCAGTTAAGAACAAATTCTTATTTACAATGACGGCCTACCCCGACCAAACCCTCCCCTAACCCGGACGACGCTGGGCCAATTGTGTGCCGCCCTATGGGACTCCTGATCACGGCCGGTTGAGATACAGCCCAGGATCGAACCAGGGTCTATAGTGACGCCACTAGCACTGCGATGCAGTGCTTTAGACCATTGCACCACTCGAGAGCCCCAAATAAACACCGGGTCTAAATGAATTGTTTACGAGGTTACCATGAATTGCCATGAATAGTTTATAAGCTATAACGTTTGATTTGTTACAATAAATAATTAAGTAATGACTAAATAATTATGGCAATCATCCGTTTTTATCACCAGTAAGAAACTATTAGCCATTGGTCGCTAACTGCTGAGAACTGCTAGCTAACTGGCAAGCAAATAACAGTCAAAAACTTTGGGAGTATAGAACCCTAGAAATCAGCCGATCTAGTGGCGAAAAAAAGAACTGCCAAAAATGCAAAGTCAAAATAAACCTTTTATTTTTATAGAGGTATACTAAGACAAAAGAAACGTGACACAGTGTGTAAATGATAACACACTGGTGCAGGAAATTAAGAAATTGATTAAATGCTGGAATTAAACAATGAACTATGCAAATGAGCAAAAGCTGTGTGCTTTGAGGAAATATACGCCTGGCTCAAATAGAAGCCTGTCTCTAATAGAAGCCTGTCTCTAATAGAAGCTCGTCTCTAATAGAAGCTCGTCTCTAATAGAAGCTCGTCTCTAATAGAAGCCTGTCTGTAATAGAAGCCTGTCTGTAATAGACTCCCGGGTTATTAATTGAAGTTTCACGGTATGTCAAGGTAAGAAAACAGCTTATCTGTAGACACCTTCATTTATTTTTCCTCCACCCCAAACTAAGGTGAATAGCACGCTAATCTCATGCTGAAGTTTCAAGGTCAGAATACGCATGAAAAGAAAAGTGCTTAAAAAGGGATTTACGTTCCATTTCCATGCGCTTAACTTGGGTCAGAATCGGCTCCAATATGCACTGCTGGTCTGTTGCATTGAGACTTGTTTTGAAAAAGGCTGTCCATACATAACGTTTTGCCATACTGTATGTCTTTAAATGTCTCTGAAAGTAGGAGGATGGACCCACTGAGCTGGTTAAAATGAGATGCACCTTTCTTTTCTATGTATCATCCTCATTATGTTTCAACGGGCTGGCAGCTGCGGGAGACCTCTCCGTCTCGGAACAGTGGTCTGTATGGTCTGAGTGCTACTGAACGTGGCAGACATCTTTCTTCCCCCCCCCCCATTCACTATCTGACTCTTCAGTAACTCTAGTTCTCCTTCACCATCTCACAGAAGCCCTTCAGGCCCTCACAGCAGGTAGACACAATCTTCTCTTCGCCAAGCTGACAGAAGTATTTTAGGACCTAACAGGCACAGCTCCGCAACTCCAATCTTCTCAGCTCTTCCTGGAAGCTCCTACTTCAAACTGACAGAGACTTTGAAGCCCTCACTAACTGAGACTGAGCCCTCAAAAAGGCATTCAATTATTTACTTTTCTTCCAGGAAACTCAAATTGTTTCTCTGCTTTAAAAGCCACTGTTCTAGTAAACTTTTGCTCAGTTTGATTGGCGTGCTGCTGAAGGAGACCATGGTTGCGTCCCTGGTCAAAAGTAGTGCACTATCTAGGGAATAGGCCTCTGGTCTATAGTAGTGCACTATCTAGGGAATAGGGCTCTGGTCTATAGTAGTGCACTATCTAGGGAATAGGGCTCTGGTCTATAGTAGTGCACTATCTAGGGAATAGGGCTCTGGTCTATAGTAGTGCACTATATAGGGAATAGGGCTCTGGTCTATAGTAGTGCACTATATAAGGAATTGGGCTCTGGTCTATAGTAGTGCACTATATAGGGAATAGGGCTCTGGTCTATAGTAGTGCACTATATAGGGAATAGGGCTCTGGTCTATAGTAGTGTACTATATAGGGAATAGGGCTCTGGTCTATAGTAGTGCACTATACAGGGAATAGGGCTCTGATCTAAAGTAGTGCACTATATAGGGAATAGGGCTCTGGTCTAAAGTAGTGCACTATATAGGGAATAGGGCTCTGGTCTAAAGTAGTGCACTATATAGGGAATAGGGCTCTGGTCTATAGTAGTGCACTATATATAGGGAATAGGGCTCTGGTCTATAGTAGTGCACTATATAGGGAATAGGGCTCTGGTCTATAGTAGTGCACTATATAGGGAATAGGGCTCTGGTCTATAGTAGTGCACTATATAGGGAATAGGGTGCCATTTGGGACACTCAGATCATTCCCCTATTGACTCTTCAGTAAGCCAGCAATCTTCTCTTTCAGCCCCTCCCTCCCTCCCTCTCTCCAGACTGACAGAGCCCCCTCTGACAGTCAGTCAGCCAGTCATTCAGTCAGGCTGCCAGTCGGTCTCTCAGACATACCTTTAAAACACAGGTCATTAATGAGGCCATCGATAACTTTAAAACACAGGTAATTTTTTTTTTTTAACTAGGCAAGTTAGTTAAGAACAAATTCTTATTTAAAATGACAGCCTAGGAACAGTGGGTTAACTGCCTTGTTCAGGGGGCAGAACTACAGATTTTTACCTTGTCAGCTCTGGGATTTGATCTAGCAACCTTTAGGTTACTGGCACAATGCTCTAACCACTAGGCTACCTGCCGCCCAGTCATTGTTGACGCCATCGATACCTTTAAAAACACAGGTCATTGATGAGGTCATCGATACCTTTAAAAACACAGGTCATTGATGAGGTCATCGATACCTTTAAAAACACAGGTCATTGGACTATGTATCTTCTCTCACACACACACACACTCTCTCTCTCTCTCTCTCTCTCTCTCTCTCTCTCTCTCTCTCTCTCTCTCTCTCTCTCTCTCTCTCTCTCTCTCTCTCTCTCTCATTCTCTTCCTCCATTCTTTCTCTCTCCCGCCTCATCCCTCCCTCTCTCTCTCTCTATTGTTTGTAAAGATCACTGGTACCAGGCCTCATCAGTGTTTCAGATGCTTGCTGGGCAATAATGGTGCACCATGGTTACCAAACTCAATGGCTTTTATACAGAGGAAGAGCAAACATTGATAATCTATAACACTATAACACTAATGCCCAGGCCAAAAGCAGATCAAATCAAATTGTATAGGTCACATACACGCGTTTAGCAGATGTTATTGCGGGTGTAGCGAAATGCTTGTGTTTCTAGCTCTGACAGTGCAGTAATATCTAACATGTAGTATCTAACAGTTTACACAACATATACCCAAAATACATGTAAATCTAAGTAAGGAACGGACTAAGAATATACACATACATACATACATACATACATACATACATACATACATACATACATACATACATACATACATACATACATACATACATACATACAAATAAGAGCGGCATTGGACTAAGATACAGTGTCATAGTATAGAATACAGTATATACATATGAGATGGGTGATGCAATATTTACACACAACTAAAGGGACTAAGATACCGTAGAATGGTATAGAGTACAGTTTATACATATATGAGATGAGTAATGCAAGATATGGAGACATTATTAAAGTGGCTAGTGTTTCATTTCCTTAAAGTGGACAGTGATTCCTAATCTATGTCTATAGGCAGCAGCTTCTGATGTGCTGGAGATGGCTGTTTAACAGTCAGTGGTGTAGTGTAGAATACAATACAGTATATTGATATGAAATGGGTGATGCAACATGTAAACACAATTTAAAAGTGACTAAGATACTATAGAATAGTGTGGAGTGCAGTTTATACATATGAGATGAGTAATGGTAGATACGGAAACATTATTAAAGTAGCTAGTGATCCATTTCTAAAAGTGGCCAATGATTCCTAATCTATGTCTATAGGCAGCCGCCTCTGATGTGCTAGTGATGGCTGTTTAGCAGTCTGATGGCCTTGAGATAGAAGCTGTTTTTCAGTCTCTCAGTCCCGGCTTTGATGCACCTGTACTGACCTCGCCGTATGGATGTTAGCGGGATGAACAGGCAGTGGCTCGGGTGGTTGATGTCCTTGATGATCTTTTTGGCCTTCCTGTGACATTGGGTGGTGTAGGTGTCTAGTAGGGTGGGAAGTTTGCCCCCGGTAATGTGTTGGGCAGACCGCACCACCCTCTGGAGAGCTTTGTGGTTGTGGGCGGTGTAGTTGCCGTACCAAGCAGTGATGCAGCCCGACAGGATGGTGTCAATTGTACATCTGTAAAAGTTTGCGAGGGTTTTAGGTGTTTAAGCCCAAATTTCTTCAGCCTTCTGAGATTGAAGAGGCGCTGTTGCACCTTCTTCACCACACTGTCTGTGGACCATTTCAGTTTGTCCGTGATGTGTACGCCGAGGAACTTGAAGCTTTCCACTTTCTCCATTGCAGTCCCATCGATGTGGATAGAGGGGTGCGCCCTCTGCTGTTTCCTGAAGTCCATGATCATCTCCTAAGTTTTGTTGATGTTGAGTGAGAGGTTGTTTTCCTGGCACCACACTCTCAGAGCTGTCTCTGTAGCCCACTCTGTAGGCTGTCTCATCTTTGTTGGTAATCAAGCCTACTACTGTTCTGTCGTCTGCAAACTTGATGATTGAGTTGGAGACGTGCTTGGCCATGCAGTCATGGGTGAACAGGGAGTACAGGAGAGGGCTGAGAACGCACCCTTGTGGGGCTCCAGTGTTGAGGATCAGCGTTGTGGAGGTGTTGTTTCCTACCTTCACCACCTGGGGATGGCCCATCAGGAAGTCCAGGACCCAGTTGCACAGGGCGGGGTTCAGACACAGGGCCTCGAGCTTGATGATGAGCTTGGAGGGTACTATGGTGTTGAATGCTGAGCTATGAGCTATAGCATTCTTACATAGGTATGCCTCTTGTTCAGATGGGACAGGGCAGTGTGTAGTTTGGTGGCGATTGCATCGTCTATGGATCTATTGGGGCGGTAAGCAAATTGAAGTGGGTCTAGGGTGGGGAAGGCCCTTGTAGATGAACATCTCATTCCAAAATCATGGGCATTAATATGAAGTTGGTCCCCCCTTTGCTGCTATAACAGCCTCCACTCTTCTGGGAAGGCTTTCCACTAAATGTTGGAACATTGCTGCAGAGACTTGCATCCATTCAGCCACAAGAGCATTAGTGAGGTCGAACACTGATGATTGGCGATTAGGCCTGGCTCGCAGTCAGCGTTCCAATTTATCCCAAAGGTGTTCGATGGGGTTGAGGTCAGGGCTCTGGCACAGGCCAGTCAAATTCTTCCACACCAATCTCGACAAACCATTTCTGTATGGACCTCGCTTTGTGCACAGGGACATTGTCATGCTGAAACATGAAAGGGCCTTTCCCAAACGGTCATTGTATGCTGTAGTGTTAAGATTTCCCTCCACTGGAACAA
>NC_042991.1:34878683-34951183 GCF_901001165.1 Salmo trutta
CAGTACTTTGTTGAAGCACCTTTGGCAGCGAATAAACTCTCAAGTCTTCTTGGGTATGAAAACTACAAGCTTGGCACGCCTGTATTTGGGGAATTTCTCCCATTCTTCTCTGCAGATCCTCTCAAGTTCTGTCAGGTTGGATGGGGAGCGTCACTGCACAGCTATTTTCAGGTCTCTCCAGAGATGTTCGATCGGGTTCAAGTCCGGGCTCTGGCTGGGCCACTCAAGGACATTCAGAGACTTGTCCAGAAGCCACACCTGCGTTGTCTTGGCTGTGTGCTTAGGGTCGTTATCCTGTTGGAAGGTGAGCCTTCTCCCCAGTCTGAGGTCCTGAGTGCTCTGGAGCAGGTTTTCATCGAGGATCTCTTTGTACTTCGTTCCGTTCATCTTTCCCTCGATCCTGACTAGTCTGCCAGTCCCTGCTGCTGAACAATGTCCCCATAGCAGGATACTGCTACCACCATGCTTCACCGTAGAGATGGTGCCATGTTTCCTCCAGACGTGATGCTTGACATTTAGGCCAAAGAGTTCAATGTTGGTTTCATCAGACCATAGAATCTTGTTTCTCATGATCAGAGTCTCCTTTAGGTGCCTTTTGGCAAACTCCAAGCGTGCTATGAGCCTTATACTGAGGACTGGCTTCCGTCTGGCCATTCTACCATAAAGGCCTGATTGGTGGAGTGCTGCAGAGATGGTTGTGCTTCTGGAAGGTTCTCCCATCTCCACAGAGGAACTCTGGAGATCTGTCAAAGTGACCATCAGGTTCTTGGTCACCAGGGTCTGAATGTGAACTTATGTGAATATGTTTATTTAAAAAAAAATGTATTATACATTTGCAAAAAATTCCCAAAACCTGTTTTCGCTTTGTCATTATCAGGTATTGTGTGTAGATTGATGAGGACAATTTTTTTATTGAATTAATTTCAGTATAAGGCTGTAACTTATATGTAACTTATGTGGAAAAAGTCAAAGGATCTGAATACTTTCTGAATGCGCTGTAAATGACTAACGTGAATGGATCAACAACCCTTTCAAATGAACAAGAAATATGAAACACGACCTATGAATTATCATTATAGAAATATCTCTCAAAACAACTGTATGACTCACAAGGCCTTGCTAGTGAGGTGCCACTTCACCTTAACAAAAAGACCCAGATAAAAGAGCTATGGTGAAGGCCTATTATTATTACTACTATTATACAAGTGAATGGTATTTGGGTATTACATAATATAGTATTGAACAGTCAGGGGTTGGAACCGGTTCAGGGAACAGAACTGAAGTCATCTATACTGTTCCGGAACAAAATCGTTATTTTCAAACCATAGGAACCGGTTATTTGAAATTCCGGGCATTTTTCTTTCAGTCCCACAGAAAAAGCAACAACAAAAAAATGTATTAGAGAAGAATGCATTAACTTTTTCAATGCTAGTTAAGGATAGTATAGTTATCACGTTTCACATTGGATTTATTAACTACAAAAATGTAAGACGTGTTTTTAATGCTGGTGCCGCTGTGCACACACAAGTTTGTTAGCAAGCTAGATAGCTCTGGTCCAACCATAGAGAAGGATAGAGGTTTCTAGTGGCCAAAAGGCCTTTTTTTTAGCATGGTCAGCGCCATTGAGGGCTTCCACCATGCTTCCGCCATTTTAACACTAGTCAAAGTAGTCAACTGGCTGGGGTTTCCTATGAGTTGTAGCCTCAATGGCGCAAAGATTATGCTTTCATCAGTGTTGAATCCTTACTTGTCTAGCAGTAGCAGCACCAAGTTAGCCCTAAAAATGGTCGGCATGTATAACTACCACAATATTTTTACATTAGCTAGACCAGATTGATTAGATTAAAATAAGTTTGGGGTGGAGCACTGGAAGTCGTGCGGAAGAAGTTTCAATGACAGAGCCATAAAATGACTCCCAGAATTCCCAATGTTAATTAAAGAAAACAAATGTATGAAGGCCTTGTATTCAGAGTTACTTGGAGATTAGTCTAGTGTACTCACCTGATGTTGTAGTTGTTATTTTGGACCTGAAATAGATACCAGAGCTTCCTACTACACAAGTGTAGGTTACACAGTCGGTCTTGTCAGGTCAAACTTGGCACGGGTGGATGCAGCTTGGACTTTGTCCCAAATACAATGCTTTCAGTTTTTTAAATATTTAGGACTAACATTACTTGCCACCCACTCTGAAACTAACTGCAACTCTTTGTTAAGTGTTGCAGTCATTTCAATCTCTGTAGTAGCTGACATGTATATTGTTTCGTCATCCTCATACAGAAACACACTGGCATTTGTAAAGATTGAAAAAGTAAAGTGCCTAGAGAGCTGTCCTGGGGAATTCCTCATTCTACCTGGATTATGTTGGAGAGGCTTCCATTAAAGAACACCCTCTGTGTTCTGTTAGACAGGTAACTCTTTATCCACAATATAGAAAGGGGTGTAAAGCCATAAAACATATGTTTTTCCATCAGCTGACTATGATCGATAATGTCAAAAGCTGCACTAAAGTCTAACAAAACAGACCCAAAAATATTTGTATCATCAATTTCTCTCAGCCAATCATCAGTCATTTGTATAAGTGCTGTGCTTGTTGAATGTCCTTCCCTATAAGCATGCTGAAAGTTTGTTGTCAATTTGTTTACTGTAAAATAGCATTGTATCTGGTCAACAAAAAAATCCCAAAAGTTTACTAAGGGTTGGTAACAGGCTGATTGGTTGGCTATTTGAGCCAGGAAAAGGGGGCTTTACTATTCTTAGGTAGCGGAATAACTTTTGCTTCCCTCCAGGACTGAGGGCCCACACTTTATAGTAGGCTGAAATTGAAAATATGGCAAACAGCAGTGGCAATATCGTCCGCTATTATCCTCAGTTATTTTCCATCGAAGTTGTCAGATCCCAGTGGCTTGTTATTGTTAACAGACAACAATAATTATTTCACCTCTTCCACACTCACTTTACAGAATTCAAAATTACAATGCTTGTGTTTCATAATTTGATCAGATATACTTGGATGTGTAGTGTCAGCGTTTGTTGCTGGCATGTCATGCATAAGTTTGCTAATCTTGCCAATGAAAAAGTCATTAAAGTAGTTGGTAATATCAGTGGGTTTTGTGATGAATGAGTCATCTGATTCAATGAATGATGGAGCCGAGTTTGCTTTTTTTCCCCAACATTTTATTTAAGGTGCTCCAACGTTTTGTACTATCATTCTTTATGTCCTTTATCTTTGTTTCATAGTGTAGTTCTTTTTATTCAATTTAGTCACATGATTTCAAAATGTTCAATACGTTTGCCAATCGTTTGTGCAGCCAGACTTATTTGCCATTCCTTTTGCCTCATTCCTCTCAACAACACAATTTTTCAATTCCTCATCCATCCACAGGGATTTAACAGTTTTTACAGTCATTTTCTTAATAGGTGCATACTTATTAGTAACTGGAATAAAATCTGCAGAGATTGGAAGATCTGCAGAGAATGGGAGAAAGTCCCCAAATACAGTTGTGCCAAGCTTGTAGCGTCATACCCAAGGCTGTAATTACTGTAATAGGTGCTTCAACAAAATACTTATTGTAAAAGTGTTCAGTTTAAAAAATACAATAAAATCAACATTTGAAAAACATTGTAACGATCGTCGCCTGGTGACGAAGAAGCGGACCAAAACGCAGCTGGGAGCGAACACATGTTTATTGAACACACTGGAATTAAACATGTACACAAAATCAAGAAAACTGTCGATACGTTACGTGCTCAAAACAAAGAGACAACAACCCACAAACATCGTAGGGGAAAAGGAACTTAAATGTGATTCCCAATCAGACTTCACAAGCGACAGCTGTCTGATTGGGAAATCACCCCGAGCCCAACATAGAAATAAAACACAAAGAAAGGCTATAACCAAAACATAGAAAATAAACCATAGAAATGCCACACCCTGACCAAAATAGCAGAGTTCACCTGGTCAGGGCGTGACAAACATATCTAAAAACCTGCTTTTGCTTTGTAATTATGGGGTATTGTGCGTAGATTGATGAGGGAATAAAAAAGTATTGAATTCATTTTAGAATAAGGCTGTAACGTAACAAAATGTGGCAAAAGTGAAGGGTCTGAATAATTTCCAAATGCACTACACACTGAACAAAAATATAAATGCAACATGTAAAGTGTTGGTTCCATGTTTCATGAGCTGAAATAAAATATCGCAAATTTTCCATATGCACAAAAAGCGTATTTATCTCAAATTTTGTGCACAAATTTGTTTACATCCCCGTTAGTAAGCATTTCTCCTTTGCCAAGATAATCCATCCACCTGACAGGTATGGCATATCAAGAAGCTGATTAAACAGCATGATCATTACACAGATGCACCTTGTGCTGGGGACAATAAAAGGCCACTCTAAAATGTGCAGTTTTGTCACACAATACCCCTGATGTCTCAAGTTCTAAGGAAGTGTGCACTTGGCATCCTGACTGCAGGAATGTCCACCAGAGCTGTTGCCAGATAATTGAATTTCTCTACCATAGGCCGCCTCCAACGTCCTTTTAGAGAATTTGGCAGTACGTCCAACCGGTCTCACAACCTCAGCTCACGTGTAACCATGCCTGCCCAGGACCTCCACATCCGGGTTTTTCACTTGTGGGATCGTCTGAGGGGTTGCTGAGGAGTATTTCTGTCTGTAATGAAAGCCCTTTTGTGGTGAAAAACTCATTCTAAATTCACTGGGCCTGGATCTCCTGTGGGTGGGCCTATGCCCTCTCAGGCCCATCCATTGCTGCGCCCTTGCCTGGTCATGTGAAATCCATAGATTTAGGGCCTAATTTATTTATTTAAATTGACTGATTTACTTATATGAACTGTAACTCAGTAAAATCTTTGAAATTTTTGCATGTTGCGTTTATAATTTTGTTCAGTAGCATATGCTCTTATCCAGAGCGACTTACAGTTAGTGCATCCATCACAACCACATTTCACAGTCATAGTAAGTAAATGTTTACTTAATAAACATTTAAATGTTTACTTACTTAATAATATCTATCAGCAAAGTCAATGCTGGTAACAAAAGACAAGTGTGAGTGCTAGTTCAAAAGAAGGTGGACATTTCCTCTCTCAACGTTTCCTGTCACTTAATATTAAAGTGTTTTAAATCTAATGGAAATATTGTGAAAAGAAAATACATATTGAATTATCTCATTGACAGAGATACATCGCTCTATTGATTTATGTCTATGGATCGAATCAATGTCACATTGTGTAACTTTGTGATTTTTGTGCGTCTTCGTTGATAGCAGGTGGACTGCATGTGGGTGATTCTAAACAGTTACAGTTTCTCTTTAGCAAAAAAAACACAATCTTACCTTTTCTGTTGTATTGTAGCTTTCTGAAGAGAAAGCACAGAGCATAGGCACATTCACACTGTTCCGCTGTATGTGTTACACCCTGATGAAGACACTGTGACGTCATCTAAGAAATGACTGTGAGTTTATATAGAGTGTGCTCCTCTCTTTATTTCTGGATGGCAGCGTAGCCTAGTGGTTAGAGTGTTGGACTTGTAACCGAAAGGTTGCAAGATCAAATCCCCAAGCTGACAAGGTAAAAATCTGTTGTTCTTCCCCCTGAACAAGGCAGTTAACCCACTGTTCCTAGGCTGTCATTGTAAATAAGAATTTGTTCTTAACTGACTTGCCTAGTTAAATAAAAGGTAAAAATAAAAAATGTATCATAGCCTACAGCCTGGCTATAAAACACAACACATACTGTACAGTGAGTGCCAACAGTATTGGGACAGCGACACATTTGTTGTTTTGGCTCTGTACTCCAAAACTTTGGATTTGAATTGATACCACGTTAAAGTGCAATTTGACTGTCAGATTTAATTTTAGGGTATTTTCACACATATCGGGTGAACCGTTTAGAAATTACAGGACTTTTTGTACCTAGTCCCCCCATTTTAGCGGACCAAAAGGTATTGGGACAAATTCACTTATGTGTATTAAAAAGTAGTAAAGAGTTACATATTTGGTCCCATATTCCTAGTGCACAATGACTACACATTTTTTGGATGCATTTGCTGTTTGTTTAGGTTGTGTTTCAGATTGTTTTGTGCCCAATAGAAGTGAATGGTAATTAATGTATTGTGTTATTTTGGAGTCACTTTTATTGAAAATAAGAACTTTTTCACTCATCATTATTCATTCAGGATTATCCGTAATCATGGTAGCATCCACATGAATGTATATGTGTTTAGAAACATATTCTTATCTTTAGTCCAGACAGGCCCAAGTCCATCCCTGTGTGTCTTCCCCTTTAGTTTATAACATAGATTTCTGGCCAGTGTTGTTGCTGTCCTTCAGGTGTTTCCTGAAGAACTCCTGGACCCTCCTCCACAGGTCCAGCTGAGCCTCGTGGTGGGCTTTAACCTCTCCTCCAAACACCATCACTTTACCCAACGCAGAGTGGAAGCCAGACGGGCAGTGGGGCATGTAGGGCACCTCCCGGAAATGACCCGCCCCTGAGGTACGTCACAACCTCAAAGTTCTCTTTCCCATGACGCCTCAGCCGGGCGGCGGTCTGCTGGGCGAAGAGACAACTGTTCCAGTTCCTGTCGTCCTCCGAGACGGCGAAGAGGAACCTAGAACTGGAACGTTCTATTGGGATCACGGAACCCTGGTTCCCCTCCCTCGTCATAGCCTCACAGCAATCCAGGTGCCCTGAGGGTGTGAGGGTTATCTTGCCCATATCAGGTAACAGAGGAGGTATGATGACAGTACCTTTGTAGTGCAGGGGAAGCCAAGCATTGGAGTTATAGACATTAATGGAGATGGTAGCTGAGATGCCCAGTAGATGAGATGCCATAGAGAGGGATAAGTCTCCACTCTTGGATATAGATAGTACACCTATACCAGGACCATGGAACTGTATACGGACATGAAAGAAACAGTCATGAGGACAAGAGCTTTCTCTACCATTGGAGTAATTTGCTCAGTCCAAAATCAACCTCTACTCAGTATCCTTTGACACTTCTCATAGATCTGAAAGGATTACATAAGCAATATTATAAAAATGGAAGCCCACCTATAGCCCCCTGAAAAGATCCTGGTGAGAATCAACCACATCGCTTGAATTAACTAAATCTCTTCAGAGCTATATGAAGGGTATCGTATCCCCGACGGTCCGACCCGAGATGCCATACGTCTGACAATGTGACAGGAAAGGTTTGGGGATTGGGGCTGGTTTCAGAGACAGGACATTTCTCTGAAACACTTACCTCTGGTCTCCCCCTGAGGAACTCCACAGCTTCCTCAAACTATTCCAGGTCAAAGTGTGTGACCTGCTTAGGCAGATCCTTATAGTCAAACAGAACAACAGTCAGAAACACGAAGCCATGGTTAGCCAGGAGGCAGGCTCTGACAGCCCGTTAATCATCACAGGCAGGTCCAACACTCCTGGGAATGGACCTGGCCCTGGGAGAGAGTAGGGAAGGGGGATATGGATACTGGGTGTAATAATGTCTGTTACAATCTAGATCTGGTGGATATAGACCAAAGTCCATATCGCAATAAGTTTACCGTAAATTCCGGACTATAAGCCGCAACTTTTTTCCCACGCTTTGAACTTCGCGGCTTAAACAATGACGCGGCTAATATATGGATTTTTCCCGCTTTCAAATTTGTGGGTCCTGACAGCGTGGAGCATTGTCAAAAAATCCACTATCATCAAATCCCCTATCACCACTACCACTACTACCACTACCACTACTAGTACTACCACTACTACTACTACTACTACCACTACTACCACTACTACCACTACTACCACCACTACCACCACTACCACTACTACCACTACTACCACCACTACCACTACTACCACTACTACCACTACTACCACCACCACTACCACTAGTACCACTTCCACCACTACTACTACTACTACCACTACTACTACCACTACTACCACTACTACCACTACTACTACCACTACCACTACTACTACTACTACCACCACTACCACTACTACCACTACTACCACTACTACTACCACTACCACTACTTCTACTACCACTACTACCACTACTACCACCACCACTACCACTAGTACCACTACCACCACTACCACCACTACCACTACTACCACTACTACCACCACTACCACCACTACTACCACTACTACCACTACCACTACTACCACTACTACCACTACTACTACCACTACTACTACCACTACCACTACTACCACTACTACCACCACTACCACCACTACTACTACTACCACTACTACCACTACTACCACTACTACCTCCACTACCACTACTACCACTACTACCACCACCACTACCACTAGTACCACTACCACCACTACCACCACTACCACTACTACCACCACTACCACTACTACTACCACCACTACTACTACCACTACCACTACTACTACCACTACCACTACTACCACTACCACTACTACCACTACTACTACCACTACCACTACTACTACCACTACTACTACCACCACTACCACAACTACCACTACTACCACTACTACTACTACCACCACTACCACTACTACTACCACTACTACTACCACTACCACTACTACTACTACCACTACTACCACTACTACTACTACCACTACTACCACTACTACTACTACCACTACTACCACTACTACTACCACTACTACCACTACCACTGCTACCACTACTACCACTACTACTACTACCACTACTACTACTACCACTACTACCACTACTACTACTACCACTACTACCACTACTACCACTACTACTACTACCACTACTACTACTACTACTACTACCACTAATAATAATAATAATAATAATGTCGGAACTATCAATTGTACTGTTGGCAGGAGCCAATATTAGCAGACTTATTTAATTTCAAACTTCACATTTCTCTAGCGTAGACTACTCATTCTGATTATCAATATCAGTCAAATGTCCATGATAAATGTCCATCCTACCTGTTTGGCCCTGTCCGGGGGTTTCATCGGATGGGGCCACAGTGTCTCCTGACCCCTCCTGTCTCAGCCTCCAGTATTTATGCTGCAGTAGTTTATGTGTCGGGGGGCTAGGGTCAGTCTGTCACATCTGGGGTATTTCTCTTGTCTTTTCCGGTGTCCTGTGTGAATTTAAATATGCTCTCTCTAATTCTCTCTCTCTTTCTTTCTCTCTCTCGGAGAACCTGAGCCCTAGGACCATGCCTCAGGACTACCTGGCTTGATGACTCCTTGCTGTCCCCAGTTCACCTGGCCGTGCTGCTGCTCCAGTTCCAACTGTTCTGCCTGCAGCTATGGAACCCTGTTCACCGGACGTGCTACCTGTCCCAGACCTGCTGTCCCAGACCTGCTGGAACCCTGACCTGTTCACCGGACGTGCTACCTGTCCCATACCTGCTGTTTTCAACTCTCTAGAGACAGCAGGAGCGGTAGAGATACTCTCAAAGATCGGCTATGAAAAAGCCAACTGACACTTAATCTTGTGCTACTGACTTGTTGCACCCTCGACAACTACTATGATTATTATTATTTGACCATGCTGGTCATTTATGAACATTTTAACATCTTGGCCATGTGCTGTTATAATCTCCACCCGGCACAGCCAGAAGAGGACTGGCCACCCCTCATAGCCTGGTTCCTCTCTAGGTTTCTTCCTAGGTTTTGGCCTTTCTAGGGAGTTTTTCCTAGCCACCGTGCTTCTACACCTGCATTGCTTGCTGTTTGGGGTTTTAGGCTGGGTTTCTGTACAGCACTTTGAGATATCAGCTGATGTAAGAAGGCCAATATAAATCAATTTGATTTGATTTGATAAATGGTTGGTACCGTCAGTGTTGACCATTTTCGGTTTATCGTCCCAGCTCTGTTGCCACCAGGTTATAACAAGGGCATGGTAATATGAGGACTTGGTGTTACACTACTCCCTGATCCTTAATTGATCCATAACTGTTCCTGATTGCTCAGATTTGGCACGTTTGATTTCCCTGGTCTAAATCAGTTGATAGTTTGAACGAGCAAAGGACACACTACGGCGCCTTGAGGACCACAGCTGCCCATCCCTGTGTTCATAAGGGTGGGAAAACAAACATAAGATGACTTGACATGTTGTGATTACGCCTTGCTAATGTGGTTTCTACCCTGGGAACGGTGTGTTTGTGTCAGCTTGTTGTTTTATTTATCTTTTCCTTAAATTACAGATTACTTAATGTGTGAAAAGCTTGGCACGCACATTGGGTAGCTCACTCAACACATGTTCACAGATTGTTTTTTTATAATCGAGTCATCAAAACCTCCCCAAAGGACATTGATTCGTCTGACAGATTACATTTTGTCTGTGCATAATCAAGGCATTTTTACACAGACATTTTGTCACCAAAGTCTTTTACAGTCTCCCAATTTAACCAAACTTAATGGAGGCATTATCAAATGTAAGTGGGAAGAAATGCATTTGTTGACTATGCATTGACCTTTACTTTCCTATGTGACTATACAGACTGCTAATCTGCATTTGATCTGTTCCCTATCAAGTGTATTTAGACATTGCTGTAATGCTCTGTAGCCCTTTCCTGCAGTCAAACACGCACCCTTTTGCCTCATGGGTGGAATGTTATTGATATTTTTCATAATTAATTTAAAAAAAAAAAATTACTGATGAAAATCAGATGTTTCTATGTCAAACGGTTTTGTTATATTTCAGTCTTTTGTGATGAATATAAAGTGTAATACTGGGATGCAAACTCAAAATGTAATATGTCTACTCTACATCTGACATGGTACAGGTGTCTTCTTTATTTAAAGCCCATAACCATGTGTGTGAGGTGTTTACTTTAGTTTCAATGTAGATTTAACACTACCAAGAAACACTCTGTGTGACCCTGATTTAGCCCACTGCAGTAAAAAGTTAAATACAGTTTGACTTGACTACTTACATGGAGGAGTAAAAAGGGTCCCTCTGATTCGCTCTCCTCTGACTGGTGAACGCCGTACACCTTCTCCTAGTAAAGCTCTTTCATTGGCCACTCTCACCAGTACGGCTCCTTGTCCCTCTGTACTGAACACCTCAATGTCCACCAGAATCGGGGTCAAAACATCTCTTATGACCAGTTTGCTGTGTGGAGACTCGGGCGTCATTGGGCCAAAACAAGTCCATGGGTTCAACTCCCCTAGAGCTGCGACCCAGCGAGGGTAGAGCAACACAGGTCCACCTGTCCTGTAGCATCTGCCACGTGCGGTGCAGTCCAAATACACGATACTTCAAACATTTCTATTTTATGGAAATTGGAAATGGCCTGTATATAACGTGTGTGTTTAGAACTAATGTTTATTGAACCTTTGCATCTCATAGGAGCCGAAAACACAATCCTCAGAGTGTGGAGGATTTTAGAACTGGAATCTTATAAAATAATATGTTGACCTGTCAAATATCCAAGATAATAATGTAGTCATTGATGAGTGAGGATACTTTAGAAGCCAAATGTAATTGTGCAGAAGAAAGGCCACCTTCTTCTGAAATTGGAGAGTATTTACAATGTGTCTAACAAGTGTATCAATGAGGTGGTAGATGAGCTGCAGTTCATATCATGCTCAGTGTCAGGTCCAGTCATAACAGACATTGTTACTTCCTGTTTAAGGAAATGGGGCTGTGTTGTTGATGATTCCATAATCTCAGATTTGGTTAAAGACGTCTGTGAAACAAAACCCATAAACTCAGTTTTGAGGGGTGGATGGACCCCTTGCCACACCATACAAGAGAAAGGAATGAAAAATAAAACAAATTCTGTCGTTGAGCCTGTAGAATATATATACTTGATGCAAAGAAATGAAGAAGCTTCCGGTATGTTCCTGTTCTACAGTCGTTGTTAAAAGCCGTAAGCAATAAGGATTTTTCAGGAGAAAGCTTTAATAAAAAGGTTCTCAAAGTAGGCATACGGGTGTGTCTCTGTGCAAGTAATTTTATGATGGCAACACATTTCAAAGAAAACAAGTGTTTATCAGGAGATGAACTAACCCTTTCTTTACTTCTCACGTTGATGACTTTGCGGCTCCCGAGTGGCGCAGTGGTCTAAGACACTGTTTCTCAGTGCAAGAGGCGTCACTGCAGTACCCAGGCTGCATCACATCTGGCTGTGATTGGGAGTCCCATAGGGTGGCAGACATTTGCCCAGTGTCACCTGGGTAGGCTGTCATTGTAAATAAGAATTTGTTCTTAACTGACTTGCCTAGTTAAATAAAGGTAATAATAATAAGTGTTTAATCCTCTTCGAACATCCTGCAAAAAGCACCAAATCACAGCAGTCTATTGAGTGTTGGTGAATGTGACCTCACAGTTTAGGTCTACACTGACATCTAATCACTTAGCCATTCTCTGCAAGGCTGTTGATGTGAAGGGATATGGGAAGGTGCTAGAGCCATTTTTAAAAGGACCTTGCACAATTAGAGGAGGAAGGATTTGTTTATCTGTTTGGTGTAGCTTTCTGAGCTCCAGGAAAAGGAAGAAAGAACTGGAACATTCCAACCCAGAAGAAAACAGCAACATTCTGAACATGTTCAACCAGCTTCGGGAAGAAAAAAAATCACTCTTAAACACAACGTTATGGTGTGAAAAAAGCAGTGTGCGTTAACTGAAAAACTGAGAGTTGACATTGCGCTTAAAATGTTTTCATCTACATCAAACAGTTGATAAAAGTGACTTCCCACAATCAGTTCCACTGAACTTTTCTACTTGTGGAGGAAATGCTCATGAAAAAAAAAAAATGGGGCTTATTGCGTCTGCTTCCATTCATAATCTGAACAAAAATACCTTCAGGTGAACCATCATGGCAGGTAAAATTGGACCTCAAAGATATTGAACTTCACTTCACACAGAGAGGAGACCATTTGGTACCTTGACACCAATATATCTGAGCACATGCATAGCTTCTTGGAGGTTTTCCCTCAGGAAAGACGTATCCCGAAGCATCATTTCATTGAACACTACAGACAACTGATACATTTTTACCCCTTGTGGACTATGCGCTTCAAAGCTAAACACAGCTTTTTTTTAAGCGAATTGTTCGACAGACCAACAGTTTTCTTGCAGCTAAGCATCTGTAAGTCACAGATGTCACACCTGCCCTCTCTGTCACAAAGCTAGAAGAGTTAAAAGGACGACATAAAGGAAGTAGTACGAAGCATATTTTCAGATGAGACGTGTTCAGTTGGCAAACACAATTTCCTGCAATGGTCGGATCCACTGAAGTACTACCGGACTTTGTAGAAAATACTTTAATGTTCATGGCAAACTTGCTTTTATTGTCAAGTGTCAGAATGCTTGGTACAATGAGCCCCGTGGTGGTTTCCAACTGGAATCCGTAGGGAAGGTTACAGTCCTTGAGCAAAATGCAATTGGCAGACATCTACCCATTAGCAGCATACACTCAGAGAGTACCTCATCCCAACGTTTACATCCTTGGCCATCCCAATTTGAAATTCCTCGCTTTTCTTACGACACAGATCTTGTTCTTGAGGGAACAAATTAAGCATACAGAGAAAGTGGAACACTACTCCACAGTCCGGGTGAGAAGTCCGACATCCTGGAGAGACTGTCTGAAAGTATATTCCGGTTTACAGCCTATCCTTCAAGTCTACAGATATACCAAGTTGCAGAAGCCTTGGTACAAAAGCACTCTGGTAGTTGGGAAACGCTGGCCTAAATGGCAAGCCTATAAATGAAGGTGGAGCTATTACCTAGGCAACCGAAGACTCAAATCAGAGACTATCAGTATGTATTTTCTCTAGACAAGTCAATGTGTTCTGTTTGTTTTGGTAAGCCATCGATCGGGTCCATGTATTTCATGATACTTTTTTTTTGCTACAGCACCTTGCCAAAACAAAGTTGCATCATGTTGTAAAGAGTCCATGAAAGCAGCTGTTCTTTCCACAACGCAAACTACGCTTCCACAAAGAACTGAAATATACTTTTGGAGGTTGGAAAGGATGGTGTTTGGTGGGACTAGGTGACCTAGGACTTTAATCAGATGTGATGTTCTCGGTTTTACTGATATTTCTGTCAAGTCGGTGTGCATTGTTTTGAATCAGCCCTACTTGAATCTTTCAAATGTGTTGGGCAGCAGGGAAAAAATAGTGTTCAATGCTAAATAAAAAAGTTTATGTTTAATGCAAAGTTTACTCAAACTAAAAGACTGGGCAGCTTTTTGAGTTAGCAAAGAGCACTTTTCCTGCAGAAGGGTAATGGTGGCTCACCTGTCCGCTTCACAATATCTGCTGTGTCTTTTTGAATCAGTTCAAATCTCACCACTATTTAACCTCTTATCCATGATTTATTTATCGCTTGGTAATTTGGGTGAATTATCAGAAGGATCACAACCATCTGCTTCCAGTCCACCTTCATGGAGAAGCTGGACCAATACAGGCCAAGACTGTTGTCCTTGAGGAGGTACTTTAACCAAATGGGCAGGAAAGGTTAAAGGGCCAATCCCAAATCATGACCCTAAACCCTACGCACTTGTGAAAATCTGAGAGGATTTGATTGGTATACACAATATGGTGTAACTACTAGCTAGGGAGGCACGGTGTAGTTATTATCAGATTGATAACTGTCAAACCTTCTCAGTTCTCCACAAGTGCAGAGTGTCTGGTTTAGGTGGTGAGTTGGTATCGGGCCTAGCTTTGCCTGCTCATATTTGTTTAAAATCACATGATGAACATTATGGTAACAGTTTCATTAAAATGACTCATCTTTTTTACTATAAAACATGATGTTTTCACATATGTTGACATTGGGGAGCTGCTCGAAGACAAATGAGGTTGAAAAGTGATGACATTTCCCTTTTGTTAACTTAGCCACTGAAACATATTCATTTTGCCAGTTGTTTTCTCTTGCAGGAACACATTGCACTAAAAATAAAAAAGTAAACAATAAAGTGAAACATTTCCTCTGATGTTTGTTGCTTCTATCTATAGTCCCATCTAGGTGTTATTGCGTCAAACACTTTTTTTTCGTAAATTATCTAAAAGAAATTGAGGCAACTATTTGCATCAGCCTTTTTTAGCATATTTGTAATAACTAAGTTGTAGGAAGCTAATTTAAATATATTTTACAAACCTGATTATCGTAAGTAACTAATCAGAAAAATACGAAGGAGATCCAACTTACAATAAAATTAAGTTAGATCTAACAAATTTGAGATTCTGTAAGTTGTTTAATATAATAGTTTGTGAAACACTAAAAGCAAAGTATATTATACAAAAAAATACCTACAATTTTGGAAATACTCAAAAAGCTGCTGTAAATAGTTGCCAAAATGTTTTTTTAAGTAGAACTAGCACATTTTTTACAGTGAGTTTGACAGGTATTGCTCGCAGTTTGCTTCAAGAAAACAATAACTGATTTGATCAATTAAACGAAGTACTGTGCATAAGTTATATATGAATGGCCTACATACAGCCTATAAACTTTCACAGTGAATGCTTTTGTTTATATGTTGTGTACGTATGAATTGAATATTGCCACATGCATCAGTTGAGCCTATTTAATGCAACCCTTGCTGTTAATAGATTGCAAAGCAGCAGCATTCAGCTGTACCTAAACGTTTTGAAATGATAAGTTAACTTTCTCATCCGTAGCCTTAAAATGCATCTCAAGTGCAATTGCACTGTCTAGCTCACATCTGAAGGCTGGGGGACATTTAGGACGTACTGCGGATCGCTAAAATGTCCTAATGATTATGATCATACTTCCTCAATTCAAATATTTTGACGACACTGTAGGAACAATGGTTTGGTATGGTTTAGAAATTTGGGAACCAAGCTGGAGTTATCAGTGTGGCCCCATCACCTTGACATGTTGAAATACTGTATCTTTCACACCTAGAATAAAAACCTGCAGGCTTCTGTCATAACTGTCAATTTATTGGGAAAAAATGTAGAATTACAGGGGTCAGTTTAAAAAAAAACAAATCCTGTCCGAATCCTCTTCTGGAATAACGGACTAATAATGACATAACTGGTAACATAACTTTTCAGTGAGAAATGGCTTTAATTAGGTTTCAGCAACACGGACAGCACGATAAACACTGACATTCTGTGGTGGTCGCTGCAGCAGGGTGTAGACAGAGACAACGGGCGCTAGTCACACAGTCACTCGCTGTCATCTGGTTTTTTTTAACACAGCAAGTCTGAGCCAGGCCAGGCCCGCACAATCAAATCAATTGCTGGACAGACTCCCTCCAGTCATTTGTGTGTCTTAATTATTTAATCAAACCATGTGCTTAAAGCATCAGACAAGCTCAGTGAATATAGTTGATTTGATTAAAACACACAGGATGTGTAAATATATAGAAAAAAACACATTTAAAACAGAACACTCAGGTTAGCTCAACGCTGATTGGCTATTATTTTACATATTTTTGAATCAATGGAGGCTAAATGCTCGCTGGCTTCCCTTGCATTTAATGCTAAGGGCGGCAACAACGTCATACTCTTTTTGGAAAATTCTGAAACACAAAGACATTTGACATGCTTTTTTTGGGGTGGGGGGGTGCCACTGTTTGTCAATCACTCCTATCGATTATCACATTTAAATAAATTATATGAGGGGAGAAATGAGGTTGCACGTCCTATTAAAACTAACAGAAAAACACACACAGAATCTGGGAGTAATGTGTACATCAATGGTGAGAGGACAATTTTGTAGAAGACTGCTAGGTACATTTTGAAGCACCAACGCTGTAAGTGTAAAGCAAAACTTTTTTGTAAATCGCTTCCATCGATTTCACGCTGAAATCAATAGAACAGGGAAAATGGACCATGCATTCTCACGGCGTTCTAAACTCTGTGCATTCTCACGGCGTTCTAAACTCTGTGCATTCTCACGGCGTTCTAAACTCTGTGCATTCTCACGGCGTTCTAAACTCTGTGCATTCTCACGGCGTTCTAAACTCTGTGCATTCTCACGGCGTTCTAAACTCTGTGCATTCTCACGGCGTTCTAAACTCTGTGCCTTCTCACGGCGTTCTAAACTCTGTGCATTCTCACGGCGTTCTAAACTCTGTGCATTCTCACGGCGTTCTAAACTCTGTGCATTCTCACGGCGTTCTAAACTCTGTGCCTTCTCACGGCGTTCTAAACTCTGTGCATTCTCACGGCGTTCTAAACTCTGTGCATTCTCACGGCGTTCTAAACACTGTGCCTTCTCACGGCGTTCTAAACTCTGTGCCTTCTCACGGCGTTCTAAACTCTGTGCCTTCTCACGCCGTTCTAAACTCTGTGCATTCTCACGGCGTTCTAAACTCTGTGCCTTCTCACGGCGTTCTAAACTCTGTGCCTTCTCACGGCGTTCTAAACTCTGTGCCTTCTCACGGCGTTCTAAACTCTGTGCCTTCTCACGGCGTTCTAAACTCTGTGCCTTCTCACGGCGTTCTAAACTCTGTGCCTTCTCACGGCGTTCTAAACTCTGTGCCTTCTCACGGCGTTCTAAACTCTGTGCCTTCTCACGGCGTTCTAAACTCTGTGCATTCTCACGGCGTTCTAAACTCTGTGCCTTCTCACGGCGTTCTAAACTCTGTGCATTCTCACGGCGTTCTAAACTCTGTGCATTCTCACGGCGTTCTAAACTCTGTGCATTCTCACGGCGTTCTAAACTCTGTGCATTCTCACGGCGTTCTAAACTCCGCTACCCCAAAAGCATATATGACAAAATCAACAGTCCAAAACCAAAGACAGATCTATTTTAACTAATTGATCATGTGTCATCGTGTTGAGTATTAATGTATATACGAACGTCTCCAATCAGAGGTAAAAAAGGATGGGTAATTCCCCCCAATTTGATGTGGTCAAAACGTCAGCTTGTGTAACTGTGGTAACAAATCTTGGAAAGTAGTGTAATATACATTAATTAGATATGGCAAAATAATTCAATATCTTATTTTAGGATGATAGTAAATGAAGCAAATAGATTTTTTCAATAATCACATATTTCTCACTACTTTAACCATTTAAATTGTCCTAAGCACAATTTAACCAGGCGCTATAGACTAAAGCGTCCAGAGGGTCTGTGCAGCAGACTGAACGCTTGACGTCCCTAATTAGCTGATATATTAAACACCTGTCCAAATGTCGACCTGGAAGGTAGCCATTCTTTTCATGTTACAGCCTGGCTTTCTGGCCAGTGTTGCTGTCCTTCAGGTGTTTCCTGAAGAACTCCTGGACCCTCCTCCACAGGTCCAGCTGAGCCTCATGGTGGGCTTTAACCTCTCCTCCAAACACCATCACTTTACCTAACGCTGCATGGAAGCGAGACGGGCAGTGGGGCATGTAGGGCACCTCCAGGAAATGACCCGCCCTGGGGTACGTCACCACCTCAAAGTTCTCTTTCCCATGATGCCTCAGCCGGGCGGCGGCCTGCTGGGCAAAGAGACAACTGTTCCAGTTCCTGTCGTCCTCCGAGACGGCGAAGAGGAACCTAGAACTGGAATGTTCTATTGGGATCAAAGAACCGCGGTTCCCCTCAGTATCTGGGTCCGGAATGGTGTCTCGGACGTCGACGTGGCCAGACGGTAAGAGGGTGATGTTCTCTAGGATAGGCATGAGGGGAGGGATGATGATGTCTTTGTAGTGCAGCGGCGTCATGATATTAGCGTTGCTGCCGTTGATCCAGGCTGTGGCTGAGATGCCAGAGAGAAAAGAGGCCATGGACAGAGCCAGGTCGCCACTCTTCGAGATGGACAGGATTCCTATTCCTGGACCCTGGACCTAGAGGAAAATAGAATGGTTTGCCAAGATACTTAAAATCATTACAGACAATCAAGGTAAACTAGTTTTGACAAATCAATAAATAGATAGTTAAATTGAACACATAAAAAGCATTGTTATGAATTGTGCTGTTCTGTTGATATGTATAAAGTAGGGCTGATCCCATTTAGTCGACAGGCTGTTGGTCGACCGAGATTTCTTTAGTCGAGCAGTAGCAAAAAAAACAAATACAAAAATGTATATATTTTAAATCATGTTGTCCAAGCCACCTGTCTGGTTCATACCTGTCTGAGTGAACTGTGTCACAGGCGTCGATGAAAGGTGACCAAAACGCAGCGGGTATAGTATTTATTATTAATAAAATGAACACAAACGAAAACAACAAACCGACAATCAACAGTTCTGCAAGGTACACAGACTATACAGAAAGCAACCACCCACAAACCCAAAGGAAAAAACAGGCTGCCTAAGTATGGCTTCTAATCAGAGACAACAAAAAACACCTGCCTCTGATTGGAAACCATACTCGGCCAAACATGGAAAAAGAAGCATAGAAATAGAAAACTAGAACCAAAATCCCCTAGAACCAAAAAACACAAAACAAACACCCCCTGCCACGCCCTGACCATACTACAATTACAAATGACCCCTTTAGTGGTCAGGACGTGACAGTACCTGACCCGATGCTGACTATAGCCCGGCAAGGGCGGAGCGCTCGCACAGGACGAACCGGCGCTGTGCTGAGGAATGCAGGGTATCGTGAGTGGAGCAGGCGTGGGATATCCTGGGCCGAGGAGCCGCACTGGAGGCCAGATACGCTGCGCCGACGCACTTTTTCCTGGCTGCCGGCTAGCTGTCGCACGACAACGTTGCGGAGCCTGTAACGACCGCACCTGAGTGCATATGGTCGACATAGTGCGCATACCTCCATACTGCCTAGCTCCTCCCTCTGTGCGTCTGCTCCGTCGTGCGCTCTCTACCAGTCCCTTTCTCCGGATTCCAGCGTCGTCATCCGCTTTCCTCCATGGCTCCCTCCGTATAGCCCGGGAAGTTAGGTCAGGGTTCCCCCCTGTGATACAGTGAATTATAAGTGAAATAATCTGTCTTTAAACAATTGTTGGAAAAATGACTTGTGTCATGCACAAAGTAGATGTCCTAACCGATTTACCAAAACTATAGTTTGCTAACAAGACATTTGTGGAGTGGTTGAAAAACGAGTTTTAATGACTCCAACCTAAGTGTATGTAAACTTCCGACTTCAACTGTATATGGAAAATCTATTGGTCGAAAGAACAGACGATTCTTGGTCGACCTAGATTTTTTTGGGGGGGTAGGGACAGCCCTAATGTAGAGTAAACAACAGCCACTAGATGGCAGCTTTTACACAGCTAATAAAATATACTAGTTTAGTGAGAGGAACCTCAAGGTGATATTTGCTTCTAATGGAAACAAATGGCAAATTATTCATGATGCGTCTCCTCAGAGTAAGAGTGCTGGGCTGGGTTTCCTAAAACCATCGTAGCACTAAGAACATCTTTCATTCGTTGTAATTCCATTGAAACTAAATGATCTTAGTACGAAGCTGCATTTTGGGAAAACCCAGCCATGGACATGACGAGCCTGATCACCACTTCTACACCTGCCCTTCTTCCTCCACTAACCTGTGGCTGTCTTCTCAGGAATGTAATGGCTTCTTCAAAGTACTCCAGGTCAAAGTGTTTAGGAACGTTTCTGGGCAGGTCCTGGTAGCCGTAGTAGGCCAGCGCCAGAACCACGAAGCCTTTGTTAGCCAGCAGACTGGCCCGGACCTCTGATAGACCTCCACCCAGAATATACACATCTAGTACCCCAGGAAATGGACCCTGACCTAAGGAGGGGGGAATAGGTTTCTGGCATGTCTACCTATATAATACTTATGCAATGCAAAGTTGGCCTATGGAACATCTAACATTGTAATTTGTGTTTTCTTAGGAGAACTCACACCACCACATTGGCACAGTTAAATCATAATTAATATTGGCCCTTTGGTTTAACAAACAAATTTAGGTTTAGGCCTACAGTATATTCAATCAATGGATTTCCATTTATTTCCATTTCCTTAGAGCAATGTTTATTAATACTGCTCCTGTGGACACAAAAATAAAATGTCACACTTGAGAGCAGTTTGAATGGCCTAAGTTACTAACCGGGTGGTAGAAAGAGGACTCCCCGAATTCTTCCTTCTTTCAAGCCCAACAGTATCCTCCTCGCCCCTTCTGTCATGAACCGCCTCTCGTTGGTCGCTGTGGCCAAGAGTTCACCTGTATCCCCATGCAGAACATCTATATTAACCATAATTGAACTCAACACATTCTTTTTTAACATTTTGCTGTGTGGAGTCTTGGGCGCCATGGCCCAAAACAAGCCCATGGGTTCAACTCCCGTGTAACTGCCGCCAAGAGAAGGAGAGCGGCAAAGGTCCACTTGTCCTGTAGCATCTGCCTTATACACGGAGGAAGCTCTGAAGATGACCCCTTTATCGTCCCGGAGGTTGGACCTCAACTCCACTTTCTGGTACGAAGATAGTCCATCTACCTGCACGTGTACTGGCTCGTCGAAGAAACAGCAAGGGCTGGGGAGAAGCCTAACACGAACCTGTTGAGAACGGGACCCCATTGTTGTTTTGTGTACCCGTAGAAACCAGGGCTGCGTTCGTTTTTACGCTCTGAAACGTTCAATTGAACGGAATGTTGCTGTACTGTACGACCAGTTGAAGAGCGTTGTTTGTTTGGGAACACTTCTTCTTCTTCTTCTTTGTCAAGGTTTTATGGCAGAATACACCTATTGTTGTGTATTGCTGCAATCTACTGGACTGGAATCACTGCGGTCCACACTCTAAAGTAGACAGCCCTCGGCCCTAAACCCTCAGCCCTTGAATTACACTTCACATCGTCACGTCCGAGTGTAGCTTAAATGTTTTTTTATTTTATTGAAATGAAATTGTATTATTGTTAACAACAAATCAATACAAAAAGTACACACATTTATAATTCTAGCAGCTTTCTTGTTGGTAGAGTATTTCATTGTCTAAAAATATAGTTACATTTATTTTTGTAAGGTAAGAAAAGTTTACATTTGTGAATATGAAATTTGTCCCCCAAAAAATATGAAATTAATTACATAAAATTGTTTTAACTTATTTCTATTGTAGGTAAAGAATCCAAGCAGTACATCTCTCCATAATAGTGTAAAATCTTCATAAATGTGTTAAATTATTAACCTACTGATGTCTTGCCACAGTTTCCTTACATGAATACAATGCCAAAAAAGACACAACACTGTTTCTGGGTGGTCATTACAAAAGGTACAATTTGAATGTATGTTTTTCTTAAACTTCTTCATATAGTGGTTGGCAGGATAATATTTATGACAAATTTTTAAATAAACTTCCTTCATTTAGTTAATTAACTAATTAATGAAACTTATTAATTTAGTTTAGTTAATAAGTAGCTATGTGTGTGGCAACGTCCAAACTTTTTCCCAACAGATAATATCAATAAAACCATTCCAATCAGGCATGGCATAAGGTATAGACACAACATACTGTTGAAACAAGGCTCATATAGCTTTATTGTTGTTGAATGTACTAAAATAAAAACAAATCGTTCCTACTGATGAGTCAACAGGGTTAATTGTAGGTATGTTCTGAGGGTCAGGTCTCGACACGTTCCTGAATAATAAAGCAACACCTGAGGGAAAGGCATCTAAAACTATTGCAAAATCTTTAGGTGTTACAGGGATCTTGTAAAGATATAAGAATGACTTATAACTAAGTGAAAGACCCTCTGCATTTACCAGTAGGCTCACCAATAGGATATTATTTACCAGTAGGCTCACCAATAGGATATTATTTACCAGTAGGCTCACCAATAGGATATTATTTACCAGTAGGCTCACCAATAGGATATTATTTACCAGTAGGCCGACTAATAGGATATAATTTACCAGTAGGCTCACCAATAGGATATTATTTACCAGTAGGCTCACCAATAGGATATTATTGCGGAACCAATATTCTAAAAACAACAATACAACATGTCCTGATTATTCCATATATAATATCTGTGTGGAGAAAAAATATTCTTAGAAATGAAGGACCATGACAAGAAAACCTGGCAATGAAAATCAGAGAGTTTCACTGGAACTTTGTCAAAGCTCAAGAGGGCGCCGACAGAGAGGGCTGCCTCGCTTCTTAGGAAACTTTGCAGTATTTTGCTTTTTCATGTATTATATCTTACATTGCTAGCCCAGAAAATTGTAAGTGTTATTACATACAGTGCAGCCGGGAAGAACTACTGGAAATCAGAGCGACGTCAACTTACATACATGAAGGGCACTTTTCGGCATTTGCTGTATGATTGATGAGAAACTCCATATTGCAAATGTACGGTCCCTTACTAGACGTCCGCGAATGTTTGTAAAATTCGCGGATGGTGGCTGGCCGTGCACCGGGGCCAGATTTTCCGGGAAGTCATCGAACGAAGTCTCTCGGACATTCGGTTTCCGTTTTATAAAATTTTCACATTTTGGTCATTTTTCCGCAGTCCCGGTAAATTCCAGCAGATGGCGAATGGAATCTTTTTGCAAATGTACAAAACATCACTAATCACGACATGGCCATTTCTCCTAAAAGGAAAATACTTCGAAGACGAAACTTGGTGAGCATAGGTTTGGCATAATGGGCAGTTAGCCCCGAACAAGATGGTGTCGAGGCCTTAAAGGTTAAAGGTCAAAAACGAAAATAGAGTGCTAATTTGACCGCTTCACATCAAAGTACATGAACCTACGGTGTCAGGAAAAAAGAACCAGACATTTATTTACATTTACATTTAAGTCATTTAGCAGACGCTCTTTATCTATCGTAATTTAAGAGAAATCATACAATGTACAATTGGTGATGTTAAAAAAAATTGTGTTTTTTTCCAAAAAAGTTACAGATACAGTTGCAGCGTGTTCAGACAAATCCGTTAAGGTGGATTTCGGAGCTCTGTGAGATTTCTGTGATTTTCTGTGATTTTCTGAAATAACACACTCATTCAACCCTCTGTAAATAAGTCAGTTCTTAAAGACTTAAAACTCAATATTCTATAAGAGCCTAACCCAATGAGGATATGTGTTTACTTTTAGCTTCCTGTGCCAACCGGAAGTGCCTAAAATTGGGGTCAAAGGGGCTGTTTCGAAGGGTTAAAAAAGTCACATCTTTCCAAAACTTCAAATGTGTGATTAGGCAACCCTCATGAACTGTAAATCAGTCATTTATCCCAACAGATGTCAAAGAAATGCTCACACACACACACAGCAAGGATGGAGTGACACAGTGTGGAGCTTCGAGACACACAGAGCCTGCAATAGTTACCTTTGTTTGAACTGTGAAAGAACCGTCAGACCTAGAGCTCTGAAACTTTGGAAACCTGTTCTAGAGCTCAAGTCGATAGTGCACGGTGAGTTATGTGGCTCTAGAAGGTTCTCAGACCGAGAAACAACCTCGTACACTTGCAATAACTTCAATTCATTTTGACCATTACGAAAATGACGACATTTAGAAAAGTCCCAGAGTCGCAAGACTAGGTGCATTGCAACCGCCTCGGCCCATAGAGATGGACCCTAACGTTTCTGTCCGATAGCTCATTCAAGGACCCCGTAGCAACGCCCGGAAAATGTGGATTTTCAGCACCAATTAAGGTTGCTGCTCGGGCTCCAAATGACCTATCGAGCCGAAATTTGGGATTCAGGGTCGCCTCAGCTAGGCCTATACATAATGTCAGAACTGGACCCGCAACTAGAACGTAACTACGTGTTTAATGTTTTTATTACGGTTTAAACAGAAGGCGCTGTGAATTTTTGGCCTGCTCTGAAATATGTGATACTTGGCTTCTAAACGAGTTGGAAAAAGTGAGTGTGGTGTCAGTTTGTATCAGTTTGGTGTCAGAATGATATCTAATTGACTGATGGACGGTGACTTGCTGGCTGACATTTGTCCATTTGCGATATGTTTAAACAGTGATAGACCATCACCAAATTGACAGTCTGAAATCAACACCAACGAGCGATGGAGAGGAACCAGAATCACTGCCCGGCCACCCCGAGTTCATCGGGCCAGTCAATTTTGCATTCCTGCAGTATTTTTTAGCATGTCAAATTCGCGATGGTAAATGCCCATTGAAACATATTGCAAATGGACAGCCGTGCGCCTGGTGATTGGAACGGGTTACCAGGAGATTTTTTATTTATTTTTTTAATGCCTTTAGGGAGGTGCAAGGGGTCCACGGTTGGGTAGGGAGCACCCCCACCCATGCCCATCCAATAGGGGGCAACCCTAGTCATTTTGAAAAAAATAAAAATAATTGTTAAACGACAGAGTCCCACTTCTCTCATGTCACCATCGGGCGATGGAGAGGAACCACTAGCACTGCCCGGCCATCCCGAGTTCATCGGGCCAGTCAATTTTGCATTTCTGCAATATTTTTGAGCATGTCAAATTCGTGATGGTAAATGCCCATTGAAACATATTGCAAATGGACAGCCGTGCACCTGGTGATTGAAATGGGTTACCAGAAGCACATTTTTTAAATTGTTTTTAATGCCTTTAGGGGGGAGCAAGGGGTCTACGGTTGGGTAGGGAGCACCCCCCACCCGGGCCCATCCCTGGTCATTTTGGACGTTTTTCAAACAATCGTTAAAAAACAACAGAGTCCCAATTCTCCCTCTTCTTACATGACAAATAGACCATCTAGGTTGATTCATGGCTTAACATAGTGCTATATATCATTTGGGCAGTATAAATTCCATTTGGGCATGGTTCACTGACTTTTGGGTTTGGAAACCGACTTCCTATGATCGTTGGACATTTCTTATGGCATTTGGCAACAACAACAAAAAATAAGTGACTTTTGACTTCGACATTTGACTTCCTATGATATCATATTGCAAATGGGCAAAACATCCTGATTTGGCACATTCAATAATTTCATATTGCATTTGGACATTTCTTATGGCATTTGGCAATGGTTCCCTACATTTTGACTTTGACTTTTGACTTCCTATGAAATCATATTGCAAATGGACAAAACATCCTGATTTGGCACTTTCAATACTTTCATATTGCATTTGGACATTTCTTATTGCATTTGGCAATGGTTCACTGACTTTTGACTTCGACTTTTGACTTCCTATGAAATCATATTGCAAATGGACAAAACATTATGGACAAGAAAAAATAATAATAATTATGACAATAAAATATGTCAAAAGTATGTTCATACAGGTCTTATACATGTATAATTGACAAAAGAATCGAAAGAATTTCGAAAAACGGTCCAGAAAGCACTTTTTTTATTTTTTTATTTGACCCTGGTCTTGACTTGATGTGCATTTGCAATATGAAAATTTACGGTGGTGTTCGCCATCTATTGGATTTTTGCTGTGTTACACTTGGCATTTGCAATATGTTTTGAATGAAACGGCGTCCAAAAGAGTGGTCTTGTGCATCATGTATATGTTTCGTACGGTGCCAATAAGATCCCATTCATTTTTGTCCATTTCAGCGGGGTGTTCCCTTACCAGCATTACGACCAGGAATACGACTTTCCTGAAGTGGATCCTTTGTCCGAACCACCCAGGGAATTTGAATTGATTCCAGAGGCTGACCCAAAACAACGCTGCCGGAGAAAAGGTAGACGGAGTGGTCTTCTGGTCAGACTTTGGAGGCGCGCACACCACCCACCACTTCTGAGTATGTTACTCACTAATGTCCAGTCTCAAGCTAACAAGGTAGACAAAATTAGGGCAAGGGATGCTTTCCAGAGAGACATCAGGGATTGTAACATACTCTGTTTCACGGAAACATGGCTCTCTCGGCATATGCTGTCGGAGTCGGTACAGCCACCTGTATTATTTGTGCATCGCGCCGACAGGAAAAAAACATTTCTTCAGGAAGAAGAAGAAGGGCGGGGGTGTATGTTTCCTGATTAATGACTCATGGTGTATTTGTAACAACATACAGGAACTCAAGTCCTTTTGTTCACCTGACCTAGAATTCCTCACAATCAAATGCCGACCGTATTATCTCCCAAGGGAATTCTCCTCGGTTATTGCCCTAGCCGTGTATATCCTCCCTCAAGATGATACTACAACGGCCCTCAGGGAACTTCACTGGACTTGATGCAAACTGTAAGCCATATATCCTGAGTCTGAATTTATTGTAGCTGGGGATTTTAACACTGGATCACTACACTGGATCACTGCTACTCTAACTTCCGCGATGCATACAAGACCCTCCCCCACCCTCCTTTCGACAAATCTGACCACAACTCCATTTTGCTCCTCCCTTCCTATAGGCAGACACTCCTAAACGAACTACCGCATTTAACCATGGAAAGGTGACTGGGAATATGGCCGAATATAAACAGTGTAGTTATTCCCTCCGCAAGGCAATCAAACAAGCGAAATGTCAGTATAGAGACAAAGTGGAGTCGCAATTCAACGGCTCAGACACGAGGCATATATGGCAGGGTCTACAGACAATCACTTCTTTGCCCGCTTTGAGGATAATACAGTGCCACTGTTGCGGCCCGCGACCAAGGACTGTGGGCTCTCCTCCGTGGCCGACGTGAGTAAGACATTTAAACGTGTTAACCCTCGCAAGGCTGCCGGCATCCCTAGCCACGTCCTCAGAGCATGCGCAGACCAGCTGGTTTGTGTGTTTACGGAAATATTCAATCTCTCCCTGTCCCAGTCTGCTGTCCCCACAGGCTTCAAGACGGCCACCATTGTTCCTGTACCCAAGAAGACAAAGGTAACAGAACTAAATGACTATCACCCTGTAGCACGTACTTCTGTCATCATGAAGTGCTTTGAGAGGCTAGTCAAGGATCATATCACCTCCACCTTACCTGCCACCCTAGACCCACTTCAATTTGCTTACTGACCCAATAGGTCCACAGACGATGCAATCGCCATCACACTGCACACTGCCCTATCCCATCTGGACAAGAGGAATACCTATGTAAGAATACAGTTCATTGACTACAGCTCAGCATTCAACACCATAGTACCCTCCAAGCTCATCAGTAAGCTTGAAGCCTTGGGTCTCAACCATACCCTGTGCAATTGGGTCCTGGACTTTCTGACTGGCCGCCCCCAGGTGGTGAAGGTAGGAAACAACATCTCCACTTCGCTGATCCTCAACACTGGGGCCTACACAATTCAATAATACATTTTGCAGATGACACAACAGTAGTAGGCTTGATTACCAACAACGACGTGACAGCCTACAGGGAGGTGAGGGCACTCGGAGTGGGGTGTCAGGAAAACAACCTCTCACTCAACGTCAACAAAACAAAGGAGATGATTGTGGACTTCAAGAAATAGCAGAGGGAGCACACCCCTATCCACATCGACGGGACAGTAGGCGAGAAGATGGAAAGTTTTAAGTTCCTCAACGTACACATTGTGAACAAACTGAAATGGTCCACCCACACAGAGTGTGGTGAAGAAGGCACAACAACGCCTCTTCAACCGCAGGAGGCTGAAGAAATTTGGCTTGTCACCTAAAACCCTCACAAACTTTTACAGATGCACAATTGAGAGCATCCTGTCGGGCTGTATCACCGCCTGGTACGGCAACTGCACCGCCCTCAACCGTAAGGCTCTCTAGAGGGTGGTGCAGTCTGCCCAACGCATCACCGGGGGCAAACTACCTGCCCTCCAGGACACCTACAGCACCCGATGTCACAGGAAGGCCAAAAAGATCACCAAGGACAACAACCACCCGAGCCATTGCCTGTTCACCCCGCTACCATCCAAATCAAATCTAATTTTATTGGTCACATACACATAGTTAGCAGATGTTATTGTGAGTATAGCGAGGTCAGTACAGGTGCATCAAAGCTGGGACCGAGAGACTGAAAAACAGCTTCTATCTCAAGGCCATCAGACTGTTAAACAGCCATCACTAACACAGAGAGGCTGCTGCCTACATACAGACTTGAAATCATTGGCCACTTTAATAAATGGATCGATCACTAGTCACTTCAATAATGCCACTTTAATAATGTTTACATGGCTTGCATTACTCATCTCATATGTATATACTGCATTTTATACCATCTATTGCATCTTGCCTATGTCGCTCTGTCATTGCTCATCCATATATGTATATGCATATATTCCTATTCCATTCCTTTACTTAGATGTGTGTGTATTAGGTAGTTGCTGTGGAATTGTTAGATTACATGATAGATATTGCTGCACTGTCGGAACTAGAAGCACAAGCATTTCGCTACACTCGCAATAACATCTGCTAACCATGTGTATGTGATCAATAAAATGTGATTTTATTTATTTTATAATTGCAAACCAACTTGAAGTTAAGGCCACAAAAAGTAGAGAAGACAGACATAATGAGGCCGTTTTTCCAAACAGAGGCGTTTTTCTCCGCCACCATGGGTAGATGCCCACCCGGGCCCTCCCCTATAGGTTCAGGTTTGCGGCCGGGAGTCCGCACCTTTGGGGGGGTACTGTCACACCCTGACCTGGGAGAGCCGTTTTTCTGTTTGGTTAGGTCAGGGTGTGATATGGGGTGGGCATTCTATGTCATTATATTTCTTTGTTTTGGCCGAGTATGGTTTCCAATCAGAGGCAGCTGTCTATCGTTGTCTCTAATTGGGAATCATACTTAGGCATCCTTTTCCCTCCTGTGTTTGTGGGTAGTTGTTTTCCGATTCGTTATCTGTTACCTGACGGAACTGTTTGCTTTCGTTTTGTTTTTTTGTTTAAGTGTTTCGTTATATTAATAAATATGAACACTTACCACGCTGCGTTTTGGTCCCCTTCTCATTACGACGAAAGCCATTACACCCACCATACTCATAAGTGTTTATTGCAACAGTTTTCCTAATGTAATGGGTACGGTTTCTCCACAGAAAGTTGAAAAGCATCTGGTCGATCTTTTTGCTTTTTTTACTGTCAAGATATAAAGACAGAGTGGCATATGTTGGCCTAGAGATAATCTCAGCCTTTGTTATTAGGACTCTTCCTTTTAAAGATAAGTCCCTCTGTAGCCATTGATTTAGCTGCTTCTGGGAGGTTATAATAAGAGCGTTCAAATTTAGCAAGCCTCTAAATTTCTGGGCCCAGATTCACAAAACCTTCTTAAGAAGAAATTTCAATTTTTTCCTTAACTATAGACTTATGAAGAAAGTTAAGCAAAGTTGTTATTCCTCAAATGTTCTTGGAAATGTTTGAATCTTGAAAACAAAGTTATTGGATTTGTTCTTAATTCCAAGATAGCTAACCCCTTGTCTAAACTCTGAGAAGAGAGATAATACACTCATGAAGGCAATTGAACATGTGCAATTCACTCACAAACTTCATTTGAAAGTTTCAGTATTGATTATTTTAAACCCAAGAACATGTTTTAGAACAGTAATCTCAGTACGAAATATGCTAACATAATTGCCATTCCTAGCTAGATAGCTAGCTAAAACGGTTGCCTAGCAACACACATCTTAACAAGATTCACAAGAAGATATTTGAAAAGTATTCTTACGTTTTTGTGTAAGAAGTGTTTTGTAAATCTGGGCTCTGATCCTTAGTAATGGTTATGTCTAAATATGTAAGTTCTTCTTTCACTGGAATACCATAATATGAGGGTGTCACACAATCTTTGACAGCAATGAGTTCACTATTATTAATGTTCAGATATAGACAAAAGGAAAAGGAAAAGGATTCTATCACATTGATCGATATGGGAATCTGACTAGCATCTTTCAGAAAAAGTGTAGTATCATCTTGTCCTGTTTGGGCGCATGAACCGCTAGCAGGACACCTACAACAACATCCGGTGAAATTGCAGAGCGCGAAATTCAAAATACAATAATCGTAATATTAAACATTCCTGAAAATACAAGTGTCATACGTCATTTAAAAGCTTAACTTCTTGTTAATCCAACCGCGTTGTCAGATTTCAAAAAGGCTTTACGGCGAATGCATACCATGCGATTATCTGAGGACAGCGCCCCACATCAAAATACTTTTTCAACCAGCACAGGCGTCACAAAATCACTTACCTTTGAAGATCTTCCTCTGTTTGTAATCCCAAGGGTCCCAGCTACACAATTAATTGTTGTTTTGTTCGATAAAGTCCTTCTTTATATTAAAAAAAGTCAGTTTAGTTGGTGCCAATGATCTCAGTAATCCACTCAACATGCATACAAATGAATCCAAAAAGTTACCGGTAAAGTTTGTCCAAACAAGTCAAACGATGTTTCTAATTAATCCTCAGGTACTCTAATATCTAAATAAATGATAATATTTAAGACGGAGAATAATATGTTCAATAGGGAAGATAAATAACAAAGAGCGCGCACCTCATTCACGCGCCAACAAGACTACTTTTCTAATGAGAGACACCTTGGAAAAACTACAACTACTTGCTCATTTTTCAAAAAACAAGCCTGAAACTATTTCTAAAGACTGTTGACATATAGTGGAAGCCATTGGAACTGCAATCTGGGTCCTATCTATTTGTATTTCCGATAGGCTAGCATTGAAATGGCCTGTGACCTCATAAAAGCAAAATTCTGGATGGATTTTCCTCTGGTTTTCGCCTGCCATATTAGTTCTGTTAAACTCACAGACAGAAACTTCAGAGTGTTTTCCATCCAATGCTACCAAGTATATGCATATCCTAGCTTCTGGGCCTGAGTGACAGGCAGTTTACTTTGGGCACGTCAGTCATCTGAAATTCCGAACAATAACCAGTATGCTAATGAAGTTAATGTCCCTTGCCCAAGTGAGGGAGAGTGATGATCGGAGAGGCAACATCCTTGGTGGAAATCTTGAATTTGAGCTTAAACACAACCACGATAAAGCTATTAATGTACCTAGCAAGCTAACATAGCTAGCGTCAGTTACCCATAATTTTGAGTTTGATCCTTTATTCCAATAAATTTCAGAATTCCAGCAAATATGTTTATGAAGCTAGCTACATTTTATAGGCTCCTTACTATGAGACTAAGCCAATTTACCAACTCTAAAATCAATGTAATATATATATATATATATATATATATATATATATATATATATATTAGCAAGCTAGCATCATCATTTTGTCAGACATGCAGAAAATGCAGTCGTGTTGATTACATTTGACACTTCGCCGCACCGGATTATGACAGTTGACTACAGTTTGCATTAAATTGTGGGTCATATCAACCCCACAAGCAGTTCTTCACTCTCTTCCTCGAGCTAAATCGAGGGCTAAGGGGGCAACGTTACTGAACGTTTGTGAATTGGACCTCTACTAAAGACGACAATCAAACTGCATCTGGGTTTCGACGGGGAATTGGCTAGCGTGAGGCAGGACATAAGATTTATATAACTAAACCAAGATAGACCACAACCTGCCATTTCCAATGGGAACAAATTAGTCATAGTTGCATAATCTCAGCCAAAATCCATCTCCTTCTATCTTCTCCCGATGCCGGGCCAGTGGGCTTCCTCTCACTACCATATTTGGTAGTGAGTGGAAACGCCACATTTATACATCCGGTGAAATATCTGTCTCATTGTTCTATCTGTAGCAGCACTGTCTTCTTCTCTGATATAATGGCGGTCCTCAAACAAACGTTACTGTGCTGGAGTGTGGTCAATCACAGTTTACAACATGAGCTCCACGTTTCTAACTCAGTACATCTGAGAAAATAAAAAAAGATCTCTACTAACTTGTATTATACCCTCCCTCATCCCCCAAAATCCCTGTCCAACCTTGAAAACACTGTCAGCATTGCCACTGCCTTTGTTAATACTTCACTAATTTCTTCAAGCCACCTTGCCACACCAATCAAAAGGGAGCAAACATACCTCAAAAGTCTGTTCAATAACGCTTTGGGGAAACGTGTCATTCAGTACAAACCGTTCCGCAACATAGCAAACGTTCAAGCGAACTGAACGCACCTAAGCCTGCTGATGCAACATGACTCCAGCTCCTCCTCTTCCTCTTCCTCCTCTTCCTCCTCTTCCTCTTCCTCCTCTTCCTTTTTTTCTTCTTCTTCTTTTATTTGCAAAATAATGACAGTTACTATTACTGCTGCCTGAAGTTTAGGCATATCACGGGCCTTGTCAAGCCACTCTGCATAATATTTTCCCATTGGAAAAAAAGTACAAAGTACACACAGTAAATTTCCTGGCCTGCCCCGCCCCCCCCCCCTCGCGGTCAAGCTATCTGTCTGTGCCAAGTCACAGGGATACAGTCAAATAGAAATCAAAGCAAAATATACAAAGCATCATAAACAACAGGTGTAGACTAACAGTGGAATGATTCCTTATGGGCCCTTCCCAACAATGCAGAGAAAGAAAATAGAGAAAAATTAGAAAAGTCAAACGTGTAATAATAAAAAATAATAATAAACACACAATGAGTAATGATAACTTGGCTATACACACGGGGTACCAGTACTGTGCAGGGCAGTGGAGGCTGCTGAGGGGAGGACGGCTCATAATAATGGCTGGAACGGAGATCATGGAATGGCAACAAACCACGTGTTTGATATATTTGACACCATTCCACTTAATCCACTCCAGCCTTTACCACGAGTCCGTGTCACCAACCTCCCCTGGGGCAGGGGTACGAGGTAATTGAGGTAGATATAGTATAATATAAATAATATAATAATAATAATATAATAGGGAGAAATAAAGTGACAGATAATTAAAAGTAGCAGCAGTGTGTGTGATGAGTCAAAAATGGGTCAATGTAGATAGTCCGAGTAGCTATTTCGTTAACTAGTTCATTAACTATTTAGCAGATTTACGGCTTGGAGGTAGAAGTTGTTCAGGGTCC
Organism: Salmo trutta; assembly: GCF_901001165.1. Taxonomy (NCBI): domain Eukaryota; kingdom Metazoa; phylum Chordata; class Actinopteri; order Salmoniformes; family Salmonidae; genus Salmo; species Salmo trutta. The sequence goes on from NC_042991.1 coordinate 34,912,325, forward strand.
TGTTGGTTGCAGACTTGGTGTATCGGTGGCAGAGAGAACAGTCTATAACTTGGGTGGCTGGGTTCTTTGACAATTTATTGGGCCTTCCTCTGGTATAGAGGTCCTGGATATCAGAGAGCTCGGCCCCAGATATGTACTGGGTTGTACACACTACCTCTGTAGCGCCTTGCGATCAGATGCCAAGTAGTTGCCATACCAAGCGATGATGCAGCCAGTCAAGATGCTCTCAATGGTGCAGCTGTAGAACTTTTTGAGGATCTGAGGGTCCATGCCAAATCTTTTCAGCCTTCTGAAGGGAAAGAGGCATTGTTGTGCCCTCTTCACGACTGTGCTGGTGTGTGTTGACCATGATAGAGCCTTAGTGATGTGGACACTGAGGAACTTTAAGCTCTCAACATGCTCCACTACAGCATCATTGATGTAGTCTTAATTCATTCCTACTTAGATGTGTGTGTATTGGGAATATGTTGTGTAATTTGTTAGATATTACTTCTTAGATATTACTGCACTGTCGGAGCTAGAAGCACAAGCATTTCACTACACCCGCAATAACATCTGCTAATCACGTGAATGTGATCAATAAAATTTGATTTGATTTGGGTGTGCTCGGCCCTACGTTTCCTGTAGTCCACGATATGCTCTTTTGTCTTGCTGGCGTTCAGGGAGAGGTTGCTGTCCTGGCACCACACTGCCAGGTCTCTGACTTCCTCCCTATAGGTTGTCTCATCGTTGTCGGTGATCAGGCCTACCACCGTCGTGTGGTCGGCAAACTTAGTGATGGTATAGGAATCGCGCTCGGCCACGCAGTCGGGGGTGAACAGGGAGTACAAGAGGGGATGAAGCAGGCACCCTTGAACGGCCCCGTGTTGTGGGTCAGCGTGGCGGATACGTTGTTGCCTACCCTCACCACCTGGGGGCGGCCCGTCAGGAAGTCCAGGATCCAGTTACAGAGGGAGGTGTTCAGTCGCAGGGTAGTTTAGTGATGAGCTTGGAGGGCACTATGGTGTTGAACACTGAGCTGCAGTCAATGAACAGCATTCTCATATAGGTGTTCCTCTTGTTCAGGTGGGAGAGGGCAGTGTGGAGTGCAATAGAGATTGAGTCATCTGTGGATCTGTTGGGGAGGTGTGCAAATTGGAGGGTGTCCAGGGTGTCTAGGATGATGGTGTTGATGTGAGCCATGACCAGCCTTTCAAAGCATTTCATGGCTACAGATGTGAGTGCTACGGGGTGATAGTCATTTAAACAGGTTACTTTGGCATTCTTGGGCACAGCAACTATGGTCAGACACTTGCCAGCTGGTCAGCGCATGCTCTGAGTAAGCCGCCTGGTAATCCATCTGGCCCTGTGGCCTTGTGAATGTTAACCTGTTTAAAGGTCTTCCTCACATCGGTTACGGAGAGCGTGATCACGCAGTCGTCCGGAACAGCTGGTGCTCTCATGCATGGTTCAGTGTTGCTTGCATCGGAGCAAGCACAGAAAACATCTGGTAGGCTTGCGTCACTGGTCAGCTCGCGGCTGGGTTTCCCTTTGTAATCCGTGATAGTCTGCAAGCCCTACCACATCCGACAAGCATCAGAGCAGGTGTAATAGAATTCAGTCTTAGTCCTGTATTTACGCTTTGCCTGTTTGATGGTTCGTCCGGATTAGTGTCCCGCTCCTTGAAAACGGCAGCTCTAGCCTTTAGCTCAGTGCAGATGTTGCCTGTAATCTATGGCTTCTGATTGGGATATGTACGTACGGTCACTGTCAGGACGTCGTCGTCAATGCACGTATTAATGAAGCCGGTGCCATCAGATGAATCCCGGAACATATTCCAGTCTGCGCTAGCGAAACAGTCCGATAGTTTAGTATCCGCTTCTTAAGAACACTTCCATATTCAGGGGCGGACATAGTTATTTGGAGGCCCCAGCTAGAGGCCAGACTGAGCCCCCCTCCTTTATAGTAAAGGCAGTGCCTTCAGAAAGTATTCATACCCCTTGACCAATTCCACATTTTGTTGTGTTACAGCTTGAATTCCCCCATCTACACACAGTACCCCATAATGAAAATATGTTTTGAGAAATGTGTGCAAATGTATTGATATTCAGAAATATCTCATTTATATACAGTACCAGTCAAAAGTTTGGACACACCTACTCATTCAAGGGATTTGCTTTATTTTCGCTATTTTCTATATTGTAGAATAATAGTGAAGACATCAACAAAATAAAATAGCACATATGGAATCGTGTAGTAACCAAAAAAAGTGTTAAACAAATAAAAATATATATTTTATGTTTGAGATTCTTCAAAGTAGCCACCCTTTGCTTGATGACAGCATTTCACACTCTTGGCATTCTCTCAACCAGCTTCATGAGGTAGTCACCTGGAATGCATTTCAATTAACAGTTGTGCCTTGTTAAAAGTTAATTTGTGGAATTTCTTTCCTTCTTAATGCGTTTGAGTCAATCAGTTGTGTTGTGACAAGGTAAGGCTGGTATACAGAAGATAGCCCCATCTAGTAAAAGACCAAGTCCGTATTATGTGAAGAACAGCTCAAATAAGCAAAACGAAACGACAGTCCAACATTATTTTATGACATGAAGGTCAGTCAATCAAGAAAATGTAAAGAACTGCAGTCACAAAAACCATCAAGCGCTATGATAAAACTGGCTCTAATGAGGACCGCCACAGGAATGGAAGACCCAGAGTTACCTCTACTACAGAGGATAAGTTCATTAGAGTTAACTGTACCTCAGATTGCAGCCCAAATAAATGCTTCACAGAGTGCAAGTAACAGACACATCTCAACATCAACTATTCAGAGACCGGGTGAATCAGGCCTTCATGGTCGAATGCTGCAAAGAAACCACTACTAAAGGACACCAATAATAAGAAGACACTTCTTATTGGTTCCCACCGTGAAGCATGGAGGAGGTGTGAGGGTGTGGTTTTTAATTTGCTGGTGACACTGTCGGTGATTTATTTAGAATTCAAGGCACACTTAACCAGCATGGCTACCACAGCATTTTGCAGCGATACGCCATCCCATCGGGTTTGTGCTTAGTCCCGCTATCATTTGTTTTTCAACAGGACAACAACCCAACACACCTCCAGGCTGTGTAAGTGCTATCCCAAGAAGGAGAGTGATGGAGTACTGCATCAGATGACCTGTCCTCCACAATCACCTGACCTCAACCCAATTGAGATGGTTTGGGATGAGTTGGACTGCAGAGTGAAGGAAAAGCAGCCAACAAGTGCTCATCATATGTGGGAACTCCTTACAGACTTTTGGAAAAGCATTCCTCATGAAGCTGGTTGAGTGAATGCCAAGAGTGTGCGAAGCTGTCATCAAGACAAATGGTGGCTACTTTGAAGAATCTCAAATATAAAATATATTTTGATTTGTTTAACACTTTTTTGGTTACTATGTGATTCCATATGTGTTATTTCATAATTTTGATGTCCTCACTATTATTCTACAATGTAGAAAATAGTAAAAATAAAGAAAAACCTTGGAATGAGTAGGTGTGTCCAAACTATTGACTGGTACTGTAAGTATTCACACCCTTGAGTCAATACTTTGTACAATAATCTTTTGCAGAGTTTAGAGCTTTGCGTCGTCTTGAGTATGTCTGTACCAGTTTTGTACATCTGAATTTGGGGATTTTCTCCCATTCTCTCTAGCTGGTTTTCTCAGGTGGTCATTTTTCTTCTTCACGATTGGCTGAATCCTCCTGATGATCTGGTTGGACATGACTCCAACAGGTTTACCAAGAGAAGGATCAGCCAATAAAGTTGGGAAGTCTGTCCCATCCAATTGGCTACATTAAAATGGTGGAAGCCCTCAATGGCGCTTCCCATGCTAATACGGGCATTTGGCCACTAGAGGCCTCTATCGTTCATTGACATATATACAGTCATTTTTGCTTGACTGCAGTGTCGACCACTGGTTCCCATGGACACCGTGCGAAAGCGAGGCGGCTGGTGTTGTTTCCGCTTACCTCACACTGAGAAAGAAGAACGAAACCGGTTAGCTTTTTTTTTTTTTTTTAGGACGAAGCGAAGGAAAGGACAATACACCATACGAAATAAGCCATTTCGCACTTGACTTTTAACAATTGGAGAAATAGTCTGTCTATTTTTGAATTATTTGAGTCCATGTCCCGATAGTGAGAACGAAGAAGGGCTTTTCGTTGGTAAGTGTCTTGTTTCTGTTTGTCTGAAACTACCGGTAAACATACGGGAATCTGTCTGGCTTGTGCTGCATAGTGGCGCTGCTAGGATCTCCCTCTCTGTCACTATGATATTCAGATGTTGGCCTCCTGCTTGGTTTAGGCCTATTTTCTATTTATTTTTTTGTACCAGTGAAAAACAGAAACAAATGTTACTAGTTAATACTTTTTGTTATTTTTTTGTGCCAACATCTGTGTGGTTAACGAAGTTACTGCTAACCTTCTATGGGAGCTCAACAATGTCCTAGGGGACTAGGTTGGCTAGCTAACGTAAGATCTAGTTAGCGGGTTTGAACTTTTTGGGGATTTTTGTGTTGATCTGTAATTTTCAAGGCTATCTGACCATTCAGGCGATTTGAAACCTTCAAAAGATCTTCAGTGTTTGTAAACCAACAACGGCATGTCAGTCAGTGGGGTCTTTTTGCCACAACAGAGATAGAAAGGTCGGCCAAGTGCCATTGTAATGAGGAAGGAAACCCGTTGTGTTGTGGATGATTAACCAGGGGGGGTCACAATGCCTAGTAAAATAGATACCATAATACCTATCTACCAGTAGGACCATAAAAAGTTACTGATAACCAGTTCGTAAAAAGACATAACTATGTGATTATACAAGTCGCCCATCCCTTTTAGATGGGTGTTACTACAATAGACTGGGACTCTTTTTGTTACAATAACCTATGTTTAATAAACAGAAGATCATTTATTAGCTAGTTATCCTGTTACGGCAGTAACCTATATTGTGGTAACCTTAGGGCTGTAATATTGGCTCTCAGTAATATTTCCCAACCGTTTTACATGTTGACATGTCCTGACATGCCAGCAGATGACTAGTAATGCATTTCAACCTACAGTCTGTAATTATTGTAATCTTAACGCTTTAGTGATACAGTGTTGCAATAAATCCGAATGTTCAACTGATTACTGTGTGTGTGGTGTGTGTGTGTGTGTGTGTGTGTGTGTGTGTGTGTGTGTGTGTGTGTGTGTGTGTGTGTGTGTGGACCATGATAGATCCTTAGTGATGTGGACACCGAGGACTGTATGTAGATGTATGTGTGTGTGTGTGTACAGTCGGTCTGTCGGTCGGTCGGTGGGTCGGGCAGGCGCACTGCACTCTGTTTAGCTGGCAGTACAGTTGCACGTGTTAACGCGTGTGACTCGTGCTGATTCAGAATCAGCTGTACTAGAATGAGGACATTCTATATTTACGTTTTGCCAAGTCTGCTAGGCCAGTTAATAGATTATTATATATATGTTTTAGTTTAAGCGGTAGACCGTACATATTGTGGTTATATCACAGCCCAGTTAAAGTAATTTATAATTACAAAGTAATTAAGACAACAAAGTAGGTAAGTAGAATTTGATAAGCAACAAATCAGTTTTGTCTCTTGTACAGCAGGCAGCATAGAGCAGGGATGGGACAAGTGATGCTTATTTGGTCGAATATAAATAGTTTCAAATTAGCAACAAAACATTTTGTTGACCAAATATGACACTCACTCATTAACCTCATACAAAAAAATGTTGGTGGCCAGATTTTGGGCGGAGTAAAACCTCCATAGAAGATTCCTCGCTTAGGCTTATTTTGGTGGATAGATATTTGGTGGTTGCCTCTTCCTCCTACTCTTTCTGTCCCTCTCTCTTTCTCTCCCTCCCCATGCTGTCTCTCTCGTCCCTTCTTATGCTTCTTTCTCTATGCCTCAGTCTGGGTTCTCTCCTCTCAGCCCCAGCCTGACTCCATCAGCTCCATCAGAGTAGAGGGCTGAACTCAAGGCATTAGTCAGGCCTATCAGATGGCAATCTCTTCACGGCTGTTCCCTGGCACACTGAGTGCTCTGTTCCCAGGCACATGCCTTCGCTCCCTCTCTACCCCCTGTTCTCTTTGAGCTCCAGACACATGCCTTCTCTCCCCTGCTCTCTCTCTCTCTCCCCTTCTCTCTCTCTCCCCTGCTCTCTCTCTCTCTCTCCCCTGCTCTCTCTCTCCCGCTCTCTCTCTCTCTCTCTCTCTCTCTCCCCTTCTCTCTCTCTCCCTGCTCTATCCTCTCTGTCTCCTGCACAACTCCTCTCCTCCCCCTGCTCTCTCTCTCTCTCTCTCTCTCTCTCTCTCTCTCTCTCTCCCCTGCGCTGTCTCTCTCCCCTGCTCTCTCTCTCTCTCCCTCTTCTGTCTTTGCGCTCTAGAAGCCATGGGCAGCAGGGAAACCACAGCACGTTGGAGTGGAGGAGTCCCTGCATTCTTCCCCAAGTCTCTCTCTCTCCCCTCCCATTCCTCTATCCTCTATTTCCTTCCCTCCTTCAGAAGTTGAGATCCTTAGGCGTGTTATGCCAATATACATTAGGCTCACATGACTGACTGGGGAACAAGATAAGGATACCTCATGACCAGGAGGACTATTTTGATGTTGTTGACAAACATCAGGCCCACTTTTGTCTGAGGGAGGAGTTGAGAACAACACATTAAGAATGTTCCTTTTTTTCAAAAAGCCCTTTGACATTAGACACAATTTTCCACTGGGATTTTACTGAGCTTGTAATCTGATTTACAGCAGCAATCAGCAATCAGGTGACAGTGGAGTAGGACTGACTTACAGCAGCATTCAGGTGACAGTGGAGTAGTACTCACTTACATCAGCATTCAGGTGACAGTGGAGTAGTACTCTCTTACATCAGCATTCAGGTGACAGTGGAGTAGGACTGACTTACATCAGCATTCAGGTGACAGTGGAGTAGGACTGACTTACAGCAGCATTCAGGTGACAGTGGAGTAGTACTCACTTACAGCAGCATTCAGGTGACAGTGGAGTAGGACTGACTTACAGCAGAATTCAGGTGACAGTAGAGTAGGACTGAGAGCTTTTCCCCCTTAACCAGACAGAAGGGTCTACGTCCCAAATGGCAGCCTATTCCCTATTACAGTGCACTACTTTCCCTATATAATGTGCTACTTTTGACCAGAGGCCTATAGGCCGTTGTCAAAAGTAGTGCACTAGCCTATATAGGGAATAAGGTGTCATATGGGACAGGACCAAGAGGTGAGAAGTTACCAGTAGGCCATCAGATTTCAGACTGAAAACACTGTACTGACCTCACCATGCGCTGACCAGGGACAATGTTTATTTCTTGTAAGGATTCGATTTGATATTCAGGAACATGGGTTGTAATTTCGACACCCAGAACCAAATCTCGCCTGCTTGCGGACTAGATACTCTGTTTCGTCTGTCATGAGATTACATGAGTTGTAAAATGAACTAACTCATCTATGACACAACATCCATAATCACATCAGTTGTGGGCACCAATTCAGACAACTAGGCTAAATGAATTATTTTGGTTTTGTACCAATTTATTTCCAGTAACATATCCGTTTCATTGGCAGATGTATTGTAAGCCTGGGGACCAGCCTGTTTGTTTAAGGAAGTGTTCTGTTGATAGGCCGGTTTGTTCAAACTTTGAAGGTGTTGCTCACAGTATGAAACATTCATTTCTATTGTCATTGTTCCGTTCCTTAAGAAGACGTTGACGACAGGCCAAAACAATGCTTTCATGAAGGGCCAACTGAGAGCAGAGCTCAACGGAAAGGCTGGGCTTTAGGAGCAGAGCAATATTAGGTTATGTGTTAGTACGACTAGGTTATGTGTTAGTACGACTAGGTTATGTGTTAGTACGACTAGGTTATGTGTTGGTACGACTAGGTTATGTGTTAGTGGTACGACTAGGTTATGTGTTAGTGGTACGACTAGGTTATGTGTTAGTATGACGACTAGGTTATGTGTTAGTATGACGACTAGGTTATGTGTCGGTACGACGACTAGGTTATGTGTCGGTACGACGACTAGGTTATGTGTCGGTACGACGACTAGGTTATGTGTCGGGACGACGACTAGGTTATGTGTCGGGACGACGACTAGGTTATGTGTCGGGACGACGACTAGGTTATGTGTCGGGACGACGACTAGGTTATGTGTCGGTACGACGACTAGGTTATGTGTCGGTACGACGACTAGGTTATGTGTCGGTACGACGACTAGGTTATGTGTTGGTACGACGACTAGGTTATGTGTTGGTACGACTAGGTTATGTGTTAGTACGACTAGGTTATGTGTTAGTACGACTAGGTTATGTGTTAGTACGACTAGGTTATGTGTTGGTACGACGACTAGGTTATGTGGTGGTACGACGACTAGGTTATGTGGTGGTACGACGACTAGGTTATGTGTTAGTACGACTAGGTTATGTCTTGGTACGACGACTAGGTTATGTGTTGGTACGACGACTAGGTTATGTGGTGGTACGACGACTAGGTTATGTGGTGGTACGACTAGGTTATGTGTTAGTACGACTAGGTTATGTGTTAGTACGACTAGGTTATGTGTCAGTACGACGACTAGGTTATGTGTCGGTACGACGACTAGGTTATGTGTCGGTACGACGACTAGGTTATGTGTCGGTACGACGACTAGGTTATGTGTCGGTACGACGACTAGGTTATGTGTCGGTACGACGACTAGGTTATGTGTCGGTACGACGACTAGGTTATGTGTCGGTACGACGACTAGGTTATGTGTCGGTACGACGACTAGGTTATGTGTCGGGACGACGACTAGGTTATGTGTCGGGACGACGACTAGGTTATGTGTCGGGACGACGACTAGGTTATGTGTCGGGACGACGACTAGGTTATGTGTCGGGACGACGACTAGGTTATGTGTCGGGACGACGACTAGGTTATGTGTCGGGACGACGACTAGGTTATGTGTCGGGACGACGAATAGCAGGCCGTGTGGTGGTGCCATCCTCGTTGAGTGAATAGCAGGCCGTGTGGTGGTGCCATCCTCCTTGAGTGAATAGATCACGCAGCACGCTACCTTACTCTGCAGAGGACAACACAAGAAGACCTTGGAGGAGGCAGCTACGAGGTCAAACGATTTTAGGAATGTAAAAGATAAATAATTACTCAGGAAATAGATTACACACAATATATTCACAAGTTAAAACAAAAAAATATGTCCCTTCACGCTCCTGGTCATCTTATTCCTACAGCCAATCAGGCTGCTTTGTGTTGCAGAATTTCGCAACTTTGGATTCATTTATTTTTCATTTTACTTCTCAAATTCTCAGGCTTGAGAATGTAATCAAGCTCATTCTGCATTCGGCTTCTTTTCACATATATCACAGCAGCCCTGCTATGCAAACAGCTAGGCTACACCTGAAGAGGTCCTTTGAAGTAACACAATATGACAGTTGATGTTGATTGTGTGTGTTTTTGTTTATTTGTTTGTTTGTTGGTTAGAGAGACGGGCCATCTTGTCCTTACAGAGTCCATCTACGTCAACAAAGCTCTACAGAATATCCCAGAGTGCATTGCAAGTGCAACCAATGCTATGATGATGATGATGATGATGTTGGCTGTTCTGTTCAGACTATGGCCCCCTGGCACGATGTTGTGCCAGCGTAGAGTGTTTACCACCAGCCGGTGTGCAGGTAACTGTCTTTCTACCGGGGAGCAGAACGCAAGGTGGCAGAAGGGGATCGGAACGCATTTTCATGGGCCACAAGGGTGTGTGTGTGTGTGTGTGTGTGTGTGTGTGTGTGTGTGTGTGTGTGTTTTGCCGTTACCTACTGGGCCTCTGTTCTGGTGCCAGCTGCTACACAGCAGAAATGGAATCCAATCACATTCCCCCCCCCCCCCCCCCCCCAGCTCTGTTCTGTTCAGCTCAGCAGCTCCATGCTATTAGCTATAAGGCGCTCAGCAGCCTAATGGACCCACTGCCCTCTACTCTCCTCAGGCATGCTAACCTGACCTGCCAGGATAGCTTGCTACTGCTAGGTTCAGTAGCCATGCTAATACCTACCAGATCAGCAGGCTGGTTGTGACTACTGGCTAGCTCTGAGCTAATGGGCCCACTGCCCTCCACTCTCCTGATGCAAACTGCCTGTCAGGCTAGCCTGCTAATGCCGCTGACTAATACAGCATAACACTAGGCTATCGCTCCCTAATCGCTACCCAGTAATGAAGGTTCTACACCTGGATCTCATTTGTGTTAATGATCTTAATTCCTTGATGTGGATTTTTCTCTTTTTTTTTTTTTCTTTTTTTTTATCTGCTAGAGCTGAGTGTTACCTGTAGCTTCACTGAGGGAGGGGGGGCTAAGGGTAGTGTCTCTGAGGGAGGGGGGGCTAAGGGTAGTGTCTCTGAGCGAGGGAGGGGGGGCTAAGGGTAGTTTCACTGAGGGAGGGGGGGCTAAGAGTAGTTTCACTGAGGGAGGGGGGGCTAAGAGTAGTTTCACTGAGGGAGGGGGGGCTAAGAGTAGTTTCACTGAGGGAGGGGGGGCTAAGGGTAGTTTCACTGAGGGAGGGGGGGCTAAAGCTAGTTTCACTGAGGGAGGGGGGGCTAAAGGTAGTTTCACTGAGGGAGGGGGGGCTAAAGGTAGTTTCACTGAGGGAGGGGGGGGCTAAAGGTAGTTTCACTGAGGGAGGGGGGCTAAAGGTAGTTTCACTGAGGGAGGGGGGGCTAAAGGTAGTTTCACTGAGGGAGGGGGGGCTAAAGGTAGTTTCACTGAGGGAGAGGGGGCGGGCTAAGGGTAGTTTCTCCAAGGGGAGGAGGGGGGCCTAAGGGTAGTTTCTCCAAGGGAGGGAGGGGGGGCTAAGGGTAGTTTCTCCGAGGGAGGGAGGGGGGGCGGCTAAGGGTAGTTTCTCTGAGGGAGGGAGGGGGGGCGGCTAAGGGTAGTTTGTCTGAGGGAGGGAGGGGGGGCCGCTAAGGGTAGTTTCTCTGAGGGAGGGGGGGGTAAGGGTAGTTTCTCTGAGGGAGGGGGGGTAAGGGTAGTTTCTCTGAGGGAGGTGGGCTAAGGGTAGTTTCTCTGAGGGAGGGGGGGTAAGGGTAGTTTCTCTGAGGGAGGGGGGGGTAAGGGTAATGTGTTCTCGCTCTGTTTCTCTCTCTGCTGTGATCAAAGCTCCAACGTCTGTTTTCCCCCTCTCTTTCTCCATTTTCCATTACCTCTCCCTCTCTCTCATCTATCCCTGTAGATTACTTCTCCCTCTCTCTCATCTATCCCAGTACACTACCTCTCCCTCTCTCTCATCTATCCCAGTACACTACCTCTCCCTCTCTCTCATCTATCCCTGTAGATTACTTCTCCCTCTCTCTCATCTATCCCAGTACACTACCTCTCCCTCTCTCATCTATCCCAGTACACTACCTCTCCCTCTCTCATCTATCCCAGTAGATTACCTCTCCCTCTCTCTCATCTATCCCAGTAGATTACCTCTCCCTCTCTCTCATCTATCCCAGTAGATTACCTCTCCCTCTCTCATGAATCCCAGTGCAGAATGACTGCATCATTAAATCAGTTATCCGCAGCAGTAGACAAGCAGTAGAGATCAGAGGAATTTCATATTGATGATGGCGATTAAAACCAATGTTCTCTGTAGTAGGAGATATAATGGAATGATACGTAGGCCTGTGTCTGGACTCTCTCACTCATTTCAATACATGCTTTATTGGCATGAATGGATGGTTGCCACTGTTGCCATAGCAATGTAGATCAAGTATTACAGAAATTAACTTTTTGGCCCACCAGTCACTGTGGCAGGTAGTTCTTTTTTTTTTAACCAGCAATATATATATATTTTTTGTGCCATAATTACATACAAATTGTATAAACTGCCTTCATTTTGCTGGACCCCAGCAAGGGTAGCTGCTGCCTTGTTTTGTGATCGGAGCCTTTTAACCAAAATATCAGATGAGACAAAATGTTCAGCTGTCCCGTTAAGGGTGGGAGGTTACCGTGGTAAGGGGGCCACTCAAGTCCTGTCGTGTGTGTGTGTGTGTGTGTGTGTGTGTGTGTGTGTGTGTGTGTGTGTGTGTGTGTGTGTGTGTGTGGTATATGAGAGAGAGATTTGGGATCTGACTAGAGCGTCTCTTTTCTATAAGTTGAAGCAGCAGACTCAAACTAACGTTGAAAAACAACTGAGCTTGTGAACAAAACAATGTAAATAGGCAGAAAACACGAGGACAAAGTCTCACTTTGTAGACTTTAGCAGCAGACTACTGCAGCATTTCTCTGCTGCAACTCACCCCATGTACTCATACTTGAATTGTGAGTTTTTATTTGTGAATGTAACGCTCGCACTGTAGAGCCCTGCAAATTGACCCCCTGCCAACGTGTGAAATAGACATTCTTACCCGCTAATACCTCAATCTACCTACATTTCGCTGTTGGCGAGTGTTTAATTATATGCCTTGTCTGTACCCCACACAGACAATTATCTGTAAGGTAATCGTTGAAGAAAACCTGGTTCAGTCTGGTTTCCAACAGACACTGGGAGACAAATTCCCCTTTCAGCAGAACAATAACCTAAAACACAAGGCTAAATATACACTGATGTTGCTTACCAAGACGACATTGAATGTTTCCGAGTGGCCTAGTTACGGTTTAGACTCAAATAGACTTGAAAATCTATAGCAAGACTTTCAAATGGGTGTCTTGACAGAGCTTATATGACACTTAGAGCTTGAAGAATGTTTTGAAGAATGTGCAAATATTGTACAATCCAGGTGTACAAAGCTCTTAAAACCTCTTTGGGCTAGGGGCAGTATTTTGACGTCCGGATGAAAAGCGTGCCCAGAGTAAACTGCCTGCTACTCAGGCCCAGAAGCTAATATATGCATATTATTAGTAGATTTGGATAGAAAACACTGAAACACTGAATAATGTCTGTGAGTATAACAGAACTCATATGGCAGGCGAAAATCTGAGAAAAATCCAACCAGGAAGTGGGAAATCTGAGGTTTGTAGTATAGCAAGTGATTGCCTATCCAATATACAGTGTAAATGGGGTCATATTACACTTCCTAAGGCTTCCACTAGATGTCAACAGTCTTTAGAATGTTTCAGGCTTCTACTGTGAATGGGAGAGAATAAGAGCTATTGGAATCAGGTGTCTGGAAAAAGGCCATGAGCTCAGTCATGCGCGCGGCCGTGAGAGCGAGCTGAGTTCCTTTTCATTTCTGAAGACAAAGGAATTGTCCGGTTGGAATATTATTGAATATTTATGATAGAAAAAATCCTAAAGATTGATTCTATACATCGTTTGACATGTTTCTACGAACTGTAATTTAACTTTTTTTGACTTTTCGTCTCAACTTAGTGCTCGCGCATTTTGCATTTGGACTGAACGCGTGAACAAAAGGGAGGTATTTGGACATAAATATGGACTTTATCGAACAAAACAAACATTTATTGTGGAACTGGGATTCCTGGGAGTGCATTCCGATGAAGATCATCAAAGGTAAGTGAATATTTATAATGCTATTTCTGACTTCTGTTGACTCCACAACATGGCGGGTATCTGTATGGCTTGTTTTGGTGCCTGAGCGCTGTACTCAGATTATCGCATGGTGTGCTTTTGCCGTAAAGCTTTTTTGAAATCTGACACAGCGGTTGCATTAAGGAGAAGTGTACCGTTAATGCTATGTAAAACACTTGTATCTTATATCAACGTTTATGATGAGTATTTCTGTAAATTGATGTGGCTCTCTGCAAAATCACCGGATTTTGGAGGCAAAACATTACTGAACATAACGCGCCAATGTAAACTGAGATTTTTGGATATAAATATGAACTTTATCGAACAAAACATGCATGTATTGTGTAACATGAAGTCCTATGACTGCCATCTGATGAAGATCATCAAAGGTTAGTGATTTATTTTATCTCTATTTCTGCTTTTTGTGACTCCTCTCTTTGGCTGGAAAATGGCTGTTTTTTTGTGACTAGGTCGCTGACCAAACGTAATCACAAGGTATGCTTTCGCCGTAAAGCCTTTTAGAAATCGGACAGTGTGGTTGGATTAACAAGAAATGTATCTTTAAAATGGTGTATAATACTTGTATGTTTGAGAAATTTTAATTATGAGATTTCTGTTGTTTTGAATTTGGCGCCCTGTACTTTCACTGGCTGTTGTCAAATCAATCCCGCTAAAGGGATTTGATCTCTAAGAAGTTAAAGACACTTTATGACTGAATTTGAATAATCTGAATGATGAGGACAATGGTGATGGGAGTTAGAGGTTCCGAAATGGACACTGGAAAGCCCTGGGCCCAAAATGCATAAATACATTTTTTTTTTTTAACCCGTCCCGAACGGACCTAAGGACAACCATTCCCGTCCCTCGTATGGATCTGAGTGAGGGAAGCAGCAGAAAAGCCAATTGTTTTGCTACTTTGTTAACCAGAGCTAAAATTGCTTTGGCAATGTAAACATGTTTCTCATGCCAATAAAGCCCTTAAATTGAATTGAGAGAGAGGCACAGAGTATAGACTACTAGAGAGAGGGGCTGTGTGTGTGAAATAAGATGTGTGAGGCTCGGAGCACCTTGACAGGCGAGAGAGACCACAAACACTGTTAACTCACGCTAGACTAACTTCATGCAAGTTATTATCATCCCATCCGATGACATAGTAGGCCTACCTGTCTGGACTACATCAAACTGAGAGAAGCTAGCTAATTGAGGCTAGTTATAACATTACTGCCCTTCTTACCATTCTACAGTTAACGCCTACAAATAACTCCATTCAGATTATATGTAGCAACCTACTTGTTGGCTTTTGGATGTTGTAGCCTTTCCTTCTCATTTCACTTTTAGTTTTATTTTAATTCCATCGTCCATTGATTTAGATATCTCCTAACTTGCTTGCTACACAAGCAGAGCAGCAATGCAATTGTCTCTCTCTCTCTCTCTCCCCGCGGGAAACGTAGCAATCAGAGTGCAATTATTATTTTAAAAAATGGTGACTTTTTTTTTTTTCTCCAAATCATGAATATGTAGTCGCAGCATGGTGCCGATGTGTTGTGATTTCGAAGACACTCTAAGGTGTGTAGACCAATCACAACTCAGTTCCAGGCTGTATCACAACCTGCTGTGTTTGGGAGTTCCATAGGGTGGCGCACAATTGGCCCAGCGTTGTCCGGGTTAGGGTTTGGCCGGGGTAGGCCGTCATTGTAAATAAGAATTTGTTCTTAACTGACTCGTCTAGTAAAATAAAAAATACATTTGCATGACATTTACTGGCTTGCAAAATGTCATGACCGCCTCAGCCCTATTGCCCTATGGCGTTCTCTCTCTGTTATGTAATCCTTGCTGTTGGTACTGAACTAATCTGTCCCTAATTCCCCTAACTTTCTCTCCCTGCAGGTTGAACCTCAGCGGACTGTAGAGCTGGTATCCAGGGGAAAGATGAGCGATGGAATGGTATTGTGTGAGACGAGAGCCCTGGCTTCCTCTCCAGTCCACAGGCTGGCTACGTCTGTACTCCTCTTCCTCCTCTTCGCCCTGCTCCCCCCAGGACACGCATCAGGTAAGAGACAACTCCCGCCGGACCATACCCACACTACACCCTTAATGGCTCAAATAGCCGACCAATCACCCTGGTACCAACCCTTAGTAAACTTCTGGGAAAAATTGTGTTTGACCACATACAATGCTATTTCACAGTAAACTAATTGACAACAGACTTTCAGCACGCATATAGGGAAGAACACTCAACAAGCAAAGCGCTTACACAAATGGCTGATTTTCTGAGAGATTGATTGTGGGGGCTGTCTTGTTATACTTCAGTGCATTATCGATCATAGTCTGCTGCTGGGGAAAAAAACGTATGTGTTATGGCTTTACACCCTCTACTATATTGTGGATAAAGAGTTACCTGTCTAACAGAACACAGAGGGTGTTCTTTAATGGAAACCTCTCAAACATAATCCAGGTTGAAGCAGGAATTCCCCAGGGTAGCTGTTTAGGCCCCTTGCTTTTTTTCAATCTTTACTTTTTTATTATTTATTTAACTGACTTGCCTAGTTTAAATAAAGGTTAAGAACAAATTCTTATTTACAATGACGGCCTACCAAAAGGCCTCCTGCGGGGACGGGGCTGGGATTAAAAATACAAATAAATTAAATAAAAATATAGGACAAAACTCACACCACGACAAGAGAGACAACACAACACTAAATAAAGAGAGACCTAAGATGACAACGTAACATGGCGGCAACACATGACAACACAGCATGGTAGCAACACAACATGACAACAACATGGCAGCAGCACAAAACATGGTACAAACATTATTGGGCACAGACAACAGCACAAGGGGCAAGAAGGTAGAGACAACAATACATCACGCAAAGCAGCCACAACTGTCAGTAAGAATGTCCATGATTTGAGTCTTTGAATTAAGAAATTGAGATAAAACTGTCCAGTTTGAGTGTTTGTTGCAGCTTGCTTTAGTTGCTAGCTGCAGCGAACTGACAAGACGAACGACCCAGGGATGTGTGTGCTTTGGGAACATTTTACAATTTGACTGGCAGAATGGGTGTCGTATGTGGAGGAGGAGGGCTGCAGTTGGTATCTCAGATAAGGGGGAGTGAGGCCTAAGAGGGTTTTATAAATAAGCATCAACCAGTGGGTCTTGCGTCAGGCATACAGAGAGGACCAGTTTACAGAGTATAGAGTGCAGTGATGTATAAGGAGCATTGGTGGCAAATCTGATGGCCGAATGGTAAAGAACCATTACCAACGACATGCCACTGGCTTTGAGTCAGGTCAGTGTGTCTATGTATGCGGATGACTTAACACTATAACACGTCAGCTACTACAGTGACTGAAATGACTGCAACACTCAACAAAGAGCTGCAGTTAGTTAGAAATCATTCACTGAACACTAAACCTCAGCTACATCTCGTAATGAATAATGTGGAAATTGAGCAAGTTGACGTGACTAAACTGCTTGTAGTAAACCTGGATTGTAAACTGTCTTGGTCAAAACATATTGATGCACTAGTTGCTAAGATGGGGAGAAGTCTGTCTGTAATAAAGCGATGCTCTGCCTTCTTAACAGCACTATCAACAAGGCAGGTCCTACAGGCCCTAGTTTCTACCTTCTTAACAACACTATCAACAAGGCAGGTCCTACAGGCCCTAGTTTCTACCTTCTTAACAACACTATCAACAAGGCAGGTCCTACAGGCCCTAGTTTTGTCACACCTGGACTACTGTTCAGTCGTGTGGTCAGGTGCCACAAAGAGGGACTTGGGAAAATGAAGGTGAACTTGGGTTCAGAACAGGGCAGCACGTCTGGCCCTTAAATGTACATGGAGAACTAACATTAATGATATGCATGTCCATCTCTCATGGCTCAAAGTGGAAGAGAGATTGGCTTGTTTTTGTAAGAAGTGTTGACAAGCTGAATGTACCGAGCTGTCTGTTTTTAAAATACTAGCACACAGCTCGGACACCCAAGGATACCCCACAAGACATGCCACCAGAGGTCTCTTCACAGTCCCCAAGTCCAGAACAGACTATGGGAGGTGCACAGTACTACATAGAGCCATGACTACATGGAACTCTATTACACATCAGGTAACTGATGCAAGCAGTAGAATCAGATTTAAAAAGCAGGTAAAAATACACCATATGGAACAGCGGGGACTGTGAAGTAACACAAACATAGGCACATGCATACACACACATGATAACATAAGTGCTATACAAACACGTACACATGGATTTTGCATTGTAGATATGTGGTATTGGAGTAGGGGCCTGAGGGCACACACTTAGTGTGTTGTGAATTCTGTAATGACTGTAATTGTAATGTTACTCACTGAGTAGGTGAGTGACTGAGGTGACTGTGTAATACATTTAATGGCTGACAAATATTTGATAAAGAACCAAAAACTACAACATTTAGTTGAATTAGTCTAAATACAGTATTCAGACTCCTTGACTTTTTCCACATTTTCTAAAATGGATTCAATTATTTATTTTTCTCAGCAATCTACACACAATATCCCATAATGACATCACAATACCCCATAATGACATCACAATATCCCATAATGACATCACAATACCCCATAATGACAAAGCAACAACAGGTTTTTATAAATACCTTATTTACATAAGTATTCAGCCCCTTTGCTATGAGACTTGAAATTGAGCTCAGGTGCATCCTGTTTCCATTGATCATCCTTGTGTAAGGAAGTCTGTGTGTAGCTGGTGTATGGGAGTCAGGTGCAGCACAGCAGATATGAGTAAATAACCGTATTTTACTCAACATATAATAAATGCAATACAAAAACAGAGCCCACAATAACGGACCTTCCTACATAGAAACAATCACTCACAAACAAACATGGGGGGACAGCGGGTTAAATAATGAACAGGTAATTGGGGGATAGAAACCAGGTGTGTAAGACAAAACAAATGGAAAATGAAAAGTGGATCGGCGATGGCTAGAAGGCCGGTGACGTCGACCGCCGAACACCGCCAGAACAAGGAGAGGGACCAACTTCGGAGGAAGTCGTGACACATTGAGATGTTTCTACAACTGGATTGGAGTCCACCTGTGGTAAATCCAATTGATCGGACATGATTTGGAAAGGCACACACCTGTCTATATAAGGGTCCCACAGTTGACAGTGCATGACAGAGAAAAAAAAACAAGCCCAGAGGTCGAAGGAATTATCCATCGACAAAACATCTGCCCCGCTGATCCTCAACACGGGGGCCCCTCAGGGGTGCGTGCTCAGTCCCCTCCTGTACTCCCTGTTCACCCATGACTGCATGGCCAGGCATGATTCCAACATCATCATTAAGTTTGCCGACTACACCACAGTGGTGGTAGGCCTGATCACCGACAACGATGAGACAAATCAAATCAAATTTATTTATATAGCCCTTTGTACATCAGCTGAAATCTCAAAGTGCTGTACAGAAACCCAGCCTAAAACCCCAAACAGCAAGCAATGCATGTGAAAGAAGCACGGTGGCTGGGAAAAACTCCCTAGGAAAAACTCCTGAGAAAGGCCAAAAACCTAGGAAGAAACCTAGGGGACAGCCTATAGGGAGGAGGTCAGAGACCTGGCAGTGTGGTGCCAGGATAACAACCTGTCCCTCAACGTGATCAAGACAAAGGAGATGATTATGGACTACAGGAAAAGGAGGACCGAGCACGCCCCCATTCTCATCGACAGGGCTGTAGTGGAGCAGGTTGAGAGCTTCAAGTTCCTTGGTGTCCACATCACCAACAAACTATCATGGTCCAAACACACCAAGACAGTTGTGAAGAGGGCACGACAAAGCCTATTCCCCCTCAGGATATTGAAAAGCTTTGACATGGGTCCTCAGATCCTCAAAAAGTTCTACAGCTGCACCATCGAGAGCATCCTGATTGGCTGCATCACTGCTCGGCCTCTGACCGCAAGGCACTACAGAGGGTAGTGTGTGCTGCACAGTACATCACTGAGGCATTGTTGTCAGAATAGATGGATGCAGTTCAATGCTTGAGTAATATAATTCACCAATACATTTCTTGGTAGTCCAAAACATATTGCTATCAGGTTGTAAATCACAGATGATCTGGTACATAGTGCCTCCTGAATGGAGGAAGCAAACTGTTTCAGTTTCAATGACTCAATATTTTGGACAAAAACGAACGAATGTAACTAAGGCTGGGCATATCAATAAAATCAAACTAGCAAGGGCAATGATCACACATCCCTCATAATAACGTGGCTAATATGCTATGTATCTATTTATGTAGTAAGTTAAAAATGCAGAGCCTAATGTTGGCTAGCTAGCTCCTAGGAGGACGTCATGTCATTGGTTGAGTGACTGCCTTTTTTTCCCCCCCGTGTATCGTTTTTCGTTGGCTACGCAGCTAGAGATGCACATGTCATTTGGTTAGCTAGCAAGAAATGTGAAATCCTTTGCTACCTAGCTATGCTGAGCGACTGTTATCTAGTTAGCTTATCTCTTGAGTCAGCTAGCCAGAGTGAACTTGCGATCTACTCCGATTTCAGAGGAATTTACAAATGTGCAACACCCGCTGAATATGACTGGTGTCAGTAAACGTAGTCAAAAAAAGTACGAATAAGTCACGAACGCTGTGTATATAACATGAAAACAGCCTTAACCAGCTCTGCTAGGATGAGTAAAATGGTCAGTGAGGTGTTCTCTCATTTTGTGTCTGGAAGTAGCTAGCTAGCATGCTAGACAACTTTAGCCAGTTAGCTCGGGTGCTTGGTTGGGACAACGCATGCATTGGCAGGCAAGCTGCAGATGGACAACTAGCTGAAACAGTTTGAGAGTGTTTATCTAATGTTCCTGCAGTATTTTCAGGTATCTTACAATAAATTGCCAATTTTGACCTTTTCTTCAGCGGCATGTTGAAAGTCATACAGTAGTTAACTGTCACACCTTATTTATACCTACCGTAACATGCAGTTCCAGATACAGACCTTCCATGGTTTCTGAAAAGTAGTTACTTCCTGAGATCTGTATTCACATATTTGTTAAAAAGTAGATGCTTTCTCAGATTTGTATTCAAATAAGTGTAGTCACCTCCCAAAGTAACTATTGGTCGTCCCCCCCATTCTAGTTACCTTCCACAAAGCATATTATAAACTAGTTATCCCGGGTCGTGTGTTTTATGGCTGGCGCAATTACCGTATATAACCATGTAACCGACGGTTATGGATGAGACTGTCATGAAAATAACCATAACAGTTTGTTTTTTTTTGGGGGGGGGGGGGTTACATTGCATTTGAGTCTGTTTCTGCAGTAACATGGACTCTTAACAAGGTGATGAAACAAGCATGGTGGTGTAGCAAACAAGTATTTGGTTGCCTAGGCAACACCCCCCTCACGGTTATAACGGTGACTGCGTTCATTTGGCTGTCATCCACCGTCACAGCCAGGTCATAAAATGAACACCCACCAAATGGGGGTAGATTGAGGTATTGGTGGGTAAGAATGTCTATTTTACCAGCCACGTTGGCGGGTGGTCAATTTGCAGGGCTCTACATTAAATTCACAAATAAATGAATAGTCAAATCAAGTATCAGTAGAAAAAAATGCTGCAGTATTTCATTTCTGTTATGCAGCTATGTTTTTGTTTCATAGCTGCTAATCGCACAAAGAAATACAAATCCTATATCCCACCTCGCGCAGCAAAACTGACTGGCAGTGAAGTGTTGATACATTCATTTTTGGAGGTGCAGAGCACAGACATAGAAGTTGGTGTAATTTCCTCAAGTCTACAAAGTGAGACTTGGTCCTTGACTTGGTCCTCGACTTGGTCCTCGTGGATGTGTGTTTGCCGCGTGCCGGTTAGCATCGGCTCCTGCGTAAGCGTGTTAGGGTTACGGTCTTGTGTAACGCTCGTGATTCACGGAGAGCTCATAGGGGCTCGTTTTCAGGCTCACGTTCTCTCTCTCTCTCACACACACACACACACACACACACACACACACACACACACACACACACACACACACACACACACACACACACACTCCCACCTTCATCTGCAGGAGAGCAAGGAGTTTGTGTCCTCAGGCGGAGTGTGTGTGTGTGTACGTGCCTCTGCCAATCGGGCCCATATATTCCCGAGTGTGTTGCTGCCCCAGCCTCATTCCCAGCAGATAAACAGATCGCAGAGATGGCATCCCTGGCAGGAACATATCGTTATCAGCTTTACAAGCCCATGTTTATTTATCTTTATTTCATATCTCTCATCCTCTGGTTTGGTCTCTTTAGTCTGTGGCTTTGTCTGAAAAAGTTATTAGCCGGTAAATCATGTTTCCGCTGTCCTTGTCTCCTCTTTTTAATTCCTCTCAAATCTCATTGGAGGAGGTGGTCAGAGGGAGGTACCTTTTAGATCGTTCCTCCTCCAATGATTTTTTTGGGGTCGATTTTGAGGCAACAAGGACGGGAGGTAGCAGGGGTTTGATGTTTTCAAACAAACCTTAATTTCTTCTCCTCGAGCCATCCCTCATATGCTCCTCCATAATATGTTATTGTCACAGGTTAGCCCAGGGCGCATATTATTTATATATATATATATATATATCGGATGATTGTTCTGCTGGAGGCTTTCATGAATATCAAATCCTCAAAGTCCATTATTCTTGACAGTCTTATTCCATCCGCATACAAACAAAGTCACGGCATGGGAATAGAGGTGAATACTGAGCAGAAATGTAGGCCTTTACTTGTGCATACTGAGACTTGTTGTGCCGAACAGGCTTCAAAGAGCTTAGCACAGTAAACCTTGAATAGCACAGTGTATGAAAACGGATGCGTAGTGTGGTTGTACTTACATGCCTGTACTCCAATCACTACAGTACATGTTTATTATGTTACACACACACACACACACACACACACACATCTGGCATAGCCCCTTGTTGTGCGTCTGTCTGTAGATGAGTGTGTAGTTCCAGAGAAAGTTGTCACAGACAGTCAGGAGGAGGAGGGGGGGGGGGGGGGGGAAACAGAGACGAGAAGTGATGCAGTTCCCACTGATTGTGTAACTTAGTTTTGTTAATTCATTGCACACAGCCAGTTAGTTACAGTAAACTCTCTTCCTCTGAGACGTAGATCTAAGATCCGGGCCTGTATACGAACAACACCTTTACTCTGATCCAGCCTCTTGACTTTTCTACTAGCATAGCATTTATCAAATGGTCACGAAAAAACCTCTCGCTGATTCTTAGGATGGGGACAGGAAGTGAACAGTTTGGGGGCTAAAAATTAATCTCACACAGGCCTGGTCTCTCAGTCTGGGTCAGTGGGCGACGAGACATGTGTTCTGTTAAAATGGCCCCCAGCTCTGGCCCAGAACAAACTGACGTCTCTTTGTATAGCAGAGAGAGAGAGAGGGCTTCATATGAATCTCTCACAGCTCTCTTTGTCTAGCACTGATAAGCTCTCACTTCTGCTGCTGAGGGCCGAGGCTGCTGCGTCTGTTTTACACCGTACCCAAACCGGCCACGCGCCATCGTGCGCAAATTGATTTTGTCCTGCCACACAAAACGCGATCAGGACACACAGTTTGTAACATCAAAACGAACTCTGAACCAATTATATTAATTTGGGGACAGGTTGAAAAGCATAAAACATTTATGGAAATTTAGCTAGCTGGCTTGCAGTTGCTAGCTAATTTGTCCTATTTAGCTAGCTTGCTGTTGCTAGCTGATTTGTCCTGGGATATAAACGTCGGGTTGGTATTTTACCTGAAATGCACAAGGTCCTCTACTCCGGCAATTAATCTACACATAAAACGGTCAACCAAATCTTTTCTCGTCATCTCTCCTTCCAGGCCTTTTCGCCTTTGGACTTTCATAGTAACTAACTTTCATAGTTACCACGACAACCGACCAAACTCAGTTCATCTTTCAATCACCCATGTGGGTATAACCATTGAGGAGATGGCACGTGGGTATCTGCTTCTATAAACCAATGAGGAGATGGGAGAGGCAGGACTTTCACCGTGTTCAGCATCACAAATAGAACTGACTTCTATTTTAGCACATGGCAACGCAGACGCTCGTTGGCGTGCAAGCAGTGTGGGTGCAATAATTGAATAACACGTATGTTTAAATTTATTCTGCAACGCATGCGAAGTGAGCGGTGTGGTAAGCATTTTAGAAACACTTTGGTTTCTCTTTGTATGACTTAACACAGTGTTACACCACTGTCGAAGACTCGTGAGTTGTGAAGTGATTGTTGTGAAAGAGAAGTTTAGGCTAGGCTACTCCCTGGTAATGAGAGTGTAGGCTAGGCTATATGTCATCATGGTTGCCCTAGATCTCTCTCTTGTATCTGGAACTGCATTCTTGTGTGTGTGTGTGTTCATGAGTTGTGAAAGAGAAGAGAAGTTTGTGCTACTCCCTGGTAATGAGCGAGTGTAGGCTAGGCTACTCCTTGGTAATGAGCGAGTGTAGGCTAGGCTACTCCTTGGTAATGAGCGAGTGTAGGCTAGGCTACTCCTTGGTAATGAGCGAGTGTAGGCTAGGCTACTCCTTGGTAATGAGCGAGTGTAGGCTAGGCTACTCCCTGGTAATGAGCGAGTGTAGGCTAGGCTACTCCTTGGTAATGAGCGAGTGTAGGCTAGGCTACTCCTTGGTAATGAGCGAGTGTAGGCTAGGCTACTCCCTGGTAATGAGCAAGTGTAGGCTAGGCTACTCCTTGGTAATGAGCGAGTCTAGGCTAGGCTACTCCTTGGTAAGGAGCAAGTGTAGGCTAGGTCCCTCCCTGGTAAGGAGCGAGTGTAGGCTAGGCTACTCCTTGGTAATGAGCGAGTGTAGGCTAGGCTACTCCCTGGTAATGAGCGAGTGTAGTCTAGGTCCCTCCCTGGTAATGAGCGAGTGTAGGCTAGGCTACTCCCTGGTAATGAGCGAGTGTAGTCTAGGTCCCTCCCTGGTAATGAGCGAGTGTAGGCTAGGTTCCTCCCTGGTAATGAGCGAGTGTAGGCTAGGTTCCTCCCTGGTAATGAGCGAGTCTAGGCTAGGCTACTCCTTGGTAATGAGCGAGTCTAGGCTAGGCTACTCCTTGGTAAGGAGCAAGTGTAGGCTAGGTCCCTCCCTGGTAATGAGTGAGTGTAGGCTAGGCTACGCCTTGGTAAGGAGCGAGTGTAGGCTAGGCTACTCCTTGGTAATGAGCGAGTGTAGGCTAGGCTACTCCCTGGTAATGAGCGAGTGTAGGCTAGGCTACTCCCTGGTAATGAGCGAGTGTAGGCTAGGCTACTCCCTGGTAATGAGCGAGTGTAGGCTAGGCTACTCCCTGGTAATGAGCGAGTGTAGGCTAGGCTACTCCCTGGTAATGAGCGAGTGTAGGCTAGGCTACTCCCTGGTAATGAGCGAGTGTTGGCTAGGCTACTCCTTGGTAATGAGCGAGTGTAGGCTAGGGTGTGGGCGTCTGTTCACTGTGTGGTTCTGGCTCAGCCTCATACAGGAAGTTTGCTAACCCTAAACCACCCGGCCTATCTAGCAAACAAAACCTGCAGGAAACAATGGCCTTTGTCTGTTCTGTTCTGTTCCTTTCAAGGTGTCCCCCTAAAGACCTGTTAGCCAGCCCCTCCAGGCTAAACCCCTGGCCCCAAGCCTGCACAGGGAGGAGAGGAGGACTGTTAGCCAGCCCCCGTCAACCCTGCACAGGGAGGAGAGGAGGACTGTTAGCTAGCCCCCGTCAACCCTGCACAGGGAGGAGAGGAGGACTGTTAGCCAGCCCCCGTCAACCCTGCACAGGGAGGAGAGGAGGACTGTTAGCCAGCCCCCATCAACCCTGCACAGGGAGGAGAGGAGGACTGTTAGCCAGCCCCCGTCAACCCTGCACAGGGAGGAGAGGAGGACTGTTAGCCAGCCCCCGTCAACCCTGCACAGGGAGGAGAGGAGGACTGTTAGCCAGCCCCCGTCAACCCTGCACAGGGAGGAGAGGAGGACTGTTAGCCAGCCCCCATCAACCCTGCACAGGGAGGAGAGGAGGACTGTTAGCCAGCCCCCATCAGCCCTGCACAGGGAAGAGAGGAGGACTTTTGTTTATCTAGCCTTTATTTAAGTAGCCTTTATTTAACTAACTCTTGCTGCTGCTCCTTTTGAAAGGTGAGGACAAAGATGTATTTCAGCAGGGTGTTGGAGTTGGACAGAACACCACATCACCGCCACACTGAGCTCCTCACACACACACTCAGCTAGATCACCAGAAAGTCATTAGTGACAGAAGAGGGTGTTTGTGTGTGTGTGCACCTGTCGATTGTTGCTGTGTATCTGTTTCTCTGAAATATGTGTTTTAGCACTTGCTCAGTTTCTGTGTGTGCGTTAAGTTTTGGTTTGGTTGCCGTTTGTAGATTGTAGGGCCTTGACTCTCTTGTTGTTTTGACTTCTCTCTCTTCACTTCCTTATTAGGTACTGCTAGGCAAGAGGAAGGTCTGAGGTCCACTGTTTTACAACCACAGTGAAACTAAAAGCAATTGAGTTAGTTGCCCTGTCAATGGGTGGTGAATGACAAGCCAGCTCTGTGTAATGACAGTTAATATAGGTTAATGAATGTCAGCAGCGTGACCAGCCTCCCAACATGTCTGCCTGGGTAGGAGGATGTGTAGACCTAGGTGAGGAGGGACTGAAAGCCAGGTTTGTGTTCATTAGGGCATACCGTAGCAAAACGTTTTGCAATGGAAAATGAAAATCTGTGTTTTTTTTATTGGACAAGTTAAGGTAGTAGGTCTACCTTCCAGTTACAACATAAAATAATAATAATAATTATCTTGACTGTACACTGCCCAGTTACCTCTCTTTATCCCCAGTCGGTGTTGACAGTCAGGATGTCTGAAGTCTAAGTTGATCCTAGCTGGTCTTAGCTTAGGGAGTAGGGCTCTGAATTGCCAGGGACCTCACAATACGATATTATAACAGTATTTTTGTGCCAAATATGTATTGTGATTCTATATGTGTCCACGATTTATCACGGTTTTATATGTATTGCGATTCGATGGTCCAAATATATTGCTCACAGCACAAGTCTGCTGCAGAGGGACAAGAACAAGCCATAATAAAATATTGTTTTGATCAGTCGTAGAAATAAAATAGCTGACAAAATGTTGGCTCACAATTAAAAAAATATATATATGAGTTAGGCCAAGCTATAGGAGAAGAAATACAGACATTTTGGCATACAGCCAACTAACGCTAGCTAACGTTAACTACCTAGGAAAAAAATATACATTCATTCATTCATTCATTCATTCATTCATTCATACATACATACATACATACATACATACATACATACATACATACACACATACATACATACACACATACACACACACATACACACACACATACATACATACACACATACATACATACATACATACATACATACATACATACATACATACATACATACATACATACATACATACATACATACATACATACATACATACATACATACATACATACATACATACATACACACACACACACTACCGTTCAATAGTTTGGGGTCACTTCGAAATGTCCTTGTTTTTGAAAGAAAAGCAAAAAAAAATGTGTCCATTTAAAATAACATCAAGTTGGTCAGAAATACAGTGTAGACATTGTTAATGTTGTAAATGACTATTGTAGCTGGAAACGGCAGATTTTTAATGGAATATCTACATAGGCGTTCAGAGGCCCATTATCAGCAACCATCACTCCTGTGTTCCAATGGCACGTTGTGTTAGCTAATCCATGTTTATCATTTTAAAAGGCTAATTGATCATTAGAAAACCCTTTTGCAATTATGTTAGCACAGCTGAAACTGTTGTGCTCATTAAAGAAGCAATAAAACTGGCCTTCTTTAGACTAGTTGAATATCTGGAGCATCAGCATTTGTGGGTTTGATTTACAGGCACAAAAGGGCCAGAAACAAATAATTTTCTTCTGAAACTCGTCAGTCTATTCTTGTTCTGAGAAATGAAGGCTATTCCATGCGAGAAATTGCCAAGAAACTGAAGATCTCGTACAACGCTGTGTACTACTCCCTTCACAGAACAGCGCAAACTGGTTCTAACCAGAATAGAAGGAGTGGGAGGCCCCGGTGCACAACTGAGCAAGAGGACAAGTACATTAGAGAGTTTAGTTTGAGGAACAGATGCCTCACAAGTCCTCAACTGGCAGCTTCATTAAATAGTACCCACAAAACACCAGTCTCAACGTCAACAGTGAAGAGGCGACTCCGGGATGCTGGCCTTCTAGACAGAGTTGCAAAGAAAAAGCCATATCTCAGACTGGCCAATAAAAAGAAAAGATTAAGATGGGCAAAATAACACAGACACTGGACAGAGGAATTCTGCCTAGAAGGCCAGCATCCAGGAGTCGCCTCTTCACTGTTGACGTTGAGACTGGTGTTTTGGTATTTTATTAGAATCCCCATTAGCTGTTGTGAAAGCAGCAGCTACTCTTCCTGGGGATCCACACAAAACATGAAACATGACATAATACAGAACATTACTAGACAAGAACAGCTCAAGGACAGAACTACATGAATGTAAAACATTGACTCACAGTAAGAGCAGCTAATATGGAAAAGCTCACAAGTTAAAGGAATTATGGTTGGCATAGCTACACACTAATGCAGCATTTACCCAGGCGGTGAGTCTGTGGACTGTCACCATCTTTATGTATGATGCCTGCAGGATTGGGTAGGTTACTTTCTAAGTGTAATCTGTTCGTTACTAGTTATGGAGCTGGAATGGATATCTGACATTTTCCTCCCGGCTCCTGAACAATTTGTTTAGTTTTTAGATTTTTTTTTTTAGCGCTTATCTTATCTTTTTATGAACAATGTTTCCACCATCGTTTCCTATGACTGAAAAGACCTTCTGAACATCAGAACAGAGATCACTAACCTGGATGTGGATGACGATTTCTACTTCTGTTTTGAACAGAGCACATGCAGTGGAATGTGGTGCAGTGTTTTGAACAGAGCACATGCAGTGGAATGTGGTGCAGTGTTTTGAACAGAGCACATGCAGTGGAATGTGGTGCAGTGTTTTTTGAACAGAGCACATGCAGTGGAATGTGGTGCAGTGTTTTGAACAGAGCACATGCAGTGGAATGTGGTGCAGTGTTTTGAACAGCATGTGTGAGGGTGTAATTTATGACTGGGTCTGTCTCTCGTGTGTGTTGGGGGGGGTTTGGGCTGGTCAGACAGAGGCTGCTCTCTTTGTTTGGAGCTGAGAGGAAGGAATGTCTGCCTTCCAGCTGTCCCTGGGACAAGAAAGAGGGGACTTTCCCCTATTCTCATTTTTTGTATTTTATTTAGCTAGGCGAGTCAGTTACGAACAAATTCTTATGTACAATGATGGCTTACCCCGGCCAAACCTGGACGACGCTGGGCCAATTGTGCGCCGCCCTGTGGGACTCCCAATCACGGCCGGTTGTGATACAGCCTGGAATCGAACCAGGGTCTGTAGTGATGCATCTAGCACTGAGATGCAGTGCCTTAGACCGCTGCGCCTCTCTGTTGCATCTGCTCTCTCTGCTCCATCTGCTCTCTCTGTTCCATCTGCTCTCTCTGTTCCATCTGCTCTCTCTGTTCCATCTGCTCTCTCTGCTCCATCTGCTCTCTCTGCTCCATCTGCTCCATCTGCTCTCTCTGTTCCATCTGCTCTCTCTGTTCCATCTGCTCTCTCTGTTCCATCTGCTCTCTCTGTTCCATCTGCTCTCTCTGTTCCATCTGCGCTCTCGGCTCCATCTGCTCTCTCTGATCCATCTGCTCTCTCTGTTCCATCTGTTCCCCCCTGCCCCAATGTACTACGCCCATTTGCACCTACAAAGTGTGTGTGTGTGTGTGTGTGTGGTGTGTGTGTGTGTGTGTGTGTGTGTGTGTGTGTGTGTGTGGTGTGTGTGTGTGTGTGTGTGTGTGTGTGTGTGTGTGTGTGTGTGTTCGGCCAGACAATAGGGAAACCCTTGACCTCTGGTCCATAATCTGCCTCAGTAGATATAGAGTTCAGTTGTCTCTGTCCTATTCAGCTTCAACCTGCTCAATGACCTCTGTAGTGAAAGAGGACGGTAGGAGACTGTAGCTGGAATATACACACCTGACTGGTCTCACCTGACTGGTCTCTTAGTTCAACACACCTGACTGGTCTCTTTGTTCAACACACCTGACTGGTCTCTTAGTTCAACACACCTGACTGGTCTCTTAGTTCAACGCACCTGACTGGTCTCTTAGTTCAACGCACCTGACTGGTCTCTTAGTTCAACGCACCTGACTGGTCTCTTAGTTCAACGCACCTGACTGGTCTCTTAGTTCAACACACCTGACTGGCCTCGTAGCTAAGCGCACGTGTCTGGCCTCGTAGCTAAGCGCACGTGTCTGGCCTCGTAGCTAAGCGCACGTGTCTGGCCTCGTAGCTAAGCGCACGTGTCTGGCCTCGTAGCTAAGCGCACGTGTCTGGCCTCGTAGCTAAGCGCACGTGTCTGGCCTCGTAGCTAAGCGCACGTGACTGGCCTCGTAGCTAAGCGCACGTGTCTGGCCTCGTAGCTAAGCGCACGTGTCTGGCCTCGTAGCTAAGCGCACGTGTCTGGCCTCGTAGCTAAGCGCACGTGTCTGGCCTCGTAGCTAAGCGCACGTGTCTGGCCTCGTAGCTAAGCGCACGTGTCTGGCCTCGTAGCTAAGCGCACGTGTCTGGCCTCGTAGCTAAGCGCACGTGTCTGGCCTCGTAGCTAAGCGCACGTGACTGGCCTCGTAGCTAAGCGCACGTGACTGGCCTCGTAGCTAAGCGCACGTGACTGGCCTCGTAGCTAAAGGCTAAACTAGAACTCCTTTCTATTTCTGATGCAGATCACGCTGAAAGTCCTGCCTCTCACATCTCCTCATTGGTTTATAGAAGCAGGTACCCACGTGCCATCTCCTCATTGGTTATACCCACATGGGCGATTGAAAGACTAACTCTCCCTAGTCCCCACAGAGTCTGGACAGACGCCATCTCTCCCTAGTCCCCACAGAGTCTGGACATACCCTGAGTCCACCAGGGTCTAGCAGCCTTAATGATTGGTCTGTATCGGTGTGCTCAGACGTGAGCATCATGTACAGACCTGCTGCCGTCTCCCCCACACTCACTCACTGACACCTGTCCTCCCTACGAATACATCAGCCTGTCTTTAAACAAGATGACTTTCACTCTGCAGCCTGTTCCCTCTTCAATCACTCATTCTCAGTCTGTCTTTCTCTCTCCCAGCTACAGATCTCCTTCAGACTCATGACCCCCCCCCCCCCCATCTGCTGTCTGAATGCACAGAAACATGAGAGCACAATAGTGAGAGAGAAGGAGAGAGCTCAGTATGACAGCCTGACACCTGGAGAGAAACTGAGAGGGCTAAATAACTAGTCTTCATCCAGGCATCAAGCTTGTTGTATTACAGGTCCGTGATATGTAACACCATTCGCTTTGAGTAACCTAGTTTCACCATCCAGTGAGTCAGCTGTGAGGTGTGTCTCAAGGCTGGCCTCAGCCTGTCCCTGTGTCTGTGGTGCAACCCTCTCGTTTACTGTCAGCACGTGTGTAGGCCTATGCACTCTCTGTGAGAGACTGTTTTTGTCTGCACCAAAACTCCAGTGTTTTTCCTTCATAGCTTGTTCTCCATATTCTTTTTAATTTGGGAGACGATTTGTTTTCTCATGGCTCTCTCTCTCTCTCTCTCTCTTGTCCCTCTACAGCAGACATATCGGGAGCAATATGTTTGGAACATCGAATCTCAATACATATAGAATCATGAGAATCACAATACATTGAGAATCACAATACATATAGAATCACAATGCATATATATTCGTGAGAATCACAAAACATATAGAATCACAATACATATAGAATCATGAGAATCACAATACATATGTAATCATGAGAATCACAATACATATAGAATCACAATACATATAGAATCACAATGCATATATATTCGTGAGAATCACAAAACATATAGAATCACAATACATATAGAATCATGAGAATCACAATACATATGTAATCATGAGAATCACAATACATATAGAATCACAATACATATAGAATCACAATACATATAGAATCACAGTACATATAGAATCATGAGAATCACAATACATATAGAATCACAGTACATATAGAATCATGGGAATCACAATACATATAGAATCACAGTACATATAGAATCACAATACATATATATTCGTGAGAATCACAAAACATATAGAATCACAATACATATAGAATCATGAGAATCACAGTACATATAGAATCACAATACATATAGAATCACAATACATATAGAATCACAGTACATATAGAGTTATGAGAATCACAGTACATATAGAATCACAGTACATATAGAGTTATGAGAATCACAATACATATAGAATCACAATACATATAGAGTTATGAGAATCACAGTACATATAGAATCACAATACATATAGAATCATAGTACATATAGAATCACAGTACATATATAATTATGAGAATCACAGTACATATAGAATCACAGTACATATAGAATCACAATACATATAGAATCACAGTACATATAGAATCACAGTACATATAGAGTTATGAGAATCACAGTACATATAGAATCACACTACATATAGAGTTATGAGAATCACAGGTCTACAGTCTCTGTCTCCCGTGTGTTTTAAACTTATCCATGGGCTCCTCTCTCTGGCCTCTGTTGTCCCCTGTTCTATAATATTATAGGACTCCACCCCCTCAGCCTCTAGTTCACTCCAGCACACGCTATGAGCTTTGTACTCTAATAATGACAGCTTGACTCAAATCCCTGGATTAGAGAGAGAGAGGGAGAAAGAGAGAGGGTAACACAACAAAACACCATCCATCCACCCACCCTCTCCAACATAACAACAACAATAACAAAAGACTAACAAAAGAACAAAAACATATTAACGCTGCTCCCTGGTTAGGTAATCTTCCTCTTCCCAGAATTCATCCTAATCCCTCTATCTCTCCCTCTCTTTCTCTCTCACCCCCCTCTTCTTCTCTCTCTGGGTGTCTGTTGTGTCGTAGCCTCTCAACAGTTGCAGATTTAAGCCATCACTACAATAATGGGATTGGTTTTGGCCTCCTGCGGTTTGTAATGAAGGATAATTAGTATTTCAATTTACCCCGGCCGACTAAGAACCTCCCTTCGCTTTCTCTCTCGCTCTCACTGTCTCTCCCCCCCCCCCCCCCCCCCCCCCTCTCTCAATGTAATTTAAGGGCTTTATTGGCTTGGGAAACATATGTTAGCATTGCCCAAACAAGTGAAATGGATAATAAACAAAAGTGAAATAAACAGTAAACATTACACTCACAAAAGTTCCAAAAGAACTAAAGACATTTCAAATGTCATTATGTCTATATACAGTGTTGTAACGATGTACAAATAGTTAAAGGGAATATAAATAAACAGAAGTATAGTTTGTATTTACAATGGTGTTTGTTCTTCACTGGTTGCCCTTTTCTTGTGGCAACAGGTCACAAATATTGCTGCTGTGATGTCACACTGTGGTATTTCACCCAATAGATATGGGAGTTTATCAAAATCGGGTTTGTTTTTGAATTCTTTGGGTCTTTGTAATCTGAGGGAAATATGTGTCTGTAATATGGTCATACATTTGGCAGGAGGTTAGGAAGTGCAGCTCAGTTTCCACCTCATTTTGTGGGCAGTGTTGCACATAGCCTGTCTTCTCTTGAGAACCAGGTCTGCTTACGACTGCCTCTTTCCATAGCAAGGTTATGCTCACTGAGTCTGTACATAGTCAAAGCTTTGCTTCATTTTGGGTCAGTCACAGTGGTCAGGTATTCTGCCACTGTGTACTCTCTGTTTAGGGCCAAATAGCATTCTAGTTTGCTCTGTTTTTTGTTAATTACTTGACACATTGGAAATAATTATCTTTTTGTTTTCTCATGATTTGGTTGGGTCTAATTGTGTTGCTGTCCTGGGGCTCTGTGGGGTCTGTTTGTGTTTGTGAACAGAGCCCCAGGACCAGCTCGCTTAGGGGGCTTTTCTCCACGTCAATTTCTCTGTAGGTGATGGCTTTGTTATGGAAGGTTTGGGAATATCTTCCTTTTAGGTGATTGTAGAATTTAACAGCTTTTTTCTGGATTTTGATCATTAGCGGGTATCGGCCTATCGGCTCTGCATGCATTATTTGGTGTTTTACGTTGTACATTTTGTCTCAATTTGGTGTTTGTCCCATTTTGTGAATTCTTGGTTGGTGAGCGGACCTCAGACCTCACAACCATAAAGGGCAATGGGTTCTATAACTGATTCAAGTATTTTTTAGCCAGATCCTAATTGGTATGTCGAATTTTGTGTTAGTTTTGATGGCATAGAAGGCCCTTCTTTCCTTGTCTCTCAGATCGTTCACAGCTTTGTGGAAGTTACCTGTGGTGCTGATGTTTAGGCCGAGGTAGGTATAGTTTGTTGTTGTGCTCGAGGGCAACGGTGTCTAGATGGAATTTGTGGTCCTGGCAACTGGACCTTTTTTGGAACACCATTATTTTTGTCTTAGTGAGATTTACTGGCAGGGCCCAGGTCTGACAGAATCTGTTCTGCTGTAGGCCCTCCTTGGTTGGGGACAGAAGCACCAGATCATCAGTAGACATTTGACTCCAGATTCTTGTAGGGTGAGGCCTGGTGCTGCAGAATGTTACTGTGCCCTCGCCAATTCGTTGATGTATATGTTGAAGGGGGTTGGGCTTTTGCTGCATCCCTGTCTCACCCCACGGCCCTGTTGGGGGGAAGAAATTTGTTTTTTGCCAATTTTAACCGTGCCGTTCCTTTTTATTTTCAAGTCCTATCAGGCACCAGGGGATTAGACTCTTAAAATGAACCAAGTTATTCTTAAAAGAGAAGTACACAGACACAACTAGGACAGTTAAGCAGGGAGGCTAACATTTAGGCATTCACTTGAAGCAGATTATCGTTATTTCCCTGATGTATTATCTATGACTTATTATACTGGGGTAGAAGCCTAACTCTCTTGTAAACTACCTTATAAGGAGGTTTAGCTAGCCCAGGAGGGGGGAGAGAGCTGTTCCTTAAGGCTGCTGTTCATTCCTGTGTGTTTGTCTCTGCCATCTGTTTGTCCCTGTCTGTCTCTGTCTGCCTCTCTCTGTCTGCCTCTCTCTGTCTGCCTCTGTCTGTCTGTCTCTGTCTGCCTCTCTCTGTCTGTCTCTGTCTGTCTGTCTCTGTCTGTCTCTGTCTGTCTGTCTCTGTCTGTCTGTCTGTCTGTCTGTCTCTGTCTGTCTGTCTCTGTCTGTCTCTGTCTGTCTGTCTGTCTGTCTGTCTGTCTAGTGACTTGCAGAATGATTAGGCTATTTTCTAGGGAGAGAGACTTGATGTTCCTTGCAGTAGAGACACTAAGCATAATGAATTCTCTCCAGCCAGTGGTCTGGTGATAATGTCTTAGTGTGTTTCCCACTCATGATGTCATAGCACATAAAGGCCTGCTACTGCTTTCAACACCTTTTAAAGCACTGAGGACAGTAGAGTAGGTGTTGAGCTGTTTTCTACCTAGTCTAATACTCTTCATCGTGCCATGCTTGTTCATGACTTCTCAAAGGGTGTTGTTTTGTTTAGTCATTTAATTACTGTAATCATCATTTAGACTAGACTTATTATTTACACTCAGGCCCCTTTGCTAAACGTCAGTTTAGTGACAAACTAAAATGAAGATAATGTATTGAGTTCCAGTACATCCTATCTCTAAAGCAGCATTTATATTATACAGAAACATGATTACATGGAAGTCCTTCCCATCTCCATATAGTGAACAACAAACCTGGTTTTAAAAAGAGGAAGAACGCCTCTCCCCCGGGTGACATACTTGTTGTGTGTGCTGACATGTAGCCAAGTCAGTTAAGAACAAATTCTTATTTATAATGACGGCCTACCGGGGAACAGTGGGTTAACTGCCTTGTTCAGGGGTAGAATGACAGATTTTTACCTTGTCAGCTCAGGGATTCAATCTAGCAACCTTTCGGTTACTGACCCAACGCTCTAACCACTAGGCTACCTGCTCTAACCACTAGGCTACCTGCTCTAACCACTAGGCTACCTGCTCTAACCTCTAGGCTACCTGCTCTAACCGCTAGGCTACCTGCTCTAACCGCTAGGCTACCTGCTCTAACAGCCAGGCTACCTGCTCTAACAGCCAGGCTACCGGCTCTAACCGCCAGGCTACCGGCTCTAACCGCCAGGCTACCGGCTCTAACCGCCAGGCTACCGGCTCTAACCGCCAGGCTACCGGCTCTAACCGCCAGGCTACCTGCTCTAACCGCTAGGCTACCTGCCTCAAACCGCTAGGCTACCTGCCTCAAACCGCTAGGCTACCTGCCTCAAACCGCTAGGCTACCTGCCTCAAACCGCTAGGCTACCTGCCTCAAACCGCTAGGCTACCTGCCTCAAACCGCTAGGCTACCTGCCTCAAACCGCTAGGCTACCTGCCTCAAACCGCTAGGCTACCTGCCTCAAACCACTAGGCTACCTGCCTCTAACCACTAGGCTACCTGCTCTAACCGCTAGGCTACCTAACCGCTAGGCTACCTGCCTCTAACCGCCAGGCTACCTGCTCTAACCTGCCTCTAACCACTAGGCTACCTGCTCTAACCTGCCTCTAACCGCCAGGCTACCTGCTCTAACCACTAGGCTACCTGCTCTAACCACTAGGCTACCTGCTCTAACCACTAGGCTACCTGCTCTAACCGCTAGGCTACCTGCTCTAACCGCTAGGCTACCGGCTCTAACCGCTAGGCTACCTGCTCTAACCGCTAGGCTACCTGCTCTAACCGCTAGGCTACCTGCTCTAACCGCTAGGCTACCTGCTCTAACCGCTAGGCTACCTGCTCTAACCGCTAGGCTACCTGCTCTAACCGCTAGGCTACCTGCTCTAACCGCTAGGCTACCTGCTCTAACCGCTAGGCTACCTGCCTCTAACCGCTAGGCTACCTGCTCTAACCGCTAGGCTACCTGCTCTAACCGCTAGGCTACCTGCCTCTAACCGCTAGGCTACCTGCCTCTAACCGCTAGGCTACCTGCTCTAACCGCTAGGCTACCTGCTCTAACCGCTAGGCTACCTGCTCTAACCGCTAGGCTACCTGCTCTAACCGCTAGGCTACCTGCTCTAACCGCTAGGCTACCTGCCTCTAACCGCTAGGCTACCTGCCTCTAACCGCTAGGCTACCTGCCTCTAACCGCTAGGCTACCTGCCTCTAACCGCTAGGCTACCTGCTCTAACCGCTAGGCTACCTGCTCTAACCGCTAGGCTACCTGCTCTAACCGCTAGGCTACCTGCTCTAACCACTAGGCTACCTGCCTCTAACCACTAGGCTACCTGCTCTAACCACTAGGCTACCTGCTCTAACCGCTGTATTATTATTTATATACAGTGCGTTCGGAAAGTATTCAGACCCTTTGACTTTTTCCACATTTTTGTTACGTTGCAGCCTTATTCTAAAAAGGATTAAATAAATCAAAAATCTCAATCTACAAACCAAGCCATGAGGTCAAAGGAATTGTCCGTAGAGCTCCGAGACAGGATTGTGTCGAGGCACAGATCTGGGGATGGGTACAAAGAAAATAAAATTCTGCAGCTTTGAAGGTCCCCAAGAACACAGTTGGCCTACGTCATTCTTAAATGGAAAAAGTTTTGGAACCACCAAGACTCTTCCTAGAGCTGACAGCCCGGCCAAACTGAGCAATCGGTAGAGAAGGGCCTTGGTCAGGGAGGTGACCAATGGTCACTCTGACAGAGACAGAGCTCCAGAGTTCCTCTGTGAAGATGGGAGAACCTTCCAGAAGGACAACCATCTCTGCAGCACTCCACTATTTAATCAATTTTAGAATAAGGCTGTAACGTAACAAAATGTTGAAAAAGTCAAGGAGTCTGAATACTTTCCTAATGCACTGTATGTAGGTAAATTGGGGATCCTAATTATAAAAAAATATGTAACATTAAAGTAGGCCTCTTCAACAAATAAGTAATTGATCTCTGCAGCTTGTTGTTGTTCTGGTTGTTGTCTGTTGAACACACTCGCACACGCACACGCACGCACGCACACACACACACACTCCTCTGCTAAACCCTTCCTCTGGGCTGATTTGTGTCCCGCTGGTCATCAACCAATCATCCTCCAGATTTCCAGACCTCATTATGAAGACTCTTAAAGATCGGAGAAATAGAGTCTGAGTTAGAAGAAGTGAAGGGAGATAGACTGTAAACAATATTGATTGGTGTGTGTGTGGGGGGGGGGGGACATATTGTACTGAGCTCAGGAAAACACCATCACAGGCCAACATCAGAGACCTTCAGATCAGTGCCACTCAGCTTATACTTAAGACACAGAGTCCCAAGGCCGAGACCCTCGCCCCACAGTGTTCTAAGTCACTGAGGTGTGGTTCTAATCTTCTCGTGGCAGTTTTAGTGCCACGTTTCCCCCTAGAGATTAGAGAATAAGATTGAGTTGGAACCTGGAAGAGCATCAGTTAACACAAGCAAACAAACAAACAAGCACACAGCCAGAGCAGAACAGGCTGTAGAAACCTAAACAAACAGAGAAACTCAGACAGAATGGGAACAGTAGTGTCTCTTTTCCTCTCTCTCCGTCTCTCTCTCCGTCTCTCTCTCCGTCTCTCTCTCTGTCTATATACTGAAGATGGACAGGATCGGACTATTGACTTCCTGTTATACTGTCAAAATGCCATCCTACCACAGAAACCTGCAAGTCACTCACAGACAAGTCCAAGCTGCTGAAAACACACACAGTCTGTCTGTGATGTGAATTTACTGTTGGCATGATTTTCATTTGTGCAGGTGGTAGAATATCAGTTAAGACTTGCAGGATTTGGGTTGATCTGTCCTTGCTTCTCATCAGATTATAGCTGCAGGGTGTGTGTGTGTGTGTGTGTGTGTGTGTGTGTGTGTGTGTGTGTGTTTAAAAGCGGTGAGTGTGTACTGGCACACATTCAGAGAAGTAATGCTGTCTTCCTCATACTGTGATGGGAACACACACACACACACACACGCCCATCTCACACTGACACACCTCACACACGGCACGGTACAGCACCAGGACAGATGGAGTATGTGAGTGGATCAGATGTCAGTGAACTCCTCGTCTCGACGGCTCATCCTCATCCTGTCTTCATTGAGTAGCTTAGTGCTGCTGTCCTCTCCTGGCTCTGACTGGGAGTAAAACTCGGTGGATAAGTGACAACTCTGTTAAAGGTCCTATGCAGACATCGTTACCTCAATAACAAATCGTTTTAAACAACCT